>NC_041223.1:37857295-37893453 GCF_002837175.3 Physeter macrocephalus | reverse complement strand
TAGCCAGCACATGGAAGCAACCTAAGTGTCTATTGACAGATGAATGGATAAAGAAGATGTGTCACATATATACAATGGAATATTACTCAGCCATAAAAAAAAACAAAATTGAGTTATTTGTAGTGAGCTGAATGGACCCAGAGTCTTCATACAGAGTGAAGTATGACAGAAATAGAAAAACAAATACCATATGCTGACACATATATATGGAATCTAAAAAAAAAAGAAAGAAAAATGGTTCTGAAGAACCTAGGGGCAGGACAAGAATAAAAACGTAGACATAGAGAATGGACTTGAGGACACGGGGAAGAGGAAGGCTAAGCTGGGTCAAAGTGATAGAGTGGCATGGACATATATACATTGCCAAATGTAAAATAGATAGCTAGTGGGAAGCAGCCACATAGCACAGGGAGATCAGCTCGGTGCTTTGTGTCCACCTAGAGGGGTGGGAAGGGAGGGTCGGGGGGAGATGCAAGAGGGAGGAGATATGGGGATATATGTTTATGTACAGCTGATTCACTTTGTTATACAGCAGAAACTAACATACCATTGTAAAGCAACTATAACTCCAATAGAGATGTTAAAAAATAAATAAATAAATAAAGCACCAGATGGTAAAGATTTTAGGCTTTGCTCACTATAACAGTCTCTGTCGAAACTACTCAACTTTGCTTTCGTGGCTTGAAAACAACCACAGACATGATAACAATGAATGAGCTGTGTTTCAGTAAAACTTTACTTACAAAAACAGGCAGCTGGTTGGATTTAGCCCATGGGCTATAGTTTGATGCCTCCTGATGTAGACTAAATATATGCTGGAAGAAGGATCTATGGTATTGTAATGTTGCCTATATCGAGATAGGAGCACGATTTCTTGTAAATGTAGAATACGCTCCTTTATTTTCTCCAAGAGTCTGGTTGACGCATATTGTATTTTAAATATAAGCGTACACCTAAGACCAAAATATTCAGAGTTCAAATAAACAGGCAGAGAAGAACATATGTTGTGACCCTCAGATCAAACAATGTTCATGCCTTCATTAATTTATTTTACACATATTTGTGGGTTGCCTATAATATATAAATTACTGTGCTAGGTACTACATGGGATGCAAATATGGGTAAGATTGAGACTCTTTCATCATGAAGTTAAGACCCCAAGAGGGGAAAATAACGCATTCATAAATATATATAATACAAGATATACAAAGAAATGGGTCACAAAAGAAATAAAAATACATTTTTCTAGATGAGGGAGAAATTACTCTTGGCTGACTTGAAGTGAGGAGTTTTGGGAAAGAGATCAGAGCCCTTTTCATGAAGGAAATATGATATATGTACCAGGTCTTGTAGACCTAGGCAAGTAGAAATTAGAAAGGCAATACTGAGAGAAACGGCATAAAAAAAAAAAAAGAAAACAACATAAAAGTCCAACAGTGAAAAAAAAAGCATAGACTGTATGGAATAAAAATGAATAATTTGTGCAATCTGAAGCTTATACAGTTTTTTGAGCCCTACTTAAGAAAAAGAATACAAAATTACATGCAAGAATGAATATGTATTTGTAATGAGAAAAGAAGTCACAACAAATGAGAAACTTTTAAAAGCAGCAAATACCACAAATATCACAAGATCTAGACACTATGGAACACTTGAATTATGTTACTATCTAACACACCTCTCTCCAGGGACTGGCTACACTCTTCAATCCTGTCTCCATAGGACAAGGAAGATAACTCAGGCTTTCCTCTAGCACAGCTGATCATAATGTGTTTACTAGCAATAGTATATAAAAGTTTCTTTCAACTTCACAAAATATGTATTAATAATGGGTAAAATTTTAGGACTACTGTCAAATTGAGGAAACCCTTTAAATTGTGTGACATTGCGGGTCATTTCAAAGCATTCTGTGCACTAATTGTAAATATTCCTTGAACTGACGACAAATCAATCATGAATCACTGATGTCCTCATGTAATGGCATATCATTAGTTTTATGTTACCTTTGTTGGAGGAAGTATCACATGTCAAGAATTTAAATCTTTTATCAATGTCTTCATACGTCACACCTCATCATTAATCAGATTATCAAACAGTTCATGAACCTATTCATTATGTCCATTTGCAAAGTATTTCTTCCTGTTAGTGAATTTAGAGGACAGGAACTTTATATGATGAGAAAGCCTGCGTAAGGCAATGTCTGTGGGCCACCAAAATAACACTTTGAATAATTTTAATTACAAATTCTGTATTTCTACAGTTTGGTGATTTTATTACCTATTTCAATAATCAATTACACTAGCAGCACTTAAGTTGTTTTAAATGTTTAAAAAATATAAACAAAGAATGCACCAACTTACGAGGTCATAAAATTAATATAACCTCTTGATGAATAACAAAATTTATCATGATATATTTTTAGCGCCATCTAGTGTTTAAAAGACTTCACAGAGTAAATAAATATGCAAACAATTTAGTTAAAAAATTTCTGTCAACATATATTCTTTGATTCTACATCCCAGTCATACCATCTAAGATTTTCCATTAAATACTGACAATAAAATAATTGATTGTAAGGTTATGTGGGTTTCTAGAAATTAAATTATTATGAAATAAAAGGAATTAAGTCATCCTTTCACTATTTCACAAGGAGATGTCAGTCAGCTACCATAAAGGGACTAGTTCTCATTGAAATGCCCAATCAGATAAATATTTTCATAGAGTCTTCGGTCTATGAGGATATGTTTGATTCAAACCAAGTTGAATTTAAACTGTTATGTGATATCTTTTTAAATAAAAATTTATTTTATGACTCATTTTATAGCTCTATTAAAAGCTTTCTAAAGTTTTACTTAGCTGTCTGCCGCTGTCCCAGCTGTCTCCACGCCGCTCGTCGCGATGGAGGTCGCCACCGAGTTTGTGGTCGAGAGTCCAACATGGTCTACAGTCCAAAGCCAGCGAGATGCAGTAAATACCAGATGACGTGCATCAGCTGCGAAGCCGCCGTCCTCAAGATGCACCCCAGGTCCACGAGCTTCACCTTCCGGACCGCCAGGCAGGTGCCCGGGCTCGCGGTCGTGCTCGTGGGCTGGGGCGGAGCAACGGCTCCAGACTGACCGCGGCAGTGCTGGCCCACCGACTGCACCTGTCCTGGCCCACGCGCACCTGCCACAAGCAGGCCAACTACAACCGCTCGCTGACGCAGGCGGCCCCGTTAACCTGGGCCTGGTCAAAGAAGGCCAGGAGGTATTCGTGCCCTTCAGCTCGCTGCTTCCCATGGTGGCGCCCTACGACCTCGTATTCGACGGCTGGGCCATAATCGTCTCTGAACCTGGCGGAGGCGATGCAGTGCACACAGGAGCCACAGGAAACACCGTGGCTGCACTGGGAGACCCTGCTTCCGCGGCTCTCAGTCTACCTCCCAGAGTTCCTCGCGGCTAACTAACCAGAGCGCGCGGGCTGACCACGTCATCCTGAGCACGCGCACACAGCAGCTGTAGCGGATCTGTACTGACTTCTGCAGCTTCCAGTCCAGCGCCGGGCTGGCTGAAGTCATCATGCCGAAGACAGCGAATACGGAGCACTTCTCCGAAGTGATCCTGGGCCTCAATGACACCGCTGAGAACCTGCTGCGCACCATCCAGCTGGGCCTGGAAGTGTCGCCCTCTATGCTCTTTGCGGTGGCCAGCATCTTGGAGGGCTGCTCCTTCCTCGGTGGGTCCCCACTGACCATGCTGGTGCCTGGTGCCCTCGAGTTCAAGTGGCAGTGCAGCCTCTTTGTGGGTGGAGACGACTTCAGGTCGGGCCAGACCAAGGTTAAGTCTGTGCTCGTGGATTTGCTTATCTGCTCTGGCCACGAGACCACGTCCATCGTGAGGAACAACCACTTGGGCCACAATGACCGGCAGAACCTGTCGACCCCGCCACAGTTCCACTCCAGGGAGGTATCCAAGAGCAGCGTGGTGGACGACACAGTGCACAGCAACCCAGTGCTCCACTAGCCAGTCGTGGAGCCCGGTCACTGTGTGGTCATCAAGTATGTGCCATACGTGGGCGACAGCAAGCGTGCCCTGGATGAGCACATCAGAGCTGATGCTGCTCAACACGTGCGAGGACTCACTCCTGGCCGCGCCCATCATGCTGGACCTGGCGCTGCTGACAGAACTGTGCCAGCGCGTGAGCTTCTGCACCGACGTCGACCCACAGCCGCAGAGCTTCCGCCCCGTGCTGTCGCTGCTCAACTTGGCATCCTCCTCCAGGTGCCACTTGCGCCGCCCGGCAGCCAGGTGGTCAACGTGTCCTGCCCCCGCAGCAGCGCGAAGAATATCCTCACGGCCTGCGTGGGACTCCGGCCGCAGAACCACAAGCTTCTGGAGCGCAAGATGGAGTGCCCTGGCCTCAAGCGAGTTGGGCTTGTGGCTGCCACCTGTGCCTTGCAAGAAAGGACCAGTGCCCACCGCCCCCAGTGGCTATACTGGTGACGCCAACGGGCACTTGTAGGCTGAGTAACCGCAGATGCCCACCACCTAAGGCCATGGCCATACAGCTCCACCATAACTCCTGTCCCCATTGCTCCTCAGAACCCAATCCTTCCAGGCCCCCCAAAGATAATAAAGCTAGTGCCACTATCAAAAAAAATAAAAAGTTTTATGCAGCAAATCAGTAGATTTACGATCACCATCACTAAAACCAAACTAAGTTCTTTGATCAAAACAACACAGCTTTCTTGGTTTTACTATTTTTATCCTATAACAAACAATACTGGGTTAACAAAACAGAAGTTTATTTAAACTATGTTATTGTTATGTGTGAAACATAAAACTAAAAAAACCCAAAAATTCTGTGGTCACCATGAGAAACAAGGGATAGGCAACAGATTCGTTCTTTCTCCTCTTTTACTATTAATTCACTGACCATCTAAAACAGCTGAATTTACATGCTATTAAATTCATATTGCTCTTAGAACCAAAGGATTAGACTGAGAAAGTCAAAACAAGTTACACATTTTTTAAAGTGATACATACTACAAATACCACAAGATCCAGAAAATATCATCATAATTTTACCCTAGGATAATTTTTTTTTTTAATTCAGAGTAGCAAGCTGCACTCCCTTAGGCTCGTAAAGGCATTTGTAAGGATGCAGCAATGCCACCCAGCGACGACTCTCACTGGACAGCAGTTGCTGCTTTTAAGCGGAAGTGAATACTTCCTCTTTAGTCGTAGGAGACTCAGGCACAGGTTTGCCTGTGTCTGCAGAGGCAGCCACCCCCAGAATGCTCCGTCTAGTCCAAGCCTGCACAGGCCAGGAACCACTATAACGGGTATTATAGGACTAAATCTTTATGGTCCCCCAGGAAGTTATGGAAATAGAGGTTATTTCAAGAAGTTATCAATCAACAGTGTGACATACTGAGGACCAGTCCATCAGAAGGGAGGAGAGAGAACAGGAGGTGAAAGGCAAGTGAGTAGTGCCTGGCTGGAAATTCCCTTGGTAAAAACTGAATTTTGGAGAGCAGCAGTAGCGGTAGTTGCATATGGGTGTATGTGAGAGTCTGTGTGTATTAAGTGACAAGCAACACAGATAAGCCTCTTTGACTAGTAGCCCAATAGAGTACATTTTGCCTGTGAATTCATCTCTGATCCAAAAGCATATATCTTTTCTCTCATGTGGGAGGCTCTCAACTAACTTGCTATACCTTCTGTGTACTCAAAAAATATAATCTGGGGGGCTTCCCTGGTGGCGCAGTGGTTGAGAGTCCGCCTGCCGATGCAGGGGACACGGGTTCGCGCCCCGGTCCGGGAGGATCCCACATGCCGCGGAGCGGCTGGGCCCGTGAGCCATGGCCGCTGAGCCTGCGCGTCCGGAGCCTGTGCTCCGCAACGGGAGAGGCCACAACAGTGAGAGGCCCGCGTACCGCAAAAAAAAAAAAAAATATATATATATATATATATATATAATCTGAATGATTTCTCCCTTTAAAAATTCCTAGTGCAAATGAGAACTTTTTTTGTAGGTAGAGAGGAAGAAATTTTTACCTCATTAGTTTCTGCCTAATCCAGGTGCTATAAAATTCCATCTGCTGATTAGAGTTGCAATGTGAGAAGAGCCCCCCGCAAAATATTTCTTGAATTATTCATCCTTAACCCTAATATGTATTCTGGTTTAAGTGAATGGTTGCATCTGGTCTGGCAGTTCTAACAACCAATTAGAGCACTAGTCGTCAAACTGACTGTAGAGACAAAAACAAGAAAAAGAAATCATAAATTTGACTTGTTGTGTTTTGCCCATAATTTATGATTTTTTTCCATTAAATATCCCATTTTAAATTGCTTCAAATGAGATGCAATGCATTATATAACCAAAAGTTTTATCATTAAAACATTTTAAAGCTACATGTTATTTTTTAAATTTTTTCCAAAAATAAATTTATTGGAAAGTCACATATTAATTGTATCTTTTATTTGTAAAAATTATTTTTATTTAACCCATCTATATTCTACCTTCTTTTCCACGTAGAATTGCAAGTAGTCTCACGCAGAAGAAAACAAGTTATTTTAAAGGATCATCTAAGAAGTCCCAGCCACAACTACCTTCATTAATTCTTCCCAATATTTCACAATTGTCTTTGTACAGAAATTCTTCCTAATAAATACATATTCTCTTCTTGGGTATTTATGATATATACTCAAGGTCATACAGGTGCTAATTATCACTACTATGGCAATCACATTATAATATATAAATGTATCAAGGCCCGTGAGCCATGGCCGCTGAGCCTGCGCGTCCGGAGCCTGTGCTCCGCAACGGGAGAGGCCACAACAGTGAGAGGCCCGCGTACCGCAAAAAAAAAAAAAAAATATATATATATATATATATATATATAATCTGAATGATTTCTCCCTTTAAAAATTCCTAGTGCAAATGAGAACTTTTTTTGTAGGTAGAGAGGAAGAAATTTTTACCTCATTAGTTTCTGCCTAATCCAGGTGCTATAAAATTCCATCTGCTGATTAGAGTTGCAATGTGAGAAGAGCCCCCCGCAAAATATTTCTTGAATTATTCATCCTTAACCCTAATATGTATTCTGGTTTAAGTGAATGGTTGCATCTGGTCTGGCAGTTCTAACAACCAATTAGAGCACTAGTCGTCAAACTGACTGTAGAGACAAAAACAAGAAAAAGAAATCATAAATTTGACTTGTTGTGTTTTGCCCATAATTTATGATTTTTTTCCATTAAATATCCCATTTTAAATTGCTTCAAATGAGATGCAATGCATTATATAACCAAAAGTTTTATCATTAAAACATTTTAAAGCTACATGTTATTTTTTAAATTTTTTCCAAAAATAAATTTATTGGAAAGTCACATATTAATTGTATCTTTTATTTGTAAAAATTATTTTTATTTAACCCATCTATATTCTACCTTCTTTTCCACGTAGAATTGCAAGTAGTCTCACGCAGAAGAAAACAAGTTATTTTAAAGGATCATCTAAGAAGTCCCAGCCACAACTACCTTCATTAATTCTTCCCAATATTTCACAATTGTCTTTGTACAGAAATTCTTCCTAATAAATACATATTCTCTTCTTGGGTATTTATGATATATACTCAAGGTCATACAGGTGCTAATTATCACTACTATGGCAATCACATTATAATATATAAATGTATCAAATTAACATGTTGTACGCTTTAAATTTACACAGTGTTATATGTCAAATATATTTCAGTTTGAAAAAAATACCCAAGATCATTTTCTGAGGTCCTATATTTAAAGAAATTCAATATTTGTTCATCATTCCCTTTCATACACATGAAAATAAGCTTTAAGATGCCTCATGAAGCTTTCCTCTGTAAGGTAAATAATTGTTTCTTTTTTCTAGGTCTTCATTTTAAGCTAAGACAACGTATTTTATTTACTTAAATATTCATTCATTTGTTCATTTAATATTGGAATGCTTTCTTGATTCCAAAAAAGCTTGAGGCATTTTACAGATTTAAAAGACAATTTTCAGGATAAAGCACAAAGGAAGGCAAAGGCAAGTAAATATTTAAGTATTAAATAAATGAGCGTCATTATAAAAGGAAGAACAAATGCCTTCGGATATAAGACAGTGAATCTTATTGTACAATTCACCATAAGCTGGTTTCATTTTTTAAAGTTCTAAGATGCCTACAATGGTGAAAATCATTAACTGATGTACCGGAGCTTAAAGATAACCGTACCACACAGATTCTCAACGTTCTGTTGCCCACACTACCTCAGGGACTCTTGGGGAATGGGCTGTCATTGGGTAGTGCCTCAACACAACATACCCCGTACTGCCTGGATAGCAGAGGGATGGGGTCAACAGCGTCCTTTTGCTTAAGAGATCAAGAATCATCATGGGGGGAAAAAAATAAATCACTCGAGAAACAGAGAGACAAGGCACACTTGCTGGGATCAAGCACCGTGAGTGACGTCAGAGAGGCAGGAAGCATGTTCTCTCCACTTTGGTGAGGCAACACATGATATGATAGGAGAAGGCATTTTATGGACCAGGTGAGCAATAGGAGCACAGTAGCCTGGGAAGTGAATCAAACCAGCTCATTCCAGGCGGTGAATGTGGCAGAGTGGATGGAAACCGCAATGCTATAGGATGACCTGGAAGAGAGAGGGATTTTTGTAGGCTTCAACTTCAAACTCTATCCCAAATCTGATTGTGCTCAGTATCTCTGCCTCCATTGGCCTGATCTAAGCACTGTTTTCTCTTTCTGGATCTCTGCAATAACCTCCTTCCTAGCTTCCTTGCTCCCACTCTTAACCCCTCCTGCTTGTTTTCACACAGCAGCCTGACACATCCATTTAAAATATATTTAGGATCATGTCATTCTTCTACCTGAAATTGTTGATAGATTCCTATTGTATTTAAAATAAAGTCAACCTTCCTTACCATGACTAAGTGGCCCTCCATGAGCTAGTGCCTGGATACATCAGCAGCCTCATCTACCACTTTCTCTCCAGTCAAGCTGACCACCTTTTTCTTTCTCAAATATATCAGAAGCACACCTAACTTGGGCTTTTACAACTGCCTCTCCCTTTGCTTCAAACATTCTTCCCACAGGTAATTGCAAGCTGGCACTCCACTTCAATCAAGTCATCAGACATTTGGAGTATGTGCTTGGCTGTGGAACCAATAGGATGAAGCTCTTGTCTATGGAGTCATGACTGAACACTTCCAAGTCAGAATCCTGCTCAGGTGGATCAATACAGCAGCTCAGTTGGTCAAAGATAGCCTTTCCCCCACCATCCACACCAGCAGGCCGCTATTAAAGATCATTTTATTAAAGGTGTCTTCCCTTTAAAGTCTATAATGACTGCCACCTGTCACTCTCTAGTACCATATATGCCTTGCCTTTTCTCTTCATAGCACTTACAGTTATTTATACAGCCAGCTCTCCTTATCTATAGGCTCTGCATCCAAGGATTCAACCAATGTGGATCAAAAATATTCGGAAAAGATTATAGAACATTCCAAAAAGCAAAAACTTGAATTTGTAGCATGGTGACAACTGTTTACATAGCATTTACATTGTATTGCGTATTATAAATAATCTAGAGATGATTTAAAGTATATGGGAGGATGTGCATAAGTTATATACAAATACTATACCATCTTATATAAGGGACTTGAGCACCTGAGGATATTGGTATCTGAGGGGGATCCTGGAACAAATCCCCTGCAGATACCAAGGGATGACTATAGTTATCTGTCTGTGAGTTGACTGCCTATGGGTTGAACTTATATCACTGGAATGTAAGTTCCATGTGGACAGGAACTCTGATTTCTTCCCAACAGTATCACTTGTACTTAGAACAGTAATTGGTACTTATGGTGCTCAATATTTACTTATTGGTTAAAGGAAGGACTAAATGAGAAACTTTTGATATGCCAGAGTAATTTAAGGAAGGTTGGAGTTTCCAGTTTATAAGTGGAGACTGAACCATGGGAAAATCTGTTTGATATAGTCTGAGGAAATACTTTGAGTTCCTAGCCCTGCGAACTGACATTTGAATTTGAGCGTTTAAAATCATCTCAAAGCAAAACTCTACATTTGATCTTCCATCAGAACTGGTGTTTCCTGTCTCATTAAATAGTACCACTCCTCTCTCCAGGTGTGCAAGTCCTCTGTGGTCCTCTTTCCTTCTGTTAGAACGCT
This sequence comes from Physeter macrocephalus, assembly GCF_002837175.3. Classification (NCBI taxonomy): domain Eukaryota; kingdom Metazoa; phylum Chordata; class Mammalia; order Artiodactyla; family Physeteridae; genus Physeter; species Physeter macrocephalus. Next base: position 37,883,246 of record NC_041223.1, on the reverse strand, counting down.
CTTCCTCTTCATCCTATCTCACACCCACTCCTTCTTAGCTCAGTTAATTTCTACTCATTCTTCAGATCTGCGATACGTTATCCTTCATAAAAAATGGTCATAACAATACTTCCTGTCCCCTGTGAGCTTTCCCAGAATCTTGCCTTTCTCCATAAAGGGGAAGAGTAGATTTCCCCTTCCCTTGAACCTGGGCTGGCCTTTATGGCTGCCTTGAGAACAGAATGTAGTAGAAGCAACACCATCATATAGCTTCTGTCTAGCTCTCTCTTTCTCAGCAAGCTTGGAACTAGAACCCAGCCATTATGTGTGGGGAAGTCCAGGCTTTAATGGAGAGGCCACGTGTGGGTGCTCTGGTCAAAAGTCCCAAAAGAAGTCCCAAGCTACAGCCAGCTGGGTGACTGAACACTTAGAAGGCTCTGATTCCCAGCCTTAGAATCCATCTCCCACCCTCCCCCACCCCCGACCCCTCACCAACACACACACTGGGCCTTTGGATCTTCCATTTAAGCCTCCAGACACCATGGAGCAGAAACAAAAAAATATATCTGCTATGTCCTGACAAAATTCATCACCCCCAGAGCTTATGAGCAAGATAAATGGTTGTTTCATGCTACCAAATTGGGCCAATTTTTTACCTAACAGTGGATAACTGAAAGAGATCTCACTCAAAGTTCCTATCTCAAAGGAAGCCTCCTCTAGCTGGGGCAGAACCTTCTTTCGAACTCTATATACCTCTCTCTCAAAGGAAAATCTTATGTTTATTTTTGTGATTATTTTAGATTCTTAAGTATGGTGAGTCTATCTTTTGCTCACTAGTTTCCATCTTTTGACTTGATTCCTTAAATCAGATATAATCACAAAGCAAGATGTTGAGTTTTTTTATTATTTAAATGTGAGTGACAATCCCAGGTGACCTATTGCCCAAGATCTATGACTTTCTTTGGGTGAAAGTCTACCAAACATTTACCATTTCTCTATCTTAGTTATCATATTTGCAATATTCTTTTATTTCACTGAGTGACTCTATGTAAAATTTTAATGCTACTAAACATATTAGTATACAATTTTATTAGCTAATATCTGGTTATTAATATTTTAATACCTTCAACTACCTGATAAAGATTAAACTGTTTAATGATCTCTTATTTCTTATGCATATCCAAAATTTTGTTTTTATAATTGCTCTGATTATGTTAGAAAATACAAGGTCTGATTATACCTGTTCCAGGCATTATGAAAATTCATTTTAGGGTTTCCTAATAACCTCTTTTAAGATATGATAGTAAGAACATGGACCTTGGAGACAGAAATTCCTAGATTTAAATCCTGTTTGAGCCATTCAACAGCTGTGTGATCTTGGGAAAGAAACTTACTTTTTCTAAGGCATATTATCTTCGTAAGGTGTAAATCTAGAAGTTAATAATGTCCACCCAGTTCATAAGATAGTTATGAAAAAATACCCAGTAAAAAGTAGTTGCTTAACAAGTGATAAGTAGACACCTTATCTTGAGTCACATATACAGATATGCTTTTAAATTTCATTGTGTCACCAAAAAATGTATAAAAGAATTGTACAGATTTACCATCTGCAACTACAAATGATAATAATTAGTATTAAGACAACTAAAGTCAAATTGTTTTTGTGCAAAAATCCTTCCCAAAAGATAGATTATTTAGCCATACATTTTTAAAGATACATACTTAAACTTAAATATGCTAATGGAAGCTATCTTTCAAGTTCATCTTCTGATGGAGCCTAATGTTAATGTCATTTCTGCACATACTTTTCTGCTCATTTGCTTTCTGGAAGAATTCAAGGACTTGGAAGTAGGTCATTTACTGGGGAGTTGTTCCAAGGAAGTAGGAAAAAAAGAAAGAAAAAAGAAAAGAAAAAAATGGCAATAGAAACTTTGTTATCACTGATCCTCTGAGAGGGGTAGAAAATGCCTCCCTGGAATTACTACTCAGAGAACTGGAATCTGGAGCATTCATCTACTGGTTCCCATCGTCACCTTTTGGATGAGAGCTGTCCCTAGGGGCACTCTAACTCCCCCTGCACTTCTGAGCTACCCTTACCCAAGGGCCAAGCAGGGTGCCATGGCACTGGAGAAGACCCTGAAAGTGCAAAGGTATACAGTATACTCTTAAGATGGAACAGCTGCCAGCACAAGTTGAATATGAGCTCATACAAAACTACCCACCTGGGCAATGGCTGAGATTGGAGGGAGACCAAGGAGACATGGCAGGGGCCAATAAAGGCATCTGCTGTAATACTCCTTGCATCTCTCAGATCTGCTCATACCTCACGCTGAGCCCCACTCTGTCACAGATTTCTTGAGAGGTAGCTGAGAAATACTAACTAGTAATCAGGTTGTAATTAGTATTCATCATCTCCTTATTCTCTAGTCTGTTCTGGATTTCCCTCACTTCTGCCTCATCGTCAGCTGGCCTAGGGAGCTTATCTGATGGGATGACCCAGACCTTCACCACTGAGGAGTCTATGCCCTTGGTTCTTTGTTCTTTGACAGGCCTTGGTTTTTGCAATTGTCCGTCAAGTTATTATCATGTCTGGCAGTACCAAGAAACACTCCAGTGAATCCGAGTTCTAGACATAATTTTCCCTGTTTCCATATGTAACAACAATTCCATTGCCTCTTGAAAGAGGACAGATCAATTATCCCTGCCCGTTGTAGTACTCCTTTCTATGCCTCCTGGTCCCTTGGCATGAGAACCCCTAAGTGACCAGATGGCAGTTTATAGTTTCAGGTTCAATGGGTCACTTACTGTATCTTTTGTAGGAAACCCTCCTCACACTCCATCTCTCAGGAACCAGGATCTCCAGCCTATCAGAGCCCACAGGAATGAGAAACATGAAGTCTGCAAATGAGTCACTGGAAGTGATGGGAGAACATCACTTGGCAAGTCAAGAATCCTGAAAAACAAAAAACAAAAAACATTTCTTAGCTTATCTTAACCTGCAAGAGTCCTAGAATTCTTATTTTGAATTAAAAAAGACTGTTCAGTAACAAAAAGATAAATCATTATATAATTCCACTTATATGTGGTACCTCAAATTCCTAGAGACAAAAAGTAGAATGGTGGTTGCCAGGAGCTGGGGGAAGGGGGGCAATGGGGAGTTACTATTTAATGGGTACAGCATTTCAGTTTTGGAAGATGAAAAGGGTTCTAGAGATGGATGACGGTAATGGTTGCACAAGAATATCAATGTACTTAATACCACTGAACTGTACAATTAAAAATGGTTAAGAGGCAAATTTTAGGTTATGTATATTTTACAACAATTTTTAAAAATGGGGGAGGAGGGCTTCCCTGGTGGCACAGTGGTTGAGAGTCCACCTGCCGATGCAGGGGACACGGGTTCGTGGCCCGGTCCGGGAAGATCCCACATGCCGCGGAGCGGCTGGGCCCATGAGCCGTGGCCGCTGAGCCTGCGCGTCCGGAGCCTGTGCTCCGCAACGGGAGAGGCCACAACAGTGAGAGGCCCGCGTACCGCAAAACAAACAAACTAAGAAAAAAACTGGGGGAGGAAAAAGAACTGTATACTAGTCTTCTCCAAGTACCTTTGTGGAGTCGGCTGAGAACTCAGAAGAAAACATCAGCTACCTTGGGATTAGAAAGCATTAATGTGAATCTCATCTTCACCACTTCTTAACGAATGACCTTTGGAGTGATGTAACTATTTGAGACTTTGCTTCTTTTAATTTGCAACATGGAAATAATAATGATATCTACCTCACAGTGCTCTTGTGAGAAGGTTTTGTTAAGTGAGAATTTTTAAAATAAATTCTAAAACTCCCTACATTCACGAAGTATTTTTAATATCATAAATAATGATGATAAAAAGTTCAGCTCCAGAAAATTCTTGACTTTATTCTAAGCTGTACATTCTCACATTATACATTGATATCTTCTGATCACCTTCCATATGTCAAGTGTAAACTTTCATTACCCCAAAGTGATCACTTTCAGCCTGGGTGTCTACTTTCCTCTATGACCAGCTTAGACTTTATGGTGCAAAATTATGCTTGCTATTTTGCAAATATCCTCTATTCCCAAGATGTTCATCTGGAAAAATCTCTACTCATTTAAACCTGAGATGCTGAATATGCTGAAGAGAGCACCCAACCAAGACAGATTGGTTTCTAGGGAGGCCCTAAAATAGAGGCCTCCACTGAGGTCGTACAGGACATGGTTTAACTTTCCAGATCCATTTCACTTCCCACTTAAACACATCACAACCTTCTATCATCAGCTGTTTTTATCTAAGGGATGCATTTGGCTTGGGAGGATGTCATCTATTATATGATGGTATAGTGGAGCTGGGCACTTCACATGTTGAATATCAACCCATTAAGAGGAGGAAATCTTTATAGTAACACAGACATTGGCACTAATGACTCTGACCTTGATGAGGATGTTCATAGATTTCTATCCTTCTTACAAACTCATGATTGCTACTTTCTCAATCACCTCCACTATGTTTTAAAAATAAGCAAGTACTACATTAGAAATAAGCCTATTCCTAAGACACTTTCACCTTTTTCTTTCTTTGTTTTAATTCATAAAATTTGCTTTAACCTAAGAACAGGGTACAGGGTCGGGGGGAGGGTTATGTAAAGAAACAGTGAAATGTTTCTTTCCCCATGCCCTAAATAATCTTGGTCATACTTCCGGCCACTACAGCCTATCTATCACTTTGAACCTGCTGGGAGAAGAGGAGATGAGGATGAACAAAACAAGGGGAGAGAGAGAGCAGCATTCTTTTTCTCTTACTCCTTCTGATTGCAAGTACAATATGTAATAACAACAAATTACCAATAATGGAGGAAGAGAGCAATGATAAATGGGAGATGGGGACAGTGCGAAAAGAGGAAGAAAAGGAAAGACATGCATTGCTCATTCCTTTGTGCCTGTATTAGTTTTCTACTGATGCCATAACAAATTACCATAAATCTAGCTGCTTAAAACAACACAGATTGATTATCTCAGAGTTCTGGGAGTCAGATAGCTTCTCTGGGTCCCACAGTGCTGAAATCAAGGCGTTAGAGGGCTGTATTCCTTTCTGGAAGCTCTGGAGAGAAGTCTGTTTCCAAGCTCACTTGGTTGTTAGTGGAATTCAGCTCCACACAGTTGTAGGACTGGAGTAACTGTCTCCATGTTAGCTGTTGTCCAGGGGCAGCTTCTGGAGGCTGCCACATTCCTTGGCTCATAAACGTTGGACTGAATTTTTCTTACACTTCAGATATCTCTGACTTCTTCTGTCACATCCCTCTAACTGATGTAACTGATATTTCTGCCTTCCTCTTCTGCTTCTCAGGGTCCATCCAGGTAACCCAAGACGATCTATTTTAGAGTCAGCTGATTAGTAACCTTAATTACATTTGTAGAGTCTCTCCTAGATTGCTCTACAGAGCGATGTCTAGATTAGTCTTTGGTTGAATAACCAGGGAATAGGAGTCTTAAGGGGCAGCTTTAGAAATCTGCCTGCTTGTTAAAAGCCATGCTGAATGCTTGACATATATTATAGTATTTAATTATACTAAAATAATATAACCAGGGAGTAGGTACTGTTATCACTAACAACAATTGCAACAACAAAAATCCCCATTTTCTTTGTTCCCAGATTAGCCAGCAATAACTATCAGGCTTCTTTAATGTATCTATAACAGGATTTTATTATTTTTATTTATGAAAAATAAACTATTTAAAGGAAGTATCTGTTGCATAAGCAAGGTATGAGTATAACTGACGTTATTTTGGATCCTTTTAAAGAAAATCTCAACTTGTCTTCTCTCTATGCTTATTTCCACAGTGCGGCCAAAAATCCTCATGCTCAATCAGTGTTCACGGCATCTCCATGGCAACACACCAGGGTACCTCCAGCATAAGGCCATCTTCACTTCACAGCAGCATAAACAATTCACCTGATTATGGGCTATTAAGAGGCTAGACACAAGGATATGTGAGTAGAAAAAGAAAGGGAGGCTTCTTTTAGTGTACTTTGTAATACATTTTGGCAATCCCTAATAAGCCAAGATAAGAAAGAAGATGCTGAAAAAATGGTAAATAATTCTTCCAGTTGGACTTTGCAAAAATTCGAGAGTTTCTCAGCTTGCTGACTTTGTAGAAGTACTGTTGCAAAATCCAGGATGGTTTTTCTCTGTACAAAGTGTAGATTTTGAAATATTTCTCTCTCCTTCTCCCTCATTATCCACCAAAAATTCCTTTTCTCCCCACATAAAACACAAAAGTGTTTCTCACACAAATGTGAGAAAGTTTATGATAACACTTATATTATGTATATGTTATTTTAAGGCGAGAGAGAGAGAAAAAAAATAGTATACAATTGGGAATTTTATGTCAAGAACAGAGCCCAGAAAGGGAGCAGTTTTTAAAATCGTCATTCATAATATTTCTTTAAGTCCACTAAAATGCATGTGCTGTCCTGAGAGACACCCCACCAACTGCCAGATAAAATAGCATTCACCTCCGCATTGAGACTTTGCAGGCAGACCCCTCATTGAAAGGTGTCTAGGCTGTCAACTTATGTTGAAATTTCTGTCTATATTCTCATTTTTTAAATATCTGGGAGAAAGAAAAGAAAAAAAAAATACTCCTGGGAGAAGAAATGTGTTAAGTCACATTAAAGTTAATGAGTTTTATCAAGCATAATATTTTACTATCTGGCTGTTCAGTTCCCCCACCCTCAACTACCTTTAAGCAAAAGGGGGTAAAACCACTTCCCTTTAGGTACACACCTCCGATACAGCCCCCAAGCTGACTTTTTGTAAGTTTTTCCCCCAAGGGCATTCTTGCTGTGCATTTCACATTTTGGCTTCAACTTACTCCCTACCCTCCACCCCTCACCCTATATTCATACAGCATGCTTCACCTGTGGACAGCTTTCCTGAGGATAAATTTCAAGGATCTGGTTTACTTGACATTTGAGGACCCCAGCATTGATAGTTTTAATTCAAATGATTCTCTCTTCTCTAATAATGACACAATTTTACCAGGAACTCATTAGCAAAATTATTACTCAACAAGGTTAACACTTTGATCTGATAGAGCACTAGAGAAAGGGCAGAATATTAAATGAAGATAATACAGCCTTTCAATACCACAAGAAGCTTCTGATATGACCTAGTTAAGCACTGTATAGTGATAGCTTTACAAAGCAACTGGAGGAAGTTTAAAAAGGCTGTTAGCATTCATGGGTGGTCTTATCAGCAAGATCTGTTTTTCCTTTTGAAAATGAAATTATATTTTATGTGGAAAGTTTAATGGCAGTTATGACTTAGCCTATAAAGCCTAAAAGATAGCAGTAAATCATATGCCTCAATAGGCAAGGGAGAGTCAAAAAGGCTATGAAGAAATTCTGAAGATGTGACAGACACAACCTTGGCACAGTAAGAAGAGTAAGGGTTTTAGGGTCAGGCAGAGTTTTCTCCCAGTCCTTACGTGGCAACTTACAAACTGATCACCTTGGCCAAGCTGCTTAACTTCTCTGGGTCTTGGTTTCTACAAGTACAGAACAGAGATAATTAGAAGGACATATAGTACATTGTCCAAATTGGGATATTTTTAAGAGTGAAAGGAGGCGCTATTAATAGTTATCTCAGGACAACAAGAGTAAACCAGGACTATCCAGCAAGCCAGGATGTGTGGTTATCTTATCAGGATAATTAAAAATCAATGCCTCACACCACGGGGGTGTTGAGACAATTAATAAAAACAAAATACATAAAACACTTACAGGTAGTCAGCACTAGGTAAAAATCAGCGTCTTTCTATCCTGTCTCTTTTTTTCCCCTTCCTCTGGGGGATAAGAAAAACACAATTTTTGTGTGTGTGTTAAAATAAAGAATAAGAAGAATGTAATTTGTTCTTACTTGCTCTAACTTGTTACTTTGTGTTATTACTATGTAATGAAGAGATTATCTGACATCTGACACTATTTATAGCTCAATCTAACTGCTCACTAAAATATTGTAAATTAGAATATGTTTAAATTATTTTAACAATATATACTCCACAATCCACAAATTGAATCGTGCTCATTAAATGCGTAATTGAATAAATAAATCACTAACTCTTCTCTGCCGTAGGTCACTCTTTTTCTGCTTCTCTACCTTTTATTTTGTATTAGTGAAGAGAGGACAGAATTTGGAGTCAAGAAAGCATCACATGCCTGGCTCTACCAGTTATGTGATCTTGGGAAAGTCACTTAAGCTCTTTGAACCTCAATTTCCTTTTTTGTCAAATCAGCAACATTTGATCTCTTTGAGATGATGGCTGGGAAATACCTAGTACTTCATTTGACAAATAGCAACTACTGAATTACCTCCATTTTCTTTCTTCTTCCCTTATGGTGTTCCCATTTGACTCCCGAGATTAAAAGCATCTGACTCCCAGAAGGAAGCTTCTTAGAGGTTCCTGGTGCATACAGATGGGTTCCTGATCATCACACACTGTACTTCAGGTAAATTGGTCAATCGCCAACTATCAAATGTGGTGACTTATAGTCACGTTTCAGAAATTTAATTATAAAAATACAGAAATAGAAATGTTGACACAAATCTTGGAATCAATGAGAAAATTCAGTATCTTTTATGCTTATCAGTAACCAGAAGAGGGCGGACTAAGATTGGAATATAAACTCCAGCCTTCACAAAGCTAAAACTATCAAATTTTCAATATAAGCAAACGCTGAACCCAAAATACCTAAATTATATAATAAATCCAGAGAAAGTTTTAAAAAATCTGGATCTTAATCCAAATATTTAAACATGGAATAATTTATTGTTTTCAAATGCAATGTAAACTCTAATTGTATTAACATGAAATACTTTCTTTCTATGCATGTTTATAAAACAGCATGTCCACTCATATACTTGAATATACAAGTATTTAAAAGGTTTACCAATGTATTATTATATGTCATTTTTTGATGTTTAACTATGTTTGAGAATTGTGGAGGGTGGAGTCATTTTCCCCTCTGTTACATCCTCCTGCTAGTTTAACTTCTCCTGGCTGCTAAAGTTTAAGGGCACATTCCTAAGACTTTACAAATGCCCAAGTTTCTAGATTCTCATCAGAATTAGTCTTTTACCCATTTGTGGTCAAGCCAGACTGGCTCTTATTTTTCCTAGTAGCTATATCTATCTATCTATCTATCCATCTAACTATAATTTCATCAGTCAGACCTTGTAACCTATATATTGGTAGCTTATCAGAGATCAACCAGAAACCACGAAAACAATAATTGTTTCATGACTTATTTCCAGCATAGTTACGTACACAACAGCAGGAATAAAAGATTACATCATGACCTGCTTCAATCACTTAACTTAGTGGAAGCAACAAAATGAGGAAAAGTTAATCTCCATTCAATCAATATTATAGCTTAATCATATTTTCTACAAGAAAGTAAAAATAGGGACTTGAGGGGATTTGAATATGATTCTGCCACCAAGTATATGTGTGGCTCTTGAAACAGGATTTCTCTTATCTCAATTCTGAAATGAAAAGAGTATTACTGTCCTATGGGACTCTTGTGCACATAAAGTGAAATAATATATGTGAAATATGAAATAATACATGAGATAAAATACGTGAAAGTTCTTTACACAGTCCTGTAACACGGCAGCTCAATATAAATGGCTTTCTTATTTTCTAATTTTATAAGAACCCCATCATTAAAGTTTGCATTTTCGTAACAACCACATACAGAAAACTCTATTAATCAGATTTCCATATCAAAGCTGTCTCATAAGTAGAACTGATAGTTGACTATATCATGATAGCACTGAGGCAATGACAAATTCTAATAAAACCTAACACTATTTTGAGCAGTTTATCAGGAATTGTGCTTCGCAAGCTGGAGTTAATTCAATCAGCAGAATTTTTTGAGATAAAGTCCTCCTACTGCTACCCATGAAGGCATGAAAAGGCTACTTTAATTGACTCAAAACCACACAACTAGTGATCAACAGAGCAGATGTGTTTGACCACAAAAGCCGGAATTCTTTAACCATTGCCCTTTACTGCTCAAGTATATTATGAAACAGAAAGTTTGCTTAAACATTATTGGCAAAAAAAACCAAAAAACAAACAAACAAACAAAAAACATTATTGGCAGTAGAGTTCCAGCTCTCAGTACATTTTAACAAATTGGTATACGAATTGATTTTATATACATGCCACCTCTGTTAATTTCACTAAGCTAAGCATCACGATTTCCAACCCTATTATTTCAGACAGAGGTTTCTATATTATCATTACAATGTTGTCCTAGAAAACAGAAGATCTAGTAAATAAGTAAACTAATAGTAAAGTTATAAACTTATTGACACTGACACAATATATTCATGTATAAATAAGTGAGGACATCCCCTTCATTCATTACTGGTTAAAATTCAGTAGAATTATTTGCAAAAATAGCCCATTTTGTTTGAATAATACTGAAAAGGAAAATATGTTGAGCAGTGAATGCTTCCCTGCCATCAACCACTATTAACTCTAGTAATGTGCTCTGCTCTATCAAGAAAAAGTTAGTAGCTACCCAAAAGCAACCAACTTATTTCACTTATTCTCTAAAAATAATTTCTCTTTAATGAGCTACTTGTCAGGATAAAATACTCACTTGTTGCAGTGTAATCAAGAGCTTTTATGTGACCGAACCATCATGCCACACCTTATCATATGATCCTGTAGGAGTTTGGGCAAAAACAAATGCTTTGAATTCTTTTTTTTTTTTTTTTTTTCTGCGGTACGCGGGCCTCTCCCTGCCGTGGCCTCTCCCGTTGCAGAGCACAGGCTCCGGACGCGCAGGCTCAGCGGCCATGGCTCACGGGCCCAGCCGCTCCGCGGCACGTGGGATCTTCCTAGACCGGGACACGAACCCGTATCCCCTGCATCGGCAGGCGGACTCTCAACCACTGCGCCACCAGGGAAGCCCTTTGAATTCTTAATATTGGTCTTCATCTATTCCACACTAAGCTCAAATTAGTTGGCAATCAATCCTTCTGACATGTAGATAAAAATTTCTGCTTTTCCACTTTTGGAAAATTTCTGCATTTATGGGCTTTAGTGTTCTCCTCTGTAAAACAAGGTCCTTCCAGCATGTTGCTTGCTCCTGAGGCCCTGGCTCTTACTCATAACTGAAAGTTGGGCATCCAACTTAAATATTCTGCAGGTAGTTCAAATTTCCACTGTCTTCCAAGATAGAGATCTCAGACCCATCTTCAATAATAACCCCCTCTCACACTTCCCACGTACTTTTTATAATCGAATCCTGTAGAGTCTGTTTTTTGAGCCTATTTTCTTTATGTTCCTTAATTTCAGGCTTCGTCATCTCTGAACTGTTGTTTTATATTTTCCTCAGATCTCTCTTGGTTCATTAAATTCCTCTTCAGTTATGTCTAACCTGCTAGTTAGCTTATGCACAGAGTTATTTTACTAAATATACTTTTATGTCTGTACTTGCCATTTGGTTTTATCTTTCAATCCTCCTGATTTTTTTCAAGAATATCATTCTGGTTTTTTTTTTTAAGTCTTTATTGAATTTGTTACAATATTGCTTCTGTTTTTTTATGTTTTGTTTTTTTGGCTGCGAGGCATGTGGGATCTTAGCTCCCCAACCAGGGATCAAACCTGCACCCCCTACATTGGAAGGTGAAGTCTTAACCACTGGACCACCAGGGAAACCCCCTTGTCATTCTGTTCTTTTTTTTTTCTTATAAATATATTTATTTTGTTTATTTATTTTTGGTGCATTGGGTCTTCATCGCTGCACACCGGCTTTTCTCTAGTTGCAGCGAGCAGGGGCTACTCTTCGTCGCGGTGCATGAGCTTCTCATTGCAGCGGCTTCTCTTGTTGCAGAGCACAGGCTCTAGGTGCATGGGCTTCAGTAGTTGCAGCACACGGGCTCAGTAGTTGTGGCTCACAGGCCCTAGAGTGCAGGCTCAGTAGTTGTGGCACACGGGCTTAGTTGCTCCGTGGCATGTGGAATCTTCCCTGACCAGAGCTCAAACCCGTGTCCCCTGCATTGGCAGGCGGATTCTTAACCACTGCACCAGCAGGGAAGCCCTATCATTCTGTTCTTGATTCATAGTTTTTTTTCTTCCCTTCCAAGATTTCCTAGAAAATTTTGAACAAGCTAATTTTAAACTTTTTTTTCCAGATTGTTCTGTCTCAAATTGTTAGATGTGAATGTTCTGTCTCAAATTGTTAGATGTGAATTTTACATTTATTACATCTGCTGACCTTTTCATAGTAGTTCATTTTCTCATGTGATTGGAAATCTCTGACTGTAAGCTCCTCTTCAACAGTGCTGTTTTCATGAACCAAGAGTCTCAACGGGCCTACTTTGTGGAAACATTTCTATGTAATCACAGCTCTCTTTTCTCTGCCAAGGCCCTTGTGGCTTCACCATTTCAGGACTGGTTTTTGGAGATCGTTATACATATACATTCACATGCAGTTGTAAGAAATAATACTGAGAGATCTCATGCACCGTCTACTCAGTTTCTCTCAAAGGTAACAACTTGCAGAATGATAATAGAGTATCACGACCAAAATATTGACATTGATACAATTCACCAAGTTTATTGAGATTTCCCCTAGTTGTTGTACTCAGCTGTGTGTTTGGTATATTATTTACATATACATACATATATAAAATATGTACTTAGTTTTATGGTTTCATCACTTATATTTATATTGGTTTTGAGTTACATTTTACATGTTTGAGGTGTAGGTAGAGGTTCATTTCTGTGCTTACTGATGTTCAAATGCTCCAGCACCATTTGTTGAAAAGGCTATCCTTTCTCCTGTGAATTGTTTTTCACCTTCGTCAAAAATCAGTTGAGCATATTTGAGTGAGTCGGTTTCTGGTTTCTCTATTTTGTCATATAGATCTGTGTCTGTCCGTCTGCCAACCATACTGTCTTGATTACTATGGTGAGCCTTATCATCAGGTTGAGTCATTCCTCTCATGTTATTCTTTGTAATCGCTGCTTTAGCTATTCTAAGTCCTATATCTTCCCACATAATTTTAAAAATAAATTTGTCTATGTCTAATAAATAATACTATTAGGATTTTGATTGAAATTGTATTGAATCAATACATCAATCTGAGGAGAATTTATATCTTTACCATGTTGAGCTTTTCAATCCATGAACTAGGATATGTCCACTTATTTAGGTCTTCTTTGATTTCTTTCATCAGCATTTGAAGATTTTCAACATACAGAGACTGTACCTGTTTTAAGTATATACCTAAGTATTTAATTTTCTTTTGAATGTTTATAAATGTTATTATGTCTTTAATTTATGCTTCTACATCTTCATTGTTAGGATATAGAAATACCATTAATTTTTCTGTGTTATTCCTATATTGTACAACCTTCCTGAACTTGCTTATTAGTTACAGGAGGGGTTTTGGTGTGTGGGGTTTTCTTGGCATTTTCTACATAGACAATAATTTTAGCTTCAAATAGGGACAGTTTTATTTCTTCTTTTCTAACCCGTATGCATTTTATTTCTTTTTCTTGCATTATTGCTCTCAGTACTATATTGTACTTTCAGTACTATCTTGAATTCAGAGTGGTGAGAGCAGACATCCCTGCCTTATTTCCTATCTTGTTCAGTTTTTCAAACCACGTATAAAATTAGGTGTGGATTGTTTTTGTATTTGTTCTTTAACAAGTTAGGTAATTTCCATCTATTCCTAATGAGCTAAGTTTTTGTTTGTTTGTTTGCTTTCATTTATCATGAATGGGTGTTAGACTTTGTCAAATGCTTTTTCTGTGTCAACTTATGTGATCATATGAGTTTTCTTCTCTAACTTGTTAATATGGTAGGTTACGTGGATTGATTTTCAAATGTTAAACTAGCCTTGCACACCTGGAACAAGTCCCACTCGGTCACGGTTTATTATTTTTTATACATTGTTAGATTTCATTTGCTAATATTTTACTGAAGATTTTTGCTTCTAGGTTCAAAAGAGAAATTGTAGCTTTTTTTTTTTGTACTATATTTGACTGGTTTTGGTATCAGAGTAATATTAGCCTCATAAAATGAATTGGAAAGTTTTCCCCTCTTCTACTTTCTGAGAGAGACTGTGTAAAATTGGTGTTAATTCTTCTTTAGACATTTGGTAGAATTCACCAGTGAAACCATCTGGGCCTAGAGATCTTTATTTAAAGAGCTTTTTAATTATGAATTTCATTTCTTTACTGGTTATAGGGCTGTTCAGATTAACTATCTCTTAACTATCTCTATGGCTGAGTTGTACTACTTTGAGTTTTTCAAAGAATGAGTCAGTTTCTTCCAAACTGTCAAATTTATGAGCATAATATTGTCTGTAATATTCTCTTGTTATCCTTTTAAAGGGCTGCTGCATAAGGAGTGATGTCACCTATCTCATTCTTGATATTGTTGATCACTATTTTTCACTTTCTATTTTTATCAGTCTTACTAGAGTTTTATCAGTTTTATTGTTTTTATTTTGAACAACTAGCTTTTTGGTTCATTAATTTTCTCTATTGTTTTCCTGTTTTCAATTTTATTGACTTCTGCTCTGTATTATTTCTTATGCTGCTTTGGATTTATTTTGCTTTTTCTAGTTTCTTGATGTAGAAACTTAAATTACTAATTTTAAAACTCTCTTCATTTTTCACATAAGCACTTAATGCTATAAATTTCTTTTCAGAACTGCTTTAACAACATCTCATATAGCATTTTGATATGCTGCATTTTCATTTTCATTCTGTTCTTTTTTGTTTTTGTTTCTGTCTAAACTTGCTCTTTGGCCCATGAATTTTTAGAAGTGTGTTGTTTAATTTCCATGTGTTTGAAGATATTCCTATTGTCTTTCTACTGTTGATCTCTAGTTTGATTTTATTATGGTCAGAAAATATATTCTATATGGTTTCAATTTGTTGTGTTATATGGTCTATCTTGGCTACTCTTCCATGGAAGCTTTAAAAATCTATATATTCTGGGACATCCCTGGTGGGGCAGTGGTTAAGAATCCACCTGCCAATGCAGGGGACATGGGTTTGAGCCCTGGTCCAGGAAGATCCCACATGCCTTGGAGTAACTAAGCCCGCGTGCTGCAACTACTGAGCCCGCATGCCACAACTACCTAGAGCCCATGCTCGGCAACAAGAGAAGCCACTGCAATGAGAAGCCTGCACACCGCAACAAAGAATAGCCCCCGCTCACCACAACTAGAGAAAGCCCGTGCACAGCAGCAAAGGCCCAACACAGCCAAAAATAAATAAATAAATATTTTTAAAATAATAAATAAATATATATTCTGCTGTTGTTGAGTTAAATGCTCTATATATGTCATTTAGAGCTTCTGGTTGATTGTATTGTTCAGATCCTCTATATCCTAGATAACTATAATTTTGGATTTGTCTACTTTCCTTTTCAGCTCTATTTATTTTTGCTTCATGATTTTTTTTCTTCATGTATGTTGTTTGGTATGCATACAGTTAGGTTTATATGTCTTCCTGGTGAATTAGTCCTTTTATCATTATGTAATGTCCCTCCTTTTCTCTAGCAATTTTTATTGTTCTGAAGTCTATTTTATCAGATATGAAAAGAGCCACTCCTTTTTAAAAAATGAATATTGGCATGGTATATCTTTTTCTATCTTTTTATTTTCAGCCTACCCATGGAGTTGTATTTGAAGTGTGTTTCTTATATAGCACATAGTTGGGTTGTTCATGAACACTTTTTATGTTCATTTCATCAGTGTAAAATCTCCATAACTTGTAGGTAATATTCATTAGGACCCCACATTGCTTTGCATACCTATTTGTTTTGCACATGGCACTTTTTCCATCTATGAAACTGAATATGTAGAATAAAAATGTCCTTCTCACGTCTCCTAGGCCAGGAGATAGATTTTCTGGCCCCATTTTCATAGCTTGAGCAGCTCTTCAATGTTTCCAGCTTTACACAGATAGCTTAATTTCAGCTCTCTGTGCGCTTATGCCTAGAAGCTTGCCCTTTCCGCCTCTTGCTGGTCCCAGTCCCCAACAATAGGACTAGATCTGGTTTACATACTACTATGTGTTTTTGTGCCTTTGCCCCCAATCGCTGATAGTTCAAGCTCACCTATGTTTCAAGAAATATTGTCATTTTATTCAGATTTCTCTGTGTTTTGAACCAGACAAATTTCTTTCTGCATTATGCAGTCCACTAAAATGACTGTCTAAGTCTGAGACCTGATCCTCACTTGCCTCACGTCTGGGTTTTGCCCCCATGCTATCCACTTTCTATTTTATATGATTATATAACCAACACTTATTTATAACACTTATTATGTGCCAGGCACTATTCTAATCAGAGGTTAACTCACTTAAACCTCACAATAACTTTGTGAAGTATGTATTTTTACTATCCCCATTTTACAGCTGGGAAAACTGAGGCACAGAGTTGCAGTGACTTGCCCTAAAGTCATAGGGCAAGCTCTAGACTCCATCCTTTTAAGCACTATTCTCTCATACACACTACCTCTTGAGTCAATTTTCCAAAATATAGATCTAATTACAGAAAATTAAATTGAATTGCTTGGCTTACCATACAAATTCCTTCACATCCGTCTTCAACAAACTTTACCCGCTTCTTCAACCACCTCTCTCCCACCTCCACTTTGTCTGAATCGTCACTGAAGGTTCTGGTCACTCTGAACTTCTATTTCATGAATAACCACCGCCTAAAATGACCCTCTTAATTTTTGTTGCCTGGTACATTTATACCCATTCTTCAAGTCTGAAATCAAAATTCCATTCTCTAGGAAGTCTTCATGGAGTATCCTTGG
Source organism: Physeter macrocephalus (assembly GCF_002837175.3). Lineage (NCBI taxonomy): Eukaryota > Metazoa > Chordata > Mammalia > Artiodactyla > Physeteridae > Physeter > Physeter macrocephalus. The sequence continues at coordinate 37,866,384 of NC_041223.1, read as the reverse complement.
ATGAAGTTAATCACCATGTTCTTAAGCACTTCATTCATTTATTATTATCACCCAGTTGCATTATGATCTGTTTATTTACGTGCTGGGACTGTTGCTACTTGAGAGTAAAGTCAATGTATTATTCCTTTGTAGTGTCTCTGTCATAATCCCCTACAATACTAATAATCGGCAACTTTGAGCAGAGTACTTACAATGTGCAGAAATTTTCAGGGTTTTTATATGGGCTCTTTTGAATATTACTAACTCTTCAGAAGGTAAATATTATCCCCATTTTCTACATGAGAAAACTGAGGGTCAGAAAAAGACACACAACAATTAAGCTGGAGAGACAAAATAAATATACAGATGGGGGAAAAGTTATTAATGTCCATGCAAGAGAGTTCAATGATAAGGAACTTTTTGGAATTCTCTAAGCATCCCTACTTAGCAAAAAGTAATGAAAAAGCTATTTATAATCTGGAAATATTATTGAAACTGTCTTTTACAATATGCTTTTGAAATTTAATAATTCAGTTCAACAATAATACTAATAGAACACCAAGTAGGTATGAGGAATTAGAGCAGAAGGAAACTCCAAATAAAAATTATGATGTAAACTACAAAGTTCCTGTTTTCTGAATCTTGAGATGAGCATACAGAATATTTACTGGGGAATAATGGTATATCTCTGACCTTAGGAGGACTGAGGACCTGAAGCTAGCTGTTTTACCAGAATCAGTAGCTATTATGAAAGTGGCCTGAGGGCAGAGGCCTTATCTTAACCCCTCTGTGCCTGCAATATACATTGACATTAATAAAGGTGAGGAAAAAAGAAATCGCTGGAAGAGTTTGCCCAGTGCTCTTTTTTCTTCCCAGAATAACATCAAAAGCTCCTCTTGAAAGTCTGCAATTTATTCATTCATTCATACTTTCCTTTGATAAATATTATATAGTCCCTACTTCATGCCAGGCACTGTTCTATATGCCAGAGACACAGGGAAAATGAGGCAAACAGCATCCTTGCTTATGCAACAGGCCCATGTCCTCTTCCTTAGAGGTAAAATCTCCTGTAGTGGAAGTTCATCACAATCGCATTACAACTTTAATTTCTCCTACTTGTGCTTTTGCTTAATGAAAATCCTTAATGGTCAAAGAATTCAACTGAGTTCCAAAAAGATCAAATAACATTCAAGTTAAGAAGCAAGACAGTCAATAGAGCAAGGACTCTTTTAAAACTATGGCTTTTAAAACTGTGAACTCTGATATAATGTTAAGTTGTCATACTCACACTTTCTGAAGTGACAAAAACAGCAAATTTGGGGAAACAGCTCTAGAAAGAGAAAATCTGATTAGGAGAGTGAGAAGTCTGCCTTCTTTACAAAGAAAGGGAATTTGAGAATGAGTGCCATTTGAATACCCAATAACGATCATAGACAAACACATATAATATAAAAGGTGTGGTTTTGTCTCTGAATTACAATAATAATGTTTCCTTCCAAATAAAATGTACTTAGAGCAATTGATTTACCTAGCTAATTCTTCATTCCCAGGTGGTAACAAATGGCCTCCATCCCTCCCAGGATAGAATATGTTATACGTAGAACACAAATGGTGAAAGTTACTGGAGAATAGATGTGCCGCCAGAGTACCATTTATAGAACTGACTCACCATGTGTCCTTAGACATGCTGGGGAGTTTCCCTATTTATAACATGGGGTTCATAGAACTTGCCAGTAAGAATGTGTGAACCCTCAAGTAAAATTTAGTGCATGGCGCCCAGTGCTCAGAGTTACCGTATTATTACCCACATTGGAATTGGCTTTGTGACAGACTTCAAATACCAGAATCCTGCGCAACAACTGCAACAAGTCTGCACATTCCTAGCAAACCTGACAGCACATTCAAAATCTTGGTGCATCTGGTTTTCCCTCAGGCAGCAGCTGCAGCTGCTCAAGTCGCTGTGGAATCTCAAGTGACAGCCCCCTCCTGGCTGGCAGTGTTGCTGTCATTCAGGAGAGAGATCACAGAGCCTAGATCCTTTCTGCCTTTGATGCACAGTTCACAGACGTCAGCAGGAGACCTGATGGCATGTCAGGCAAGAGATTAGAAACCTGCAAAGCTGGAATGCCTTCTCCTGCACACGGACATTCAACCATCCCTGTTGAGACTGGGCAGAACTAGAAATGATGGGAAAATGTATCTGAAACCTCCGCCTTCTTAGTTTTTCAACAAGAGGCAAGCAAACCCCAAAATATGAACTTTGGTGCTGACATCTATGGTTACAAAAAAAAGTGAGACCGTATTTTAAATGGCTCCAGGGGTGGGGCAGGAGAAGTTTAAGAAAACATGAGCAGACTACATTTTTTTTTTCCTCCTTTTTCTGCAACGTTTTTTCTACAACAGGATTTCCTGGTCACATCATGAGGAACTATGTAAATATGCCTCCTTTGACTTAGTGGTAAGAATCATTTCCTGTCAGGTTCTTTCAAGGAAGAAAAAAGACCAGACCCCCCAAACAGCCAAAAATAGAAAGGTACAAATTATCATATAAAATTGAATCAGGAAAATTTGTTGAGAGAAACAAGCATTATTCTATAATTTGTTCTTAACTTGGTTGCTTTTGCTTTGTTGCATTTTGTTTTGTATTGTTCTTTTGGTCAAACACACTACTTACATTATAATACATTGGTACTTCCACCTTATAAGCATTGCTCAAAATAAATTTCACTTCTTAAAAGGTTTAGGCTTTATATCATGCCCAGGGTGATTTATTGTTAAAAACACTTTTTCTCTCTCCATTCTTATTCCCACCTTTTGTGTGGTTCATTGTGAAAGTAGGAAATCTTCAGTTGACACAGATGTGGGCATTTAGTTTAAGACAGAAAAATATTCCAAAATGTTTTTCCACACAAAAACAGAAAAAAAAAACAAACTCATGGAACCAGATGGATCATTTTTCTTCTTATCTAGATGATTCTCTCTCTCCTTCTCTCTCTCTCTCTCTCTATCTTGAACTTACAACATTTAATACTTCCATGTTAGCACCATTCAAATCCTTTAAGCAGTAGCCTGAAGGTCTCAGCCATCTCTGCCACTTGAGGTGTTCTTGGTATTTCCCTCGCTCAAAAATTCCTTACAATTTTTCAGTTGTTCACTGCTTTGTTAGGCAAATGTCTTTCCTCTCTCTCTCTCTCTCTCTCTCTCTCTCTCTCTCTCTGTCCATCTCTCTCAATATATCTAGGGAGTCCTACTGTTAAATGAAACACTCTGGGAAAACTAGTGGTTACCAGTGGTTACCAGTGGGGAGAGCAGTGAAGGGAGGGGCAAGATCAGGGCAGGAGATTAAGAGGTACAAACTACAATGTAGAAAATAAATAAGGTACAAGGACATATTGTACAACATAGGGAATGCAACCAATATTTTATAATAACTTTAAATAGAGTATAATTCATAAAAGTATTGAATCACTATGTTGTATACCTGAAATTAACATAATGTTGTAAATCGACTATACCTTAATAAAAAAGAAATATACTTTTCTCAACAGTTTTTATGCGGAAGCTACTAGTAAGGTGTAGCTTCAACCACATGTAAGCTTCCCTTATTACTCCAAAGTCTGCTGCTATCAATAGGAGTCCATACTCTCCCTCTCCTTCTGTGACAAAACAGCTTCTTTAAGATTAGAGAGACACAGAATCTACACTAGGAATAAGGCAAAAGGTTTGACCCAGAATATAATTTTCTGACTTGGGAACAGTCAGAAAACCACCTTTGAAAACTTTCCCTTCTATTCTTTTCTGGCCAAGGGTGAACTTTTAAAGCATTACATAGTCCTAGGGCGATTAGATTCAATTCAGCACAATTTGTGCGTTGAAAAAGAAAACTAGACAGGTGAAACCTGGTTATAATTGGAAGGGAAATAGGTTGCAAAGACTTGCATGCAGCCTTAGGAATGTGGAAAGAAGTAGTGGTAGGGCCACAGCAGATGGAACTGATAATCCCAGACAAATAATCATCTTCTTACCTCAGTTACTTCATTATCAATGCATGAAATGAAAGTAAGAGCAGAGTCGCCTTTACACGACACACGTCAGAGCTTAAATGAGGTAGTGTGCTCAAGAAGTGCGCTCTGGAAACAAGACCATGTTCTACAAATTTTAGTGGTTCTTACTAACTGTAAACATATGCCTCTGCCTTTTAAACACTGGCTTACAGAATGATATACCCTCTGCTGTCACCCCATTAATCAGGGTGCACGTCCTTTCTGCAATGAGAAGTCCTGATTCCAGAATTTCCTACGTGGTCCTTCATGCCCTAGGGTCAAGGCATTTTCTTGCCCTCATATTCAAGCACTATAAGTAAGGCTTTCAGTGATGTAGTTATAGGTATACGTCTATTCATTTTCTATTCTAATCTCAAAGTTTTTTCTACCTGTAGTTCTCTATGTCATTCCTTTACCCTAAGATGTTCCTACTGGCTTTTAGAACTGTTCCTTTTCTGGACTGTTCACCCTTTTTGACTATTTCTTATGCATTCCTTTGGGCATAGCTTTTCCTTCCTTTCACTGAGCTGAGTGCCCTCCAGCAAGGATTGCTGGTTATTTTCTTCCTTCCTTGAGAAAGTCCATCTGTTTCAGGTCTGTAGCCCTCGCTTTTCTGTGTGAATGATTTACCCGCTGACCCATGACCCCATCAAGTCCCACATTTCTTCCTGTTTTCTGATGGTAACACCCTCTGCCTACCCTCTCAATTGAAAAGAATAAACACTCAAGTCTCCATTTCCTCCCAAGTTTTGTCCAGTCTCACAAACAGGACCCTTCTCAATTGCACTAACTCTGTAGAATCATCTCTTCATTCTCTTCTGTCTCCTAGAAGCTTTTTTTTTTCCCCTATCACACTTCACCAGTTGCCAGATTCTGCTGTTATTTCCTCTGTATTATCTTGGAGATCTGCTCCTTCCTCTCAATGCAGCAGACAGATACCTGAATCCGATTTTGTCTTTGACTACATTGGCTCTCATTTTCCTACGTGCCACAAGTTCTCATATTCAAAGTCTTGAATTTTTTTCTGATTATCAGTTAGTATCACCTTGTCACCCATTTATTTGTTCACATTTTCCTCCAGCCTTTCTTTTCATTCTGCACTCAGTTCTATTTCATTTGTACTTGGTTTGGAGACCTTCCTCCAAAACATTCTGCAAACGTTATCTCTCTTCTTCACACTCCTTTCCTTTACAACACTGAAAGAATACAGTACTGAAAGAATTTTCAGTAATTCATAACTCACTTGATTTGTAGTCTGCAGATAGCATCAGTGTCCACACTTCCAGGGCTACGATTAGCCTAGATCAGCATCATCCAATAAAACTTCCTATGATGATGGAAATGTTCTATACCTGCATTCTTCAATAGGGTAGCTGTTAAACACATGTGAGACTATTGGACACCAGAAATATGGCTAGTGCATCTGAGGACCTGAATTTTAAATTTTACTTGTTTTTAATTTAAATAGCATGTGTGGCTAGTGGCTACTCTACTGGACAACACAGCCTAATTCTAGGCCCTCAACTATCAAATGATACTATGAGAGTTCAACCCATTAAACACAATAAGCTTTTTCAAGGACCTGGGAAAATACCTGAGACTTGAAAATATTATTACAAAATAACAATAAACCTCAAATTCAAAATTAATAAATGTTTAAATATTGCAAAACATATTGTGTCGGTTTTAAAAAATCATTTAAGGACTCAAGAAAGTTGCATTGCGTTTCCACAATAATTTATTTTTTCCTCTTCACAAGAATTCCAAGTATACATAATAATCACCAAGAAATCAAACCATAGCCAGTTGCAAATTAAATGAGTTTCTCATGGCCAAATTCTATGAAAAACAATACCATAAAAACCTCTAAAATTTTTACAGCATAAATTAATATTTAATATGTACTTTTAAAATATGTTTGATATGCTATGAGATGGGGCCTCTACAAGTGTGCCTAGTCCACCTTGAAAAGTAACCTACTGACCTGCCTAAGTACAAGTAGTTTCTGAACCATTCACCCAGTCTCTCTACCCCTTTATCCAGGTCCATCCTCAACATTTATAGGACAAAGCAGAGCATAAATGGATTCTCTTGCCACATGCCTACCTTCCTCCCCATTCCACTTCATCCTGCACCAAGAAAGACCTCATGCTCTTATGGACAGCTCAGTCCAGCCTCCTTGTTTCCAGAAATTGTCCTAGGAATGTCCACTCCTGTGGCTCATTCTTCCCCTTAGAATACAAACACCATTAGGAGGCCCTGAGAATGAGGAATTTGGAGATTGTGATTTAGGGTGGCCATGAACCTTGGTCCCGTGGATTCTTTGTTTGGTGGGCAGAGGTATGGCTAAAGGGCCTTTATTTTCAAGTGGAGACCTTTAAAGCATGGGGCCTGGATAGTACTGCTCTTACTTTTCCATACTCCCATCATAGACTTTAATACTACCTGAAATATTATTTTGTTTTTTTTATATACTTTAAAAAAATATTGCTACCACGGGACTAACAGCAGATTTTGCCTGTTATAATACCTAGAATAATAGGAATCCCGATAATAAAATAGCTTCTGGCTTATAGCAGATACTAAATAAATATGTGTTGAAAAATAAATAATTTTTCTTCACAACAATTTCCTGTAAAAGGATGGCATTTATATTGGAAAAAACACGGTCTTTGAAATTGGATAAACTTAAATTGAATTCCCTCTCAGCCGATTATTAGCCATGACCTTGGTTGGTGGGGATAAAGCTAAAATATAGTTCAATGATACTTCTTTCATTTCCTTCAAATTTCTTTCTTTTTAAATTTTCCTGCCTTAGAATGTTCTCTGTGTCAGACTGTGGTTTGCCACCTGTTAGTGGGTTGCCAAACCAATTTAACATTGCAGTTCCCAAAGTGTGATCTGTGGAACCCTGGCAGAAGAGAGGTCCCAAGATATTTTCAGGGATTCACAAGGCCAAAACTACTTTTCTGATGAAATGGATGGTGATATTAACAAATGCAATTTTTTGATATTATATAGTGAAATGCCGCAACCATCTGGAAAATTTTCGTAACTCAATATTTTCCAAATGACCAATTCATGACATTCCAAAATCATGCATTGGTAAAAGATCCATTTAAATTACAAGACAAGCCAATGGATTTAAATGAAAATGTACTAACAGTTCATTGATACAGTTTCAGATTTCAAGATGCAAATGACGTTTTAGAAACTACCACTCGTTGAATTTTGTGTAACAAAGCATATCCATGATTACCTTCAAAAGGTCATTAAAATGCTCCTCCCTCTTCTATGTATCTGTATAAGGCCAGACTTTCTTTATACATCGTCAACCTTGAACAACAAAAGTTTGAACTTTGAGGATCCACTTATACACAGATATTTTTCGATAATAAAGACTACAATACTACACGGTCCATGGATGGTTGAATCCATGGATGTGGAGGAACTGTGCATAAGGAGTGTAAGTTAAACTCAGATTAACCTCTGCGTTGTTCAAGGGTCACCTGTATTTCGATTTAAACAATACATCTCAACCAGCTGAACACAGAAGCAGATATGAAAATCTAGCTGTCTTATACATTAAAGGCATTTTCAAAAATGTAACACAATGTGTCTTTTCACTAATTTTTGCATATAAGTTTCCTTAAGAATATTTTTCATTAAAAATGTTATGTTAACCTATAATAGGTTTATTATTGTCAATTTTAGATCAATTAAATATTTTTAGTTATCTATTTTAATTTACAATGTGGTAAATCAAAAGATATAGCCATGTAAACAAAAGCTTTTTAGGGTCTTGTTAATTTTAAGAGTGTAAAATGTTCCTGAGACCAAATGTTTGAGAACCACTGATTTAATGGATTGTGACCTGCATTTTTTTTAATGAAATAGAATATAAAAGAACACTCTATTTTTATATTACTAAAATTATATTTTAAATTAAAATTTTATATCACATGGATAAATATAGTTTCTTGAAAACTCCATTTCAATTATGCAGATATATGTACGTGCATACTGGGTCACAGGATAAAATTTATTTTTTTACTGTTGTTATCAAAATGTTTTGGGGAAAAAATGTACTAGGTATCTGCTTCTTAAGAGCAGGGACTGTGCTTTTTTTATCTTTCTAGGCCAAGATACTTAGCACAATGTTTGACACGTATACTGACTCAATAAATATAGAAGGGATCCTCTCTTTCTCTCAATTTCCACATCTTATGTATCAGCAAATCCTGTTGGCTCTGCCTTGAAACCCTACCCAGTATTTGACTACTTACCAGTAAATCCATGCCACTCTCATTTCTACCCTGTATTATTGTAATGGCCTCCTGTTCATCTTTTTTTTTTTTCACACACACACACTGTATTTTATTTTTACAAGAGATAAATAAACTGACACCAAGCATTGTAAATGGATGGCCACAACAAAAGTAACAATGATTGCAATTACCAAACACGAAACACACTCATACTGTGTCATAATATTGACATTCAGTCCAGTAATCCTCCACTGTAACTGCTCCTTTACTTTGCAGTGAAAATTGAATTGTATATTTTTTGCCTCTGAGTCCTTGTGGGATTTTTTTTATTATTATTCAAACAGAAAGTCACAAAAATTATAATCATTCTCATCCGTTCACTCAGTCCCATGTAATTAATTTTTTTTTCATCTTGATCTTTTGTTAGCACTTTTATGAATTCATCAGTTTTCCATTAGAGTTCTGAAACTGCTTATTCATTCAGTTCAGCAGTATAGTCTGTACTTGTCAGAAACCTGTACTTGTCAGTCTTTTCCATGAATTCCTTGAAGATGAAACTCTTTTATAGGAACATTTTTGCAAAAGCATCAGAGTACACCCAGAACTGTCTGTAATTGACAAAAGACTTAAAAATGACCACAGTTGGGCTTCCCTGGTGGCGCAGTGGTTGAGAGTCCGCCTACCGAAGCAGGGGACACGGGTTCGTTCCCCGGTCCGGGAAGATCCCACATGCCGCGGAGCGGCTGCGCCCGTGAGCCGTGGCCGCTGAGCCTGCGCATCCGGAGCCTGTGCTCCGCAA
>NC_041223.1:37856584-37857093 GCF_002837175.3 Physeter macrocephalus | reverse complement strand
TTTTTTTTTTATTCAAACAGAAAGTCACAAAAATTATAATCATCCTCATCAGTTAACTCAGTCCCATGTAATTAATTTTTTTTTCATCTTGATCTTTTGTTAGCACTTTTATGAATTCATCAGTTTTCCATTAGAGTTCTGAAACTGCTTATTCATTCAGTTCAGCAGTATAGTCTGTACTTGTCAGAAACCTGTACTTGTCAGTCTTTTCCATGAATTCCTTGAAGATGAAACTCTTTTATAGGAACATTTTTGCAAAAGCATCAGAGTACACCCAGAACTGTCTGTAATTGACAAAAGACTTAAAAATGACCACAGTTGGGCTTCCCTGGTGGCGCAGTGGTTGAGAGTCCGCCTACCGAAGCAGGGGACACGGGTTCGTTCCCCGGTCCGGGAAGATCCCACATGCCGCGGAGCGGCTGCGCCCGTGGGCCATGGCCGCTGAGCCTGCGCATCCGGAGCCTGTGCTCCGCAACGGGAGAGGCCACAACAGTGAGAGGCCCGCGTAC
>NC_041223.1:37838053-37856557 GCF_002837175.3 Physeter macrocephalus | reverse complement strand
TTTAGAAATTTCATGTAATGTCTGAAACATTTATATTAACATATTTCCATACAAATAACCCAAAGAAAGTTTAGTATTAGTTTTTTGTTTGTTTGTTTGTTTGTTTATACTGCAGGTTCTTATTAGTCATCAATTTTATACACATCATTGTATACATGTCAATCCCAATCGCCCAATTCAGCACACCACCAGCCCCACCCCACCGCGGTTTTTCCCCCCTTGGTGTCCATACGTTTGTTCTCGACATTTGTGTCTCAACTTCTGCCCTGCAAATCGGTTCATCTGTACCATTTTTCTAGGTTCCACCTCCTGTTCATCTTGACTCAACTTTGTTGCCAATAGTCTATTTTTCAAAAAGACGTTACAGTGATCCTGTTACCTATCTCCTACGTCAACTCCTATTATTCTCTCCCTTTGCTCTTTCCCCTCCAGCTACCCTGGCCTCCTCCTTATTCTTAGAACACGCCGGCCTCTCACTAGGACCTAGATTCCATCAACATAAGTTCTCCATTTGCATCAAAGACAATCAATTAGCACCCCCTCCTTTTGCCACTTGCTTCCCTACATCACATTTTCCATATCTTTGGATGAGTTCATCCACTATTGCCTTGAATTGCCTACATTGCCAATTACACTCATCTTCTTAGTGCTGCATAAATGATAATGCCCATGCATGTCACTGAATCACCTTAACTAAATGCTAATGAGAGCTTGGCAGAAAACAGTTGAGAAATTAGCAGCCCTTGCATCTGGCTATTGCTCATAAATCAGATGTCAACATAAACCAAAGGGAAGCTTAACTGAGGTAATGTGAAATTCAATAATAATTCAAATAACATTTTCTGGAATAAAAAACAAAATACTTCAGATGGACCAGTTCTAAACTAGACAATAAGAAAGTTAGAAAACAGAAATATAAACAGACATGTTAAGGAAATAATTTCAGTAAATTAATCCATGTCTTAATTAAGAGAGAGCTATGAGTTTAATCAATGAAGTGGTGTCAGAGAACGACATGTGAAAAGGGTCACAGAGATGCTGACTCTACACCGTTTCCTTAACCTCAACCAAATTCTTAAAGTTCTTATTTTTAAAATGATGTAAGAGTTTAGATGTTAAATTGTTTGACCAACTAGGCTTTTAGAAATTTTTTATTTCATTATGCTTCTACGTTTTCTGAACACACACAGGGCTGTCTGTCAAATGTAGGTAGTAATTATTTTTTCTAGAAGTAATATATGACCATACACTTCATTTCTGTACTAATTGTAATCCCTTTCTTGGAAAAGTCACAGAGAACAGTAGACTTAGCAGTTATTTCCCAGATAGCAGCAAATAAAATTTTTTCTCTACATGACTAACTCTTGGCCCTAATCCAGCTCCAAAATGATTGTAAACCACATCCGATTTCTGCAACATTTCTTTCACAAAGTAATTGTACTTTGTGAATATTCTTACAGCTTTGAGGGACAGAAAACAAAGCTGGAAGAAACTTTTGTCTTATTTATGATAAAGGAAAAGACCCAAAACAGAAAGTGAGGGGCCAAAGGAAAAAAATCAATATTCTGACAAATATAAATTAATGTAAAAATTGTATTAATTAAGATGGCTACAGATAAAAAGAAAGCAAGTTCACAGTAGAAAGAAAACCAATTGGCAGCTTTTTCAGATCAGTCCACACAGGAGTCTGATACTCACTGATGTCACCTTAAGCCTGAGACCTAGTCCTACATACTTTGCAAGTTCGTTGTTTCAACTCACTCTGGGATGTCCCTAAGCTGCTTTTTTCCCCAACTCCAGTGCCTGGGATGACCCATGTTCTTAATCAACACAGGATACAGGATTGTGGCCAGGATAAATCTACTCTGGTAGAACAGACATATTGAGCCCAGGGTTAAAGATTGTCCAGCATTGTGGCATTATTGCCTTAACTAATTTTTTAATGAAAGAACTTAAAATGATAGTACATAAAAGAGGAATGGGAAATACACACTAGAAAAAATAATCAAGGCTATACCGATATTAATGAGCAATGAACAGGTAGTTCATTATTTCTCTATTCATTCTATTACTTACCCAACAACCATCTATCATACGCCTACAACTACTTGTTAAGAGAAGCATAGATGGGACAATGTTCTTTCCCTTAAAGACTTTACAGTCTACTACCTGGTTGTACCTGCAAACCTCAAGTTACCATAGCTAATAAATTTAATAAGTTTCTAATAAGCATAAATCATTTTGAATAAGTTTACTGTTTAATACTTCTTAAGTCTTTCAAATAAAGTAGTGAATATCTAGGAATAATAAGTCTTAGCACAATTTCCCAGACATTTAAGGCAGCAAATTGGAGAAAAAAATTCATAAATAAGGGGAAAAAACCCCAAGATTATAGCACAATAATTTTACAGTTTGGGGTTTGTGATATCATAGCCATTCTATGAATTTGGGTTGCTCATTTTTAGACTAAAAGAATCAGAAACAACAAGAATAGACCATTCCACAGAGCCATCTGAAAGTACCAGCTCATCTAAACGCACCATCTCATTTAATCTCACAGGAGCTCTATGATGGATGCCCTGCAATTATGTTCAGTTTGCAGCAGAGGGAAGTGAGCAGTTAGCTGAGTGCCCTTGAGTACTGCAACAGGGGATCAAAGGCCCTAACAGCCTCTAACGTTGCAAAATGTACTGCCCAGAGGCTTCTTTGAGCCCTGTCCTAATCCTGTTTTCCTAATGGCTGTTTTGTTTACTGAATTTGTCAGTACTTTGTTTTCCTGGCTAATATGATTTGCACCACAAGAAGTACACAGCCTGTAAACCTGTTTTCTGTTAGAACAGTAATGCCAGTGGACCCACAGCGTCAGAGAGCGGCTATGTTATCTCCCCAAGTCACGAAATCCCCCCAGGTCTCAGCATCCTTGTCTGTAAAACTCAGGAGTTAGATTAGATTATTTTTGAGCTCAAGGGTTCTGTTGTTGATTTTCCATTCTGGGAAAAATTATAGACGTCACAGATGTTTCCAGAGTATAATTGATTAAATCTCACTAGATCAATTTTGTTCAAGAATAAGGTCCAGAAGATGCTGGTAAACACAAAAATAAGAAAAAATTTCTCTTTATTTCTCATCATCTAAAAGTACTGTCTACTTTTAGACAGCTAGAAAAAGAAAGAATATAAGGCTGAACAGCAAAAATTTAAATTTTGTGGTAAAATACACATAACATAAAATTTAAGTTCTGACCGTTTTTAAGTGTACAGGTCTGTGGCATTCAGTACTTTCACACTGTTGTGCAATCACCATCACCACCTATCTTCTTCCCCAGCTGAAGCTCTTTAAACATTAACTCCTCATTCCTCTTTTCCCCAGCCCCTGGCAAACATCATTCTTCTTTCTCTTTCTATGAATGACTACTCTAGGAAGCTCATATGAGTGAAATGATATATTATGCCTTTTAGTTATTGACTATATCACTTATAACATTTTCAAGGTTCATCCATGTTGTAGGATGAGTCAGAATCTCCTTCCATTTTAAGACTGAATAATATTCTACTGTAGGTATATACCACATTTTTTTTATCCATTCATTTATCGATGAACACTTGGGTTGCTTCCAATTTTTGGCTATTGTGAATAATACTGCTATTAGTATGAGTGGATTCATGATTACCAAAACTTGGAAGCAATCAAGATGTCTTTTGGTAGGTGAGTGGATAAATAAACTGTGGTATATCCAGACAATGGAATATTATTCAGCCCTAAAAAGAAATAAATCTGAAGAAGCTAATGTGAAAAGGCTACATAGTTGGAGTCATATGACACTATATGACACTCTGGAAAAGGCAAACTTATGGAGTGAAAAGAACAGTGGTTGCTAGGGACTGGGGGGGAGGAAGAATGAAAAGGTAGAACGCAGAGAATTTTCAGGAGAGTGAAAATACTCTACATGATATTATAAAGATGGATACATGTTATTATACTTTTGTCCAAACCCATACAATATACAACACCAAGGGTGAACCCTAATGTAAACTACGGACTTTGGGTAATTATGATGTACCAATGTAGGTTCATCAGTTGTAAAAAATGTACCTCTCTGGTGAGAAATGTTAATAATGGGGGAGGCTATGCATATGTGGGAGTATACGTAGGTATATGGGAAATCTCTGTACTTTCCACACAATTTTGCTGTGAACCTAAAACTACTCTACAAAATAAAGTCTATTATTTTTTTAAAAAAATAAAGGCCTGCTTTAAGTTTCTGTTTAAGATGACAAAAACGTTCTGGAAATAGATAGTGATGTGGTTATATGACATTATGAGTGTACTTAATGCCACTGTATTATACACTTTAAAATGGTTAAAATTGCTAAAATTTATGTTATATATATTTAGCATTGTTTTTTAAGTCCTGATATTGTCTCAGATATAATAATATTTTGCTAAATGGAAACTTTCTACAGATGTTGTACAGAATAAAAAAATTATTGCATGTAATTGAGGACCTGTGGAAAATATAATGGATATGATAGTGGACTTAGTAGACTTGGTAATTGCTGCTTATATGACTGACTTCATGCTCCCGGGCAGGTAAACTGATGTTTCTTTGTTTCATTCAAAGAAACGAAAAGGCTGCCAGGAAATTCTGGTAAGTTTACTAGAAGATTTTAATTTAAATGATATGTTTAAAAGCAATTAAAGAGGAAGATGATTATCTAATTCCTCAGGGTAAATCCCGGAGGATAAATACCCAGACTAGATAGATGAAACAATTTTTGACATGAAAATAAAGATATAGAAATTTGTGCTTAGTTAAGATTTTTTTTGTCCAAGAATCCAGAGGAGTAGAAGAGAGAACTCAATCCAGTCCTGGGGACCAACCAGAAAGGACCCCAAAGGCTTCCTCTTAACTGTCAGTGGATCCTCCCTCCCTTGACGCTTCTCTCGAAGATGAGTCATGGGTCCGGGCTTCAGCTCCCCCTTCCTTAGTGGTCCTCGAACAAACATTCTACATCCAAAATTTCACAAGGAGCTAGAGGATTATTTTGGTGTTTTAAAATGATAACAGCCTGCCTGAGAGAAATGAGACTGTGAGCTTCTCATTCTACCCATAGTGGGCCTTCAGTATTTGCTAGTTCAGGGGCCAGGCAGTGGAGGAGGGGAAATATTACAAAGGGTCAAAAAAGAAGATATGGAGCATGATGGTTATAGTCACTAATCTGATTAAGTGATGATTTCGATGTTATATACATATGTCAGTTGTCATCAAATGGTTTTACTTAAGCATGTGAGGTTTAACGTATGCCAATAATTCTTCAATAAACCTCTAAAAATAAACTTAAATAAAATAAATACATTTAAGTAAAATATTTTTTTAAAGAAGTTGCTCCTTCAGATTACTTTCCACTGAAGTAAAGGTTAGCTCTGGGCTTGACTAGATTAGGAGCATGCTAACCAGGTATCGGTTAAGACCCACTTTATGTGCTGAAGAGAAGAAAATGGGTAGAATAGTGTCTTCGAGGAGCTTTCAGCATAAAAAGAACTTGATGTACTCAATCATTGCAAAGCATCTCACTATGTATTAAACTTGTGGTGTTTTCATTCACTCGGTAATCACAGATTAAGCACCTTCCGTGAACCATGACCTGTTCTAGGATTTGGAAAGGTATAAATAAGTAACATGGTTTGTGCCACTGTGGAACCCTGGAAGTGAAGTACAACCAGATGAAAGAAAGTGAGCACATCTGTGTATAACATTCAGCATTACTGAGGCCTTTCCATATTTCAGTCTCTCCCCCAGTCACTTGGCTTCTGTTAACTCACTGAATCCTCATCAAACTTCTTTGAAATAGGAATTAACATCCTCATTTTAAAGTGGAGGACTCTTAAGGCAAAAGGTTAAGTAATCCACCCATCTAATTACATAATTTTCAGTAGAAGTATTTCTGTCTAATAAATTAAATCCTTTTTTTGTTGTGGCTTAAAATAAATAGCATCCACATGATGGAAAAACGGTATGATGTATAGGAAAAGGTCCCTGTGGACATACTGCAAATATGATTTCCTCTGGGCAGTCAGTGTAAAAGAGAAAAAGAAATTATCGATTTTTACCCTGTATTTGTTAGATATAGTTTGAATATTTTTCTTACAACTGCCATGCATTGTTTTGTATCAAAAATGTTTTGCTTAAAAAACAAAAAACAAAAAAACAAGGAGTTCTCCAAGGTCACGCAGCAAGAATAATTCAAACTCTGAGTTCTCTTACCGCAAATGTTATACCTTTAGGCATCATATTGCTTTGTGTCCCAGCTCCAGTATAAAATATGTAGAAGACAAGTCTTTGCTCCCTCTACCGCCTTTTAAGTAATTCATCAGAAAAAGTTCTTGAGCCCCTGTTTGACCATAATGAAATCCTGTTTACTGAAAGAAATGTAAGAAGTGCCCAGTGATATTAAAACATGCTCACACGCTCCTCCTGAGCCTTCTGAGACTGGTGCTAGCAGTCCCTCAGGAGCCCTGGGTTGCACAGGAAGATCTTGCCTCGTGACAAGACACAGTGGGGAAATTATGCTCTGAGAGTGCACAGGCAGAAGGTCTGCATCTCTTTGGTTGTTTGTTTGCTTTTGGATTTATTTTCTTGACAGTTGGAAGCAGTTTATCTATATAATTCTCTGAGATATATTTACCACCATTTCAGTAATAAAAGAGACCTAGAAGAAAAGGAAACAGATATGGCAAGTCTTTACATTTGCAGAATTATTTTTCTCTGCACAAAAACAGAAGGCTATTTCTGCAGTCTCCTCCATCTAAGCTGGGTTAGGATTATCTTCCCTTATAAAACAAAATACCGGAAAAAATTAAACAATTGACATATAATTAAAGAGAACAATAAATACATAAATATTAAATTTGTGAAGCCCTGTCATTGGTTCCAACCATAAAGTCATTCTCTTTCTATTTATTTTCATTGCACACACATAAGATAGGCTTTTTAACAGAAAAAGTCAGACTAGAGGTGTCAGGAAATTAAGATATGACTTTAAAATAGCAGCAAAAATAGTTTTGAAATGGTAAACTTTGTAATGCATTAATAAGCTTAGAATTAGAAGGGTGTAGTCTAACTTCCCTTGAGTGTCCTTGCTCTGCTTAAGTAAAAGCCAGCATCACCGGATCCATTTTCCTTTTCCCTTGAGCTTGCCTTCCCTAATTAAGGGAGATAGTAATGGCACTTAGATTTCATCTAATCTGACTTTAGGTAATTATGGTTCATTGTAGCAATTACAAGTTACATTTATAAGGAACAATAAAGGGGAAAAAACCTTTCAAATTGTTTATTAGGCTTTGGAAACCTGCGACAGAATGAGCAGTCAAGATATATTTACTGGACAATCAAATATTCAGTGAGAATGTTGAATTAAGTCTAAGTAATTCATGCCAAAGGCTCTCTTTATACTGTAGCTCTAAACCCATTTTCTCCACAATCCTCCCCTAATTTAGCCCAGAATAGTACTGCCATTCTAATGCTTCCTCAACATTGTATATAGTCCACAATGTTAATTTGAATTGTCCATAAAATATGACTCTTTTAAATATTTCATGGGAATTTTTTTCCTGTGTAGATAGTCCTTCATTTATATGTAAATTCTGGGAGGGCAGAAATCATCTTCTCTATTTCTTTTGTTTCTTTTTTGCAGCTCCTATGCAAAGTCTTCTCTTGTCCTCGTATCTCACTTAAATTCCTTCACTAGGAAGGCCCCTCAGTCATCTCAAGATCCAACTGGAAGCCTAATTCATTTCAGAAGTTTTTCCTGACTGTTCTAAAACTAGACCCTTCCTCCTACTGAACCCCTGAAACATTTCCCGCATCTTCCACTTTTTTGACTCCTAAAGCATATTGTGCCATATTATTAAGAATTGTTAGTTCCTTAAAAAGAAAAAAAAAAAATTGGCCCATCTGCCTGTCATGTATTATCAAATTTTGCCCATGCATTCAAAGAGTATTTATTATTAGCTTCGCTTTAAAAAAAATGACCACACAGAACAATAGCTCTTGTAAGTTCATTTGTCTAAACATTGTCACTTTTGAAACAATTAATTTATGCGCATCTTCAAATCCTCTATCTATAGATGGAAGATTGATTGCATATGGATGATTTTTTGCTAATTTTTCTCTAAGTCCTGATATTTTAAATAAAATTTTGATTCATGCTTGTAAACTCTAAGTGAAGCATACATTAATAGAAATTCCTTTGAACATTTCTCCTATTATTTTTCAAATGCTATTTATAACTGATACGGTAAACTTTAAAATTTGTTTCACTAAATATATTCTTCAATATATTTAAGTCATTGTGCTATCATGAGAAAGTATAATTTAGTAAGTTCTGCCTCTGTTATATGTTCTTTTGCCAAGATATTCTGTTTGTCTGTTTTTAAAGTTATGTAACCTTTAAGGAACAGTGTATTAGGCCCCATCTGTTTGGGGAAAAAGTCTGGTTATGATCTTGGAACTTAAAAATAAGATAAATTATTATCTTCTGTACCCTCGTATGCCAAGAACTCACCAAAATCTTCTCTTGATATAAAGGCTTTCACCACTTTTCAAAGATGTTAAATTAATACTTAAAATATAGTCTCATTATGGCGAGCTGGTTATAGAGCTAAACTGTACATTCCCAAATAATGAAACAAAATAGTAGACTTGTAATTATGCTGATCTTTAAATCTTTGCAACATGTCTCCCTTTTGGGAGAAATCACTTAAAAACCAAATTAATCTCTTTGATAAATCTACATAGTACTTTCCTGGATAAGGCTCAATATTGATTGGAATGAAACCAAAGTCTATTCTGTAGGAAGGAGTGTCATCACAAGGTCCTGATCTCCTTTAGAAATACAATGCTGAGTTCCAGACAGTTCCCATGTTGGCCAAGTTCATGACCCTATTAAGGGAATCTACCTGGCTAGCAGCCCCTACTGTTAAAGCAGCCCCTGGCCAATCATGTTTTTGCTATGTTTGGCCACCCTCCAGACACACCTTCCAATGTTCTATGTTTACTTTTAACTACATATTTTTTTTACATGTTTAGGGACCTGCAGACACAATCGCAGAGACTCAACAAATGAAACATAGCCTTCATATATATTGGATTTTCAACTCATCTAGGCTCTAAAACAAGTTAAGAGTGTGAAGGATTTTACAAATGGATCAGGTAGAATTGTTTTCTTTCCAGTTCTAAGTACAGTCTTCTCTTCCTGTCTGAGAGGGAAAATAGCAATAAACAAAGTTAGCTTGTTCTTTTCACTTAGGTCTTTTTTATTCTATGAAACTAGTGCTTTAAACACTAAGTATTTGGGTTTGAAAATAACTTGATCATTCTGGTTCAAGATGGCAATTTGGAAAGAACCTGAACTCGCCTCCTTCCACAGAAACCCTGAATCAACAGCTATCTATGGAACAATTTCCTCTAGAAAAAATCTTAAAACTGGCAGAGCGACCCCTTCGCATTGGGCAAACAAAAGGGAAATCACAACAAAGCAGTTGCTGCCGGGACCACCTCTACATTGCCTGGCTCTGGTGGCCAGAGGGGCTTACGCTCACGGGTCCTACAGGGCTGTATCCAGTGAAGAAAGTGTTCTTAAACAGCTACCTCCCCTAGTGCACTACAGGCAACGGATCCAGGAGCTCAGTCTTTCTGTGGAAGAAGCCTATTAGCTTATTTTCATAACTGCAGCCTGAGGGGCAGGATTCTAATTAAACACATATCTAAGGACTGACTGTAAACCTTCTCTGAGACCTGGGAGGATGGGCACTATCTTACACTCTCCCTCTGTCATACTCCAGAGCACTAGCATCTCTCTTTCACCTCACTTCATCTCATCATGTAGGCATTTTATCATCTCACATCATCACAAGAAGAAAGGTGAGTACCGTACAATAAGATATTTTGAGAGAGAGAAAGAGAAAACCACATCCACATAACTTTTATTACAATACACTGTTATAATTGTTCTATTTTATTTTTGCTTATTGTCATTAATTCTTACTGTGCCTAATTTATAAATTAAACTTTATCCTTGGGATGTATTAAGGGTAAAACACAGTATATACAAGGTTCAGTACTCTCTACAGTTCCAGGCATCCACCGGGGGTCTTAGAATGTATCCCCTGTGCATAAGGGAGGACTCTTGTACTCTACCAAGCAAAGGTATCATTCAGAATTGAAGGAGAGATTAAAAGTTTTCCAGACAAGTGAAAGCTAAAGGAGTTGAGCACCACTAAACCAACCTCGCAAGAAATGTTAAAGGGAATTTTTTTTAAGCTGAAAAGAAAGGATGTTAATTAGTAACAAGAAAGCATATGAAAGTCTAAGTCTCACTGGTAAAGGTAAATATATAGTAAACTTAGTAGATTAATCACTTAAAGCTAGTGTGAAGGTTAAAAGACAAAAGTAGGAAAAATAGCTGAAACTACAATAGTTAGCTAAGAGATACACAAGATAAAAAGATGTAAAATGGGACAGCATTTTAAAGCATGGTAGAGAGAGTAAAAATGTAGAGTTTTAGAATGTGTTCAAACTCAAGTTGTTATCAACTTAAAATAGACTGTTACAAATATAAGTTGTTATATGTAGCCCTCATAGTAAACACAAAGCGAAAACCTAGATACACAAAAGATAATGAAAAATAAATCTAAGCATACCACTAAAGAAAATCATCAAACCACAAAGGAAGAGAGCAAGAGAAGAAGAAAGGAACAGAGAAACTACAAAACAGCCAGAAATCAGTTAACAAAATGGCAATGTGTACACACCTTGCTATTTCTTTAAATGTAAATTACTTCAAATGTAAGTGGACTAAATTCTCCAATCAAAATCCATAGAGTGGCTGAAAGGAAAAACAAGCAAGACCTATCTATATGCTGCTTACAAGAGACTCACTTTAGATGTAAGGACACAGGCAGACTGGAAGTGAAGGGGTGGAAAAAAATATTCCATGCAAATGAAAACCCAGAGAAAGCTGGAGTAGCTATACTTACATCAGACAGAATAGACTTTAAAACAAAGACTTTAAAACAAAGACTGTAATAACAGACAAAGAAGGGCATTACATAATGATAAAGGGGTCAGTCCAACAAGAGGATATAACTTGTAAATATTTATGCACCCAACATAGGAACACCTATAAAGCAAATATTAGTAGACTTAAAGGAAGAAATAGGCAGCCATACAAGAATAGTAGGGGACTTTAATACCTGACTCATGTCAATGGATAGATCATCCAGACAGAAAATCAATATGAAAATATCAGCTTTAAATGACATGTTAGAACAGATGGAAAAATAGCTTGATTTGTAATATTAAAGGGGCAGAAGCCAAATTAAATGTGAGGCGTTACCAAACAGAGCTCCTAAAGAGCAACATGGACATCTTACCCCATTAAATTCCAACAATGCAGTGACTGTGGTGATGGTTTGGAACTGCAGTTGTGATATGACTCCAATAGGACTCAACTGATACGCAAATTATGTTAAAGGGCACAAAGGAATGACTTTAGTAAATGGTGCATTCTTTTAAACCTTTTCATTGCTTGTGAAATTTGTCCATAAGCAGTGAAATTATAACCAAAAATACATGGCAATTTTGTTCACCCTTCTGTTAATTATCTTTCAACCTAAAATCCTTTAATTTCAGGATTACAAGCAATTATTTCAAGAGAACTGAAGCTATTTCTCCAATCATTATCATTTTACTTAGAGCAGAGCTAGTACTGTTGAGATTCATTCCTTATGGGCCTGACTCTAGTCTTACATGGAGGGTCATTAAATTGAAGGGTGTGGTTAGTCACCCAGCCCTTTTCTCACCCCCATTGCTCCCCATGAATCAAGGTCCCCAGGAGGAGTCATTAGTCATCCTATCCTCTCACATGCATCTTGCTGGACATTGGTGCACACTCCACTCTGGAAGGCACTCCAGCTTCTGTAAAACCCCATCTTATCTAATTTAGGACACATCTATATAATGCACCTACACATGCATTTAAATCCACTGGCTTATATAATTCCATTTAAAAGCAACAGAATTGAGACCTTTTAAACAAAGTGTGCGTGCAGTAAATGCTGTAGCAGTAAAATAAATGGGTCACACACATGACTGCCAGCATTCTACAATGTAGAGCAGTGAAGGAGGGCATTCCTGGCAGTGCTGAGGTATAGCAAAGCTCACAACGGGGTTCCTTTTGAAAATGTGTGGGCTGCTTCTTGCTCTGCACTCTAAATACCCTGCAGAAGGTCAGGATTTAAGTTGCTAGCCTTCCATTTCAGGGTAATTTGAAACATGCTTCTTATAGTTCTCCCCTCCCCCAATATGATGAAATTAAGCCCATAGAGCATACTTCCACGAGAAAGAGACATCTGCAGTTCTGCCATTACACAGGCGTCACCTCAGCATTCCTTTCTACCTACCAAACACTTTTTGAAAAAGGGATTCATTTCACTCCTTTTTAATGTGACCCAATATGTTTTCACAAACGGGAGGTTTTCTCAAATGTGGCATATTCATAACAGTCTGCGTGGGTTTGTGTGGCATGGGTAAGTCGAACAGGGAACCTCACCATTTTGACAGTCTGATTTAACTGGACCATTTTAAAGCACGGTGAGCAGTAAAAGCAAATACAGACAAGCCAACCAAGGAATTTTTAAGCGGGTCCAATTGAACCGCATGTTTATTCACACAGACACCCTCAATCACCTGAAAAACTCTGAATTTAATTATATGCCATGCTTTTAGGGATTTCATTAGAGATTTTAAAGACAAAAATTACTCTGTGCCTTACTAAAAGAAATATTTGTGGTTAGCATAGATGTGCCTGCATGGTTTAGCTCCATCACTCCCACTCTTAATCACTACATCATCTATCCAAAAATCCCTGAGAGCATGTCTGGGCCACAACAAGATACAGTTGTTTGATTAATTCCATAGGAAGCCCGGTTCACCGAAGTTAATTTAAGCCAGTCTACACTATTGATTTTCTATTTAAGCATCAAAAGGCAAGTGAGCCAATTGTGTTTCATGTAGAATAATTAGCTTATAATCTGTGCATTTACACAGAAGGCTTATTTGGAGGCACTAACTTTGATCAGACTTATTCAACCAAAATGGATTCAACTTCCATCCTAGTCTTATAATTTGGTGACTTTGGTAGTTGATACTGCAGTCGTGTGTTGCCAGGACTTAGTCTTCTGAAGATGTATCCCAGAATACGTGAGGATCTCAAAGAGATAACTGAGAAAACGTGCTCACTCCAGAAACCAGTTAGCAATTTCCCAACTGCTCCAGAGATAAGAGAAATTCTCTAACACTTTGCAGCCAGCTCTTAAGCCTTCATGGTTCATGTAAAGGGAGGAATTGGTTACTAAGTAATCAAAGGGTCTCTTTACTGTCAATAGAACTGGATAGAAGTTCTAGTAGGTAGAAGGATATTTATAACCAAGATGTGTTATGATGAGGAAACATAGATCTATTGTTCTCCCAACTCCACAAAAACACCAAAAAAAGAAACTTTGTTCAGAAAAATTAAGTACAGGTAAAAAGAGGGAAGAATCTATTTGATAAAAAGAAAGAAAAGAAAAATCCACTCCAGGAATCTTTAATATGTGAAGAGAGTCTCTTTCTGATATTTTAGATACTAGTCTCAACGAGGCAGGAAGCCCGGGCATGAGGAGATCTTAAAACATTGTCCACTTCTAAGAATCTATAATTCTATATTCAGACATGGTAGTATAATTGACTTGATAATAGCAGGAACTATTTTTTGCATCAAGTTAGCAAATATTTTTAAGAGCTTACTATGTTTTCAGCTTTGCTTATCATAGACCTTGCAATATTTTTTTTTCCGTGGTCTGTGTAAAATTTCTCTTTGTGATTCTATTCCCTGAGAGTCACGCTACCTACATTCTGCTTTAATTCTATCACTTTGTATATACAAGAATGATTATGTCACTTACCTGCCTTGAAACTCCATTTCTCATATTGTTTTCAGCTCAGGATCTAAAGCCAAAAAGAACAAAGTTTGAATCCCATACCAAATATTTAATACTTATGTGACTTAAGGCAAATTATTTAATGTCTACAAGCTTTGACTTCCCCACCTGGCAATGATGACGATAACAGTATTTTTCTAGTATGGTTATTATGAAGATAAAATGAGAAAATGAATGTAAAGCATTTATAATGCAGGAATTACAGTAAATGCAAAAGAAATCTTACTCTTCTTATGTAAGTGGAAACATATATGTTCTCATAAGTGTTCGTTTCTGCCTTTATGAAGGTTATATTCTCATGGGAGAGACAGGCAATAGATAACTTAATTCCAGGTAGTGATAAGTGCTGGGTAGAAAATAAAATAGGATAAAGATATCAAAGTTGTGTGGGAGGATGTTTTAGATAGTAGGAAAGTCTGCTCTGCAAGGCTGACCTCTGTCGAGAGATCTAAATGGCATGCAGGAGTCAGCCATGCTGTTATCTGGGGGCACAGCAAGAAAGGCAGCAGGAAGCGAAGAAAATAGGCCCTGAGGAGGAAATGACTTTGGGAAAAAGAGACAAGGTGTCCACAGTGGAGGAGGGGGAGAGAAAGGTCATCTTAGAGGAGGCAGGTTGACCTCATTGGCCATGGTGAGGACTTTTTGTTTACTTGGCTTCAAAAAGCCAATGAACGAACATTCTTGAACAAGAGCAAGACTTGATCTGATTTATTTTTAAAAATCACTCTAGTGGCTTCCTTAAACTAGTCAATTACAAAGGATAACTGAATGTTTTTCTGTTTTCTTTAGATCTTTCCTGTGCCTTTATGAGCCTTTTCCTGAGCACCTATTTTCTTTCTCAAAAGACTCCTGTTTCTGTCTCAAAATAACTTCAAGAGAAAATAAACTCGTATTTCAGATGGGTAAATAGTCTTGGCTTCGGTATGTCTTGGGAAGAAGTGGCATTTTTTTGCCATCGAATAGGCTACATTAACATTTTTAAGTGAAACTGATCATTTTAGTTATCCTAATAAATTTTTTTATATGTTTTCTCCACTTTATTACTAATATTTACAAGTTTGTTCAAATACTCACATGAATGTATTAATTAGGATGTTATTGGAAGCTAATTACTATAATCCAACATGTGAAAAATATGTTCTCTAATCAAAATGCTGCAAATTTATAACTCTTATAACTGTTTTTTAACATTATTGGTTAAATAATTTGTTTTTTTTAATATATACTGTTTTATTATCTGCTCTAGTTAGCATTAGATCAGGGACCAAGAAATCAATTCAACAATTCAACCATACGAGCTGTGTGACAGCAAGTGAATCTCTTACCCACTTACTACCTGGGTTTTCTCATCTTCAAAATGAGGATGCTAGATAGAAAATGATAGGTTTTTTTCCATGAATGTTATATCTAGACAAGTTGTAAACATTCAACTTAGCATATACAGCATGTCGTTTATTATTTAATCCTCTCATTTAGTCTGATTTTCCAATGTATCCCTTAACTTAAAGGGTTTTTTAACTTTTTATATAGGGCCTTCTTTCTTAGGTAACACCTGACTAGCTCCATGTAGAGTGAAAATGAATTTTTAAAATTAATATTATTTGTTTATTGATCTTTTTTACATTCCACACAAATTAATCTTTCTTGATTTTTCTATATGACAATATGTTGCTTTTAAATTCTCAGTGGAAAATTATACCTTGAACAAGCTCCTGGGAAATGATGTAATGATATCTTATTACCATTAAATCAACAAATTTCGCCTGAACCTAAAATTTTCTTTATATTCCAACCTAATGTTCCTTATATCGAACTGCAAAGTAGCTTGTATTTTTAAAAGTTAAACCTTATTTTAACTCCTCATATGATAAGCACATATTGAACACCTAAATAGTGTCTTGAAATCTTGTGCTTGGAAAATTCTTACTGCTGAATTTCTTCTTCTGGAAATCTGGCCTTAATTTGCATTGAATTTCAATGACTTCCTTAAGCAAACACCTGGAGGTCCTCCAGTCTAATGGAAATGTGGGTCCACAGACACAATTCTGCAAAAACAGTGAGCTCGTTGGCAGTTTTAGAAAGGTTGAAGGTTGACCATCATCCAGACCTCAAGCTGTTCACAGTTTTTTTTTCCAGACAGTCAGTGCAAGCAAGGTACACTATGGCCCTTGCTTGAGTGAAAGGATTAGAGCCCAGACACTGCTGGTATTTGTATAGCGGAACAGTTTCATTGTCAAGATGGGTCATGCTCATGACTCAGGATGCTCCTAAACACTGTGGTTTTGGATGTCCGCCAAGTCTCTCAGCCCCAAAATGGTACTCCCTCCAGAGCCACTCAAATGGTCTAGATTTTAGACTCTGTCAAGAATGGGAGAGAAAAGCTTAGCCCAAACACTGCTATTTTCTCTGCCTCTATTCTAGGAGCCTAGATTTCAAGGATTTCTTGATTTCCCTTCTACATCTATTATAAACCAGCTACAAGAGTTGGAGTTAGTCCAAAGAAAAGTAATCATTGGTAGTGGATTTAGAAAAAAGAGAATTAAAAAGGCTACTGCTCAACAGCAACAAAAAAGAGGAAATGAAGCAAAGTTCACTACATGCCTGGAAAATATTAAATGATGCAGAACAATAGGAAATTTAGATGCAGTATAAAAGCATAAATCAGGAGAAAAGGAAATGGACTCATAGCAGACAAGATTCTAGAAGCGTGTTTCTCAACCATACACGCTGTGTTCCATGGAGTTACTGGAACTTCACAGTGCTTTACAGAGTGCTGTGAAATTTTTTATAGTGTGGAAAATCACTTCTGTTAGAAATGAAACTACATATATTACCACGTGAACATTTAGATGAGTAAGTTTGACAAAACGATATAAAGCTGGCTCTAAGGAAGAAAGCATATTATAATATCCAACTGGTTTTAAGGAAAAATCATGTATTTACAAGGATATCCATGAAATTTGCTTTGTGAGTATATGACAGAGCTTAGAGCAGTAAAGAATTTTTCTCAAAGGCATATTTCAGTAAGCTCTCAAAGACGTAATGTAGTTCTATAGATGCTTTTCTAAACTCTGTGGGATCCTGTTACATGCAGGTTGCTTTATTGTATATTTTGCCGATTTGTTTTGAGAATTTTAATTGTTCCAAATTTTGAACATTTTGTATTCAAAAGGGTGTCTCAAATACAAAAAAGTTTGTGAAGCAATGACCAAGAAGAGTTATTTTAATTTGAGGTGAAGGAAATAAGCATCACCCTAGGCCCAGTTTCTGATACATTCCCCAGCAGACCTGACCACCAAGTCCCTCCCAGAATTGTTTACATGTGCTGGAGAAAAAAAAAATTTTTTTTGAGAAAATAATATCTAAAAATTATTTCTAACATTGAGATTAATCTAACTGTAATTACCTGGTCAGTTTTAAAGATATCACTGGATTATTTTAAATGAAATGTAAATGATATATTGACAATATGTCCTGGGGATTAAACTCTTCATAAGAAATAAGAGTGAGCCCATAAATTACAATTTTTTCCTTATTATTCAAATATAATTTTATTTTTGGATTTGTATTACATGAGGAATTAATTTCAAATTTATTGAAATTTAGCTACTACCTCATTTGAAGATTTGTACTATAATTAACAGAAAAGCTGTGGAGAATAAAGTGAAATTCTTTAGGAAACAAATAGATTATATGAAGTCAGGCAACAAAGGAAATTTTATTTCATCTACTCATGTAAGTATAAAGGCTTTTTTTTTTTTAACATCTTTATTGGAGTACACTGCTTTACAATGGTATGTTAGTTTCTGCTTAACAACAAAGTGAATCAGTTATACATATACATATGTTCCCATATCTCTTCCCTCTCGCGTCTCCCTCCCTCCCACCCTCCCTATCCCACCCCTCTCATGGTCACAAAGCACAGAGGTGATCTCCCTGTGCTATGCGGCAGCTTCCCACTAGCTATCTAATTTACATTTGGTAGTGCATATATGTCCCTGCCACTCTCTCACTTCGTCACAGCTTACCCTTCCCCCTCCCCATGTCCTCAAGTCCATGCTCTAGTAGGTCTGTGTTTTATTCCTGTCCTACCACTAATCTCTTCATGACATTTTTTTTTCTTAGATTCCATATATATGTGTTAGCATACGGTATTTGTTTTTCTCCTTCTGACTTACTTCACTCTGTATGACAGACTCCAGGTCTATCCACCTCATTACAAATAACTCAGTTTCATTTCTTTTTATGGCTGAGTAATATTCCATTGTATATATGTGCCACATCTTCTTTATCCATTCATCTGTTGATGGACACTTAGGTTGCTTCCATGTCCTGGCTATCGTAAATAGAGCTGCAATGAACATTTTGGTACATGACTCTTTGAATGATGGTTTTCTCAGGGTATGTGCCCAGTAGTGGGATTGCGGGGTCTATGGTAGTTCTATTTGTAGTTTTTTAAGGAAC
>NC_041223.1:37824038-37833449 GCF_002837175.3 Physeter macrocephalus | reverse complement strand
TGAAGTTGGTTCTCCCACCTCAGAGACACAGCCCTGATGCCAGGCTCTAGCAGCAAGAGCCTTTAAT
This sequence comes from Physeter macrocephalus, assembly GCF_002837175.3. Classification (NCBI taxonomy): domain Eukaryota; kingdom Metazoa; phylum Chordata; class Mammalia; order Artiodactyla; family Physeteridae; genus Physeter; species Physeter macrocephalus. The sequence goes on along the minus strand of NC_041223.1, from coordinate 37,833,382 downwards.
CCATATGGCTCAGAATAAAAGGGAGAAAAAATAGAAAGGAAAGAAAGAAAGGAAGGAAGGAAGGAAGGGATGAAGAAAGGGAGGAAGGAAGGGAGGAAGAAATGAAGGAAGGAAGGAAGCAAGAAAGGAAGGAAGAAAGAATGGAAGGAAGGAAGGAAGGAAGAAAGCAAGAGAGGAAGGAAGGGAGGGAGGAAGAAAGGGAGGAAGGAAGGAAGGGAGAAAGGAAGGGAGGAAGGAAGGGAGGAAGAAAGAGAGGAAGAAAGGGAGGAAGGAAGGAAGGCAGGGAGGGAGGAAGGGAGGAAGAAAGGGAGGAAGAAAGGAGAGAAGAAAGAAAGAAAGGAAGAAAGAAAGGAAGAAAGAAAGAAAGAAAGGAGATAAAGTAGGATAAAATAAAGTGATTAAAATAAAAAATATTAAGAAAAAAATTTTTAAGTAATAAAAAAGTAAAAAACAGAGAGACAGAACCCTAGAATAAATGGTAAAAGCAAAGCTATACAAACAAAATAACACACTGACGTTATGTGGAGCTGGGAGGTCTCTTGTGGACCAGTGTCCTGAAGTTGGTTCTACCACCTCAGAGACACAGCCCTGACTCCTGGCTGGGGCCCCAAGAGCCTTTAGTCCACACGGCTCAGAATAAAAGGGAGAAAAAATAGAAAGGAAAGAAAGGAAGGAAGGAAGGAAGGGAGGGAGGAAGGAAGGAAGCTCCCAAAGTCCACCTCCTCAATTTGGTTTGATTCGTTGTCTATTCAGGTATTCCACAGATGAAGGGTATATCAAGTTGATTGTGGAGCTTTAATCCGCAGCTCCTGAGGCTGCTGGAAGAGATTTCCCTTTCTCTTCTTTGTTCGCACAGCTCTCGGGGTTCAGTTTTGGATTTGGACCCGCCTCTGCATGTAGGTCGCCTGAGGGCGTCTGTTCCCGCCCAGATAGGATGGGGTTAAAGGAGCAGCTGATTCGGGGGCTCTGGCTCACTCAGACCAGGGGGAGGGAGGGGCACGGATGCGGGGCGAGCCCGCCGCGGCGGCAGAGGCTGCTGTGACACTGCACCAGCCCGAGGCACGCCGCGCGCTCTCCCGGGAAAGCTGTCGCTGGATCCCGGCACCCTGGCAGTGGCGGGCTGCACAGGCTCCCGGGAGGGGCGGTGTGGAGAGTGACCTGTGCTCGCACACAGGCTTCTTGGAGGCGGCAGCAGCCGCCCTAGCGTCCCACGCCCGTCTCTGGTGTCCGCGCCGACAGCCGCGGATCGCGCCCATTTCTGGAGCTCCTTTACGCGGCGCGCTTAATCCCCTCTCCTGTATCACCAGGAAACAAAGAGGCAAGAAAAAGTCCCTTGTCTCTTCGGCAGCTCCGTGCCGTTTCTGGAGCTCCTTTACGTGGCGCGCTTAATCCCCTCTCCTCTCGCACCAGGAAACAAAGAGGCAAGAAAAAGTCTCTTGTCTCTTCAGCAGCTCCGCACCCGTCTCTGGAGCTCCTTTAAGCAGCGCTCTTAATCCCCTCTCCTTGCGCCCCAGGAAGCAAAGAGGGAAGAAAAGGTCTTTTGCCTCTTCGGCAGCTCCAGACCTTTTCCCGGACTCCCTCCCTGCTAGCCGTGGCGCACTAACCCCTTCAGGCTGTGTTCACGCCGCCAACCCCAGTCCTCTCCCGGCTTTCAACCGAAGCCCGAGCCTCAGCTCCCAGCCCCTGCCCGTCCGGCGGGTGAGCAGACAGGCCTCTCGGGCTGGTGAGTGCTGGTCGGCACCGATCCTCTGCGGGAATCTCTCCGCTTTGCCCTCCACAACCCTGTGGCTGCGCTCTCCTCCGCGGCCCCGAAGCTCCCCCCGTCCACCACCCACAGTCTCCGCCCACGAAGGGGCTTCTAGTGTGTGGAAACCTTTCCTTCCTCACCGCTCCCTCCCACTGGTGCAGGTCCCGTCCCTATTCTTTTGTCTCTGTTTTTTCTTTTTTCTTTTGCCCTACCCAGGTACGTGGGGAGTTTCTTGCCTTTTGGGAGGTCTGAGGTTTTCTGCCAACGTTCAGTGGGTGTTCTATAGGAGTTGTTCCACGTGTAGATGTATTTCTGATGTATTTGTGGGGAGGAAGGTGATCTCCGCGTCTTACTCTTCCGCCATCTTCTCTCTGCGGGTAAAGGCTTTTTTAAAAAAAAATCTAATTCTCAATTTTTTGCCTGAAAGAAAAGAGAAATGCAATTACATGGCAAATCTGAGCCATTTCATGTATCCATATAGATTGATCATATTTAATTGCTTAATTTGATTATCTTCTAGAATATTTTAAAATTATTAATATTGTGAAACTCATATTCTTAATGGACTTGGTAATATTACCGCTCTATTTTCTTACCAATTTTCAATGCTTAATAAGGTTTCAAGTAAGAAAAAAAGAAATAAAAGAGGGAAATGATAAGCTGTTCTGTTGAGAATTATACGTAATCTAATTGGGTAATACGGTGACTTAGTCTTAATTTATTCCAACATTCACTCGAATATTAGAATGAACAGCTGGTTAATTTAATGATTTCTGCTATAATTCATTTGTTTCTTGGTTATAGTTTTCATCTGCCTCTTGTTTGTCATGTAATACTATGAAAATATTTCTTAATTTCAATATAGCATAAAAAAGCTATTGTTCAGTGTTTATGAAACAAAAAATTCCTCTAACTATGCCTCCTCTTCTCATGTAATTGCAGCTCTCAATAAATTAGGTTATCATTTTAGATTTCTCCAAAAGCTTTTCCGAAGAACATAAAACTAAGCAAAGTCTATTCATTCCGATTTTACAATTCTAGTTCTAAAACTATGCTCTCATTTTATTGAACTATTTTAGAGGTAACATAAAGTCAAGACAACACATCTGTAGAAATGTCTTCCATTTCTTTGCCCTCATTGCCAGCGATGGTTCCCCTCTTTCATTTACTTTTCTCAGGTTCCTGTTGAAATTCTGGCACTTTTAGTATTTCTAAATTCTTGAAGAATAAAGTTCTGCATGCTGGAAAGATTTCACAGAGTAAGTATAACACATTAAACATGATTATTTGGGAAGATGCTATGAGGTATACGGAGACAGAAGAGGCCAGCTTAACTGGATTTGCAGTGAAAATAATGTGCTATAATCCTACTGGTTCAAGTTAGTAATGGAAGGCTTTGAAAACTGTAACTTGCTACACAATATGTATGAGACCTTTAGAGATATTTCTTATGAATACTGACCTATAGGCTGATATCTGATTTGTTGCACCAATAAAATCATGGATGCCTATAAGAAATAATTTTTGAATAAAATAAAATGTGATTAGCTATCATTACATTGCTGATCTACAATGCAAATTAGTATATTTATAGTAGACAAAAGTTTAATATCTTTAAAATACATAAGTCAATAAATAGAAAAATAACCAAAGATTATGACAGGAGAACTGCAGATAGTGAATAAAGATATGCTAAGACTTTCAATGTTACTAGTAATCAAAGAATTACAAGCTATTTAGGAAAAGGAGGAGGGGTTTCATAAATTAAAAAGGCAGGCAGGTCATTCTCTCACAGTTGGTTTGTGGGCTTAGACAGAAGAAACAAGTGTCTCTCTATACTATGTCACATCAGTTGTGGAATTTTTTTTCCTCTTATCCTTATAGGAACCAAAATCAATTCTTGCCTCAATTCTCCCTTTTGTTTTGACTATGAAGTTTTGGTCTTAAACAATAAATATAACTTACAGATAAACTTGGGAAGTTTTATTAGGCATTTACCTTATCCTTTTGTTTTTGAGGATTCTTTTTAGTGTGCTATGTGTTTTATTTATCTGGCAGAAAAGAGAAGAAATATGAAATTTCTCAATGCAAATAATTGAGTAATTAAGAAATTATTAAGTGATCTAGAAATGTGGAAACCAAAAAAAAGATTATTCAGTGGGCTCTAAATCTACATAAGAAAGCTAGCAGGCTGATCTTTCCACTTACTTATTTTATTGTTTATTTTGGCATATTCCAGCTTTCTTCCCCAAGGAATCACCAAATGTTAGATCTCAATGAGACCTTAGAGGTCACATTGTCCAACCCCTCTTCACTCAAACGTGAGAACTGAAGAAGTGAAAGCTTAATGACTGGTCTAATTCATCTAGCCAGTTCACGACAGACTTGGCACTAGAACCCCAACTTGATTGGACTGATAAATTAATTGCTTCAAAGAGAGGTACAAAGTTTTTTCACACTCATTCCAAGGGTCTAATATTCCTGGAAAGCTTTGCTCTCCTCCTAGTTACTTTCTCAAGGGCATCCCAACATACGTTGGGTAGCTCTTCAGTAGACACATCCCACTCCCCTTCTTAAGGTGACAGTGGAACTATGTTATCTACTGTATCTTACCTCCTTTTCTATGGACATTAAGTTATCTTCTCTGAGATCTCTTCAGTAGTATTTCCCAAGGAACCATCAATCCCACTTGTCATTTTATTTTTTTTAATTGAAGTATACTTGATTTACAATGTTGTGTTAGTTTCAGGTGCACAGCAAAGTTATTATATATATATATATATATTCTTTTTCATATTCTTTTCCCTTAAAGCTTATTACAAAATATTGAGTATAGTTCCCTGAGCTATACAGTAGGCCCTTGTTGGTTATGTATTGATAATAGATCTACTAGGATCATATGGTAGCTCTATTTTTTTTTTTTTTTTTGTGGTACGCGGGCCTCTCACTGTTGTGGTCTCTCCCGTTGCGGAGCACAGGCTCCGGACGCACAGGCTCAGCGGCCATGGCTCACGGGCCCAGCCGCTCCGCGGCATGTGGGATCTTCCCGGACCGGGGCACGAACCCATGTCCCCTGCATCAGCAGGCGGATTCTCAACCACTGTGCCACCAGGGAAGCCCTATTTTTAGTTTTTTAAGGAACCTCCACACTGTTCTCCATAGTGGCTGCACCAATTTACATTCCCACCAACAGTGTAGTAGGGTTTCTTCTTCTCCGTACTCTCTCCAGCATTTATTATTTGCAGATTTTTTGATGATGGCCATTCTGATTCACATTTCCTAATATGATTCACATTTCTCTAATAATTAGTGATGTTGAGCATCTTTTCATGTGCCTCTTGGCCATCTGTATGTCTTCTTTGGAGAAATGTCTATTTAGATCTTCTGCCCATTTTTTGATTGGGTTGTTTATTTTTTTTTTTAATATTGAGCTATATGAGCTGTTTGTATGTTTTGGAGATTAATTCCTTGTCTGTTGCATCATTTGCAAATATTTTCTCCCATTCTGTAGGTTGTCCCCACTTGGCATTTTACAATGACTTCAGGAGTGCTCTAGAGGCAAAAAGAAAGGCAGTAAAAAGTATGAGGCTATCAAGAAAGGAAATGAGGGCTTCCCTGGTGGCGCAGTGGTTGAGAATCCGCCTGCCGATGCAGGGGACACGGGTTCGTGCCCCGGTCCGGGAAGATCCCATATGCCGCGGAGCGGCTAGGCCCGTGAGCCATGGCCGCTGAGCCTGCGCGTCCGGAGCCTGTGCTCCACAACGGGAGAGGCCACAACAGTGAGAGGCCCGCATACCGCAAAAAAAAAAAAAAAAAAAAGAAAGGAAATGAATAAAGCACAGATAAATGGAGAACATCCAGATACAATTACAGTTGGAACCAATAAATCTAAGGAAATAGAAATATATTTGTGTGGATGTTCCTTCTGAAAAACCAGGTCAGACAACTTAGCCCATTAAATCACAATAATTTATTCAATATTTTGCTTGCTAAGGAAGTAAAGAAGGAATTTTTAATGCCAAAAATATGGCTAAACACTCTCCCTGTTCCAGACTCTTTGTAATCATGATTTGATCCCATAGCTTTAGTGAAACTATTTCTTCTGGCCAATTCACTACTAATTACTCTGTAAAGTCCTAGCCTCCTTTATATCCTACTTCCCCCTTCCCAACAGCTCTCTTATACCAAGTGAGTTTGCTCCTATTCTGCTTCTTACCTCTCCTACTTTACCTCCACAGAGTTCCTGTCTAGGCCTCTTTGCTCTTTTCTCTCCGCACCCAACTGTCCATGAGAGTTTTTCTCCATAGCTTCGTCCCTATGTGATCATCCCAATCTGAATGCCCTGTTCCTCACAGCAGAGTAGTTCCATATTTCCAGCTGTCTAGAGGGCATCTCCCCTTGCAAGGACCGCCATCAAACAATCAACACACATTCACTACTGAGAGGACAATACAGGCATATATCAGAGATATTGCCAACTCAGTTCCAGACCACCACAATAAAGCAAATATAGCAATTAAGAGAATCTACTAATTGTTTGGCTTCTTAGTACATATAAAAGCTATGTTTACACTATACTGTAGTCTATAGTGCACAATGGCTTTATGTCTAAAAAAATTAATGTATGTGCCTAAATTTAAAAAATACTTTATTGCTAAAAATGCTAACCATCATCTGAGTCTTCAGCAAGTTGTAATCTTTTGGCTGTGAAAGCGAATATTAATACAACCCAAGAATAACTTCAAATCAAGCTAGAGAGGACAGGAAAAATAAGGGGACTCTTTGCTTAGCCAAAAACACAATTATTCCAAGTCATGAAACTTTTCTTTCCCTAAAACTAACAATAGGATGCTATTGATAAATACTAAAATGCAATGTAATACAGTTAAAAATTTTCCAGGAAATATGTATTTGGAGAAAAAAATGTATCTAAAGTCAGTAGCAGCACCATGGTGAATGTTGGTTTGATTCCACTGAAAATGCTCCTGTGACTGCTCAGGCACTGGAGATGTGCTGTGGGCCTATGCCATCTGTTTAGTAGATCATTTATTGTCTTCTGATTCGAGGCTAATAGTAAGATAGTTTAGTAATAGTTGGAAAATTCCTTTTCCCTGGAAAGTGGTCAAAGGAGCTGCACAGATGCAATTATTAAAACATTTATATTTAAAAAACCAGAATTTCTTTCATGTCTAAATTCCTGTAGCTAGCCAAATACAGCAAGAAAACATTTGTTACTGGACAATGCCTATCAGGGGCTCTGTGCTTTCTCTTCTTATGGGAGCCTGTCTGGACACACTTCTCCCAGAGCCCATCTTCTCAAGTTTTCTTAAATTTCTGGATTAAGTCTAAATTTCTGTACAAAGCAATTAGGCCTAGTGTCTTAGTCCATTCAGGCTACCATAACAGAATACCATAGATTATAAACAATGGGAATTTATTTCACACATTTCCAGAGACTGAGAAGTCCAAGATCAAGGCGCCTGCAGATTCTGTGTCTGGTGAGAGCCTGTTTCCTGGTTTATACATGGCTGTCTTCTCACTATAACCTCAGGTGGTGGAAAGGGCAAAACAGCTCTCCAGGGTCTCTTTCATAATCCCATTCATGAGGGCTCCCAAAGGCCCCACCTCCAAATAGTATCACACTGGGAGAATAGATTTCAGCATATGAATTTTGAAGAGACACAAACATGCAGTCTATAGCATCTTGTTTGTACTTTTCTCTCCCTTTTATAAAACATTCATTTTGTTTTTACCTGTAAATTACTGAGGAGTTTGTTAATAATTTTAGAAAAATACCATTAGAATTAACTTTAAGATTCTGTAGATTAATATGGAATTTAATTTTCCCTCAAGTAGATGCCTGGGATATAAAGAGACTTTCCAAAGTGCCTTTAAGTAAACTCAAGAATTTTAAATAAGACGAACTCTTGGTCATTCCCACAATATAATTCCTGGTTATGATTTTTTTTCTAACATTTTATTATGAAACTTTTCTAATTTGAAAGAATATAACAGTGAACACCCACATACCCACCACCTAGATTCTACCGTTGACATTTTATTATGCTTGTTTTATCACATACCTATTTATCTAGCCACCTTTCTATCCATTTGTTAATTGCTCTTATGTTTCTGATGCAATTCAAAGTAAATTACTGACATTTATACATTTCCCTCAAATACTTAAGCTTGCATATTTAGACTTCAAAATTTATTTACAGTCACTTTTTTATTTCTGAGCTTTGACAAATGTATATATTGGTATAATCCAACCCTTTACCAAGACGTTACCATCCCCTTAGAAAATTTCCTCAAGCTTCTTCCCAAGCAATCTCTTCCTCTATCCCAAAAGGCAACCAGTTTTCGGATTTGTTTTCTACTATGTATTAGATTTGCCTGTTGTAGAACTTCATATAAATGAAATAATACAGTAGGTACTTTTTTGTGTAAAGTGTCTCTCAGCATATTAAGAAAATTTATCTATGTTAATATTAGTTCATTCTTTATGTTTTTATTTTAAAATTTATATTATATAAATATGCCATAGATTTTAAAATACATTCCTTTATACTTCAAGTTTTTGACTATTATGAATGGAGCTCTTATGATCACTCTTGTGCTAGTCTTTATCTAGACATTTGTTTTGTTTCCCTTGGGTAAATATCTAAGATTGGAAGTACTGGGTCATAGAATAGGAAAATGTTTAGCTTTATAGTAAATTGACATAACTTTTTATGAAGTAGTTATACCTTTGTACATTACCAGCAAGTATGTATGAGAATTCCACTCATGAAACTTCCTCACCAACATTTATTAGTTATTATTATTAGTATTATTAGTAGTATTATTAGTCTTTTTAATTCTAGCCACTCTCATGGTGATGTAGAGGTATCTCTGTGAAGTTTTAATCTGCATTTCCCTGACAACTAATGATGCATACACTTTCTCCTGTGCTTATTGGTCATTCATATATCTCTTTTGTGAAATTTTCTCTTCAAGTTCTTTGCCCACTTTTTATTGGTTTGTTTGACCTTCTTATTATCAAGTCATAGGAGTTATTTTTACAGCTTGGATACCAGTCTATTATTATCAGATACATGTTTTTAAAATATTTTCTCCCAGACTTCAATTTGATGGCTCATGTGTGTCTTTCAATGAGAAGTCTTAAGTTTGATAAATTGATAGTTAGCAATTCATTTTTTATAGTTATTGTTTTTTCATAATCTAAGAAATCTTTGCCTATGTTCAAGTCACAAAAATATTCTCCTATGATTTCCTTAAAAGCCCAATGATTAAGGCTTTTGTACTCAGGTCTAAGAGCCATTTCCTATTAATTATCAAGTATGATGTGAGAGTAGGGGTCAAATTTCATTTTTTCCTGATGTATATCTAGTTATTCCAGCACGATTTATTGAAAATACCGTCTTTTCTTCAGTATATTGCTTTGGGAATTTTGTAAAAAATCAAGTGACTGTATAAATCATGGGCTTATTTCTGAGGTGTTTGTTCTGATTTTTTTTGTGTGTGTGTGTGGTACACAGGCCTCTCACTGCTGTGGCCTCTCCCGTTGCGGAGCACAGGCTCCGGACGTGCAGGC
>NC_041223.1:37822004-37823938 GCF_002837175.3 Physeter macrocephalus | reverse complement strand
ATGGCTCACGGGCCCAGCCGCTCCGCGGCATGTGGGATCTTCCCGGACCGGGGCACGAACCCGTGTCCCCTGCATCGGCAGGCGGATTCTCAACCACTGCGCCACCAGGGAAGCCCGAGGTGTTCGTTCTATTCATTTACTCTCTTGGTTTATCCTTATGTCGATACCACACCATCTTGATTTATGAAGTGTCATGAAGTTATGTGAGTCATGAAGTCAGGCAATATGCGTCCTCCAATCTTGTTTTTCTTTTCCAAGATTGCTTTAGATATTCATATCCTTTGCATTTACATATAAATTTTTAAATCAATTTGTTAATTTTTAGTCAAAACAAAGACTTTGGGTTTATGACTGGAATTATATTGTCTATAGATCTATTGAGGAGAATTAACTTCTTAATAATACTGAGTCTTCCAATTCATGAACATGGTTTATCTCTCCATTTATTCAGCTTTTCTTTAATTTCCCTCAGCAATATTCTGTAATTTTCAATGTAGAGGTCTTTGACATTTTTTGTTAAATTCAACTGCCAAGTATTTTATGTTGACACTATTTTAAATGATTTTTAATTTCATTTTCTAATTGTTTGCTGCTAATACATAAAAATACATCTTATATAGTAACCTTGTATATTATGACATTGCTACATATGCTTATTACCTCTAAAAAATTTTTTTAGTTCTGTAGAATTTTTTTTTGTAAAAATTGTGTCATCTGTGAATAAAGGCAAACTAATTTCTTCTTTCCCCCTAATATCCTTCCTTTTCTTATTGAACTAACTGGGATTTCCTATCTAATGATGACTAGAAATGGTAAAGGTAGACATTTTTACCTTATATTATAGGACACTTTAAAACCAAAAATGAAAAAGGGCTCAAAATCAAAGATATTTCTCAGAAAGCAATGTTATAATTTTTGTTTTAAATATTCGTATGTAGTTTAACAAAGTTAAAAAGAAAGAATATTTTATACTTAATTTACGTAATACTTCGCATTTTTGATGCTCTTAATTTCTTCACTAGTATAGAGATTTTGTTCTAGCATCATTTCCCTTCAGCCTGAGGAAATTTCTTTAGCACTACTCATAGTACAGGAAGGTTTGCTAGTAACTATTTCCCTTTTTTCTTTTCTCTGAAATGTCTTTATTTCACCTTTATTCTTGAAGGATCTTTTCACTAGTTATACAATCCTAGGTTGACAGTTTTGTTTTATTGTTGTTATTGTTGTTTTAACACTTCAAAGGTTAAAGGTACTGTTGTTCCAGTACCTTTTGGCCTCCATAGTTTCAGATAAGTCAGTGATCATTTGAAGCCATGTTTTTCTGTATGTAACATGTCATTTTTCTCTGGTTGCTTGAAATTTTTTCTCTTATATTTGGCTTTCAGCAATTTGACTGTAATGAGCCAAGGTTCTTATTTACACTGCTTGAGGACTGCTAAAATATTTGATTACTAAATTGGGGAAATTTTTGGATACTATTTCCTTAAGTATTTTTCTCCTAAGAGAGAGGTTCACCAAACCTCTCTTCTCCTTCTGAGACTTAAGTTACTTGCAGATTAGGTATTTTGGTATTGTCTCACAGGTACCTAAGGCTCTTGCTATTTAAAAAAATTTTTTCCTCTTTTTCAGATTAAAAAATTTTATCTATCTTCTAGTTTTGCTGACTTTTTCCTCTATCATCTCCATTCTGTTATTCTGCCAATACAGTGAATTTTTAAATTTCAGATATTGTATTTTTCAGGTAGAATTTTCATTTGGTTCTATCTTTTTTTTTTAATTTAATTTTATTTATTTTTTTTATACAGCAGGTTCTTATTAGTCATCCATTTTATACACCTCAATGTATACATGTCAATCCAATTCTCCCAATTCATCCCACCCTCACCCCCCCCCCCCCCCCCCTTTCCCCCCCGGTGTCCCTACGTTTGTTTTCT
>NC_041223.1:37781287-37821359 GCF_002837175.3 Physeter macrocephalus | reverse complement strand
TCCTTTGTCAGTTGTTTCATTTGCAACTATTTTCTCCCATTCTGAGGGTTGTCTTTTGGTCTTGTTTATGGTTTCCTTTGCTGTGCAACAGCTTTTAAGTTTCATTAGGTCCCATTTGTTTATTTTTCTTTTTATTTCCATTTCTCTATGAGGTGGGTCAAAAAGGATCTTGCTGTGATTTATGTCATAGTGTGTTCTGCCTATGTTTTCCTCTAAGAGTTTGATAGTGTGTGGCCTTACATTTAGGTCTTTAATCCATTTTGAGTTTATTTTTGTGTATGGTGTTAGGGAGTGTTCTAATTTCATTCTTTTACATGTAGCTGTCCAGTTTTCCCAGCACCACTTATTGAAGAGACTGTCTTTTCTCCATCGTATATCCTTGCCTCCTTTGTCATAGATTAGTTGACCATAGGTGCATAGGTTTATCTTTGGGCTTTCTAACTTGTTCCATTGATGTATGTTTCTGTTTTTGTGTCATTACCATACTGTTTTGATTACTGTAGCTTTGTAGTATAGTCTGAAGTCAGGGAGTCTGATTCCTCCAGCTCCGTTTTTTTCCCTCAAGACTGCTTTGACTATTCGGGGTCTTTTGTGTCTCCATACAGATTTTAAGATTTTTTTTGTTCTAGTTCCGTAAAAAATGCCATTGGTAATTTGATAGGGATTGCATTGAATCTGTAGATTGCTTTGGGTAGTATAATCATTTTCACAATATTGATTCTTCCAATACAAGAACATGGTATATCTCTCCGTTTGTATCATCTTTAATTTCTTTCATCAGTGTCTTATAGTTTTCTGCACACAGGTCTTTGTCTCCCTAGGTAGGTTTATTCCTAGGTATTTTATTCTTTATTTTGCAGTGGTAAATGGGAGTGGCTCCTTAATTTCACTTTCAGATATTTCATCATTAGTGTATAGGAATGCAAGAGATTTCTGTGCATTAATTTTGCATCCTGCAACTTTACCAAATTCATTGATTAGCTCTAGTAGTTTTCTGGTGGCATCTTTAGGATTCTTTATGTATACTATCATGTCACCTGCAAACGGTAACAGTTTTACTTCTTCTTTTCCAATTTGTATTCCTTTTACTTCTTTTCTTTCTCTGATTGCCGTGGCTAGGACTTCCAAAACTATGTTGAATAATAGTGGTGAGAGTGGGCATCCTTGTCTTGTTCCTGATCTTAGAGGAAATGCTTTCAGTTCTTCACCATTGAGAATGATGATTGCCGTGAGTTTGTTGTACATAGCCTTTATTATGTTGAGGTAGGTTCCCTCTATGCCCACTTTCTGAAGAGTTTTTACCATAAATGGGTGTTGAATTTTGTCAAAAGCTTTTTCTGCATCTATTGAGATGATCATATGGTTTTTATTCTTCAATTTGTTAATATGGTGTATCACATTGATTGATTTGTGTATATTGAAGAATCCTTGCATCCCTGGGATAAATCCCACTTGATCATGGTGTATGATCCTTTTAATGTGTTGTTGGATTCTGTTTGCTAGTATTTTGTTGAGGATTTTTGCATCTATATTCATCAGTGATATTGGTGTGTAATTTTCTTTTTTCGTAGTATCTTTGTCTGGTTTTGGTATCAGGGTGATGGTGGCCTCACAGAATGAGTTTGCTGTTTTTGGATGGAATGTTCTATAACTATCAATGAAATCTATCTGGTCTCTTGTGTCATTTAAAGCTTCTATTTCCTCATTGATTTTCATTTTGGATGATCTGTCCATTGGTGTAAGTGAGGTGTTAAAGTCCCCCACTATTATTGTGTTACTGTCGATTTCCCCTTTTATACCTGTTAGTAGCTGCCTTATGTATTAAGGTGCTCCTATGTTGGGTGCATATATATTTATAATTGTTATATCTTCTTCTTGGATTGATCCCTTGATCATTACGTAGTGTCCTTCCTTGTCTCTTGTAACATTCTTTATTTTAAAGTCTATTTTATCTGATATGAGTATTGCTACTCCACCTTCATTTTGATTTCCATTTGCATGGAATATCTTTCTCCATCCCTTCACTTTTAGTCTGTATGTGTCCCTTGGTCTGAAGTGGGTCTCTTGTAGACAGCATGTATATGGGTCTTGTTTTTGTATCCATTCAGCAAGCCTGTGTCTTTTGGTTGGAGCATTTAATCCATTCACGTTTAAGGTAATTATCTGTATGTATGTTCCTACAACCATTTTCTTATTTGTTTTGGGTTTGTCTTTGTAGGTCTTTTTCTTCTCTTGTGTTTCTCACTTAGAGAAGTTCCTTTAGCATTTGTTGTAGAGTTGGTTTGGTGGTGCTGAATTCTCTTAGCTTTTGCTTGTCTGTAAAGCTTTTGATTTCTCCATCAAATCTGAATGAGATCCTTGCTGGGTAGAGTAATCTTGGTTGTAGGTTCTTCCCTTTCATCACTCTTCCTGGACTTGGGTGGCTATTTCCTTTCCCATGTTAGGGAAGTTTTTGACTATAATCTCTTCAAATATTTTCTTGGGTCCTTTCTCTCTCTCTTCTCCTTCTGGGACCCCTATAATACGAATGTTGTTGTGTTTAATGTTGTCCCAGAGGTTCTTAGGCTGTCTTCATTTCTTTTCATTCTTTTTTCTTTACTCTGTTCTGCAGCAGTGAATTCCACCATTCTGTCTTCCCAGTCACTTATCCGTTCTTCTGCCTCAGTTATTCTGCTATTGATTCCTTCTAGTGTTGTTTTCACTTCAGTTATTGTGTTGTTCATCTCTGTTTGTTTGTTCTTTAATTCTTCTAGATCTTTTTTAGACATTTCTTGCATCTTCTCGATCTTTGCCTCCATTCTTTTTCTGAGGTCCTGGATCATCTTCACTATCATTATTCTGAATTCTTTTTCTGGAAGGTTGCGTATCTCCACTTCATTTAGTTGTTTTTCTGGGGTTTTATCTTCTTCCTTCATCTAGTACATAGCCCTCTGCCTTTTCATTTGTCTATCTTTCTGTGAATGTGGTTTTTGTTCCACAGGCTGCAGGACTGTAGTTCTTCTTGGTTCTCCTGTCTGCCCTCTGGTGGATGATGCTATCTAAGAGGTTTGTGCCAATTTCCTGACGTGAGGGGACTAGTGGTGTGTAGAGTTGGCTGTTGCTTTAGTAGGCAGAGCTCAGTGAAACTGTAATCCACTTGTCTGCTGATGGGTGGGGCTGGGTTCCCTCCCTGTTGTTTGTTTGGCCTAAGGTGACCCAACACTGAAGCCTAACCTGGCTCTTTGGTGGGGCTAACGGCAGACTCTGGGAGGGCTCATGCCAAGGAGTACTTCTCAGAACTTCTGCTGCCAGTGACCATGTCCTCACAATTAGACACAGCCAACCCCTGCCTCTGCAGGAGACCCTCCAACACTAGCAGGTAGGTCTGGTTCAGTTTCCCATGGGGTCACTTCTCCGTCCCCTGGGTCCCGATGCGCACACCACTTTGTGCATTCCCTCCAAGAGTGGAGTCTCTGTTTTCCCCAGTCCTGTCGAAGTCCTGCAATCAAATCCCACTAGCTTTCAAAGGCTGATTCTCTAGGAATTCCTCCTCTCATTGCTGGACCCCCAGATTGAGAAGCCTGACGTGGGGCTCAGAACCTTCACTCCTGTGGTTGGACTTCTGTGGTATAAGTGTTCTCCGGTTTGTGAGTCACTCAACTGGCAGTTATGGAATTTGATTGTATTGTGATTGTGCCCCTCCTACCATCTCATTGTGGCTTCTCCTTTGTCTTTGGATGTGGGGTATCATTTTTGGTGAGTTCCAGTGTCTTCTTGTCAATGATTGTTAGCAGTTAGTTGCGATTCTGATGTTCTTGCAAGAGGGAGTGAGAGCACGTCCTTCTACTCCGCCATCTTGAACCAATCTCCATTTGGTTCTATTTTGTAGTTTCTCTACATTTGCTGAGAGTTTAAAATTCATTATGAGAAGATTTTCCTTTACCTTATTGAGCATAATTATAATATCTGCTTTAAATGTCCTTGTCTGCTAATTCCAACATCTGGGTTATTTTGTGTTTGCTCTCTGTTGATGTTTTGTCGTATGCAAATGGGTCATATTTTCCTTGTTTTTCATGTCAAATAATTTTGGATTGTATGCTGGACATTGGGAATGATATGTTGTAGGATTATCAGTTCTCTATATTTCTCCAAATTGTTGATATTTAACGATATTTGGATTTAGCTATTTATTAACTGCTTATTGATTTTGTTTGAACAAGCAATTAACTTGGCTGGATTTAAACTACAAATGTTGTCTCTTTGTAGCAGCTTTCATTTCATATTAACTATTTTATCCTTAGCTGGACTGCTTACAGTGTGCCCCATTCATGTGTGTTTCAGGGTCAGCCAGAGATTCTGGCAGAACTAATACATAAAGTTTGTGGCTTAGCCTACTGGCTCTCTCTTTATGAGATTCCCCCCTTACTTTCTGGCAGCTGATGTTGTCCAAACTCTCCTCCAGTCATTCAAACCTCTGAGTTTCATTCAAACTTCTGAGTTTTCTAACATGTTTCCTGCCACCCTGTGCAGCACAGACCATGGTCTGTCCTACGGATAAAGCTATAGAAACAGGAGACTCATCCTGAGCCAATTCCTTCTTTCAAGGTTGACTCTCCTCCAGAATCTGCCTGCTTTTGCTCACTGTCCAGAGCTTTCAGTAATTGTTTTTGTTTTTTGGTCTGTGTGTTGTTGTTTGTTTTATTTTTGGTTTTGATTCAGAGTTTATTTCTGTTTTATGAGGGAGAGTCAGTCCCCTAAGAACTTACATGACTATAGAAGCAGAACTTGATTGTCAGTTTTTGAAATTTTAAAATCGTATAGAACTGTTAAGTCTCTAGGAGAAAAAGTCCAATAATATTGTCTAAAATGTCAAAGAAAGTAGGTATTTCAAAAAGTTTTATTTCCTATTGAGCTCAATCTCAGTGTATTTTCAGAGCCTTCAGGAGAATCAAAGTCATGATACAATTCCCTTGCAACATTTTATTGTTTTAACTAATGGTATATTTTGGACTTGGAAGGATGTAATTCTCTACAGTTTAGCCAGTGGAGGCATTTCAGACTTACTGGCCTTAGAGATGGAACAGATTCAAGTATCCAGATAAACCCTCTAATTTTGCAGATTAGAAATTGAAGACCAAATGATTACATGATTTAAACATTAACACAAATGGGCATTAGACAAAGTTTCCTTATGTTGCATGTCCAATAAGAGCTATTTGTATCATACCCTAGGGATTATATTTCTGTGGTATGTCACTACATATTCTTAACTCTATCTACTCTATCCCTCTGTTGGATGTCTTTAGGGCTGTGTTATTTCCTGATCTGCTAAGAATCAGAGAGGGTTCCTGAGTAGTTGTTATACATAGGATAATACTGGATAATTAAGAATTAAGTTAGTTTATGTTAAAAAAAGAAAAACACATCCTAAAGTTCTTGGTACAAAATAAGTGTCAGTAAGTACTCATTCTTCATCTTTCTCCTTCTCATCTTTCTTATTAATTGCTCATGCCCTCATGACACATTTGAATTCAGGGAGAGCAAGGGAAAGTAGCACTCTTATTATTTTTTGGAATTTTTATTTTATTCCCATTCTAAAATAATACAACTCTCCCATATGCCCATCCTTTCTTCTCTCCTTGTCTTGTTTATCCCTACTATTTCATTGCCTTCACCGTACTACAGATTCAAAGAGACAGATAAGTAAGGAGGATGAGGTCAGCAGGGTCTCAGGCTGTGGTTAGTGAGAAAGGAGTACTTGTTCTCACTCCTTTCTAAGCACAAGAAATTGTGAGAGGGAGAGAGAGAAAGAAAGGGAGTTTATTGAAAATACTGTGTTTAATGCAGATAGTATATTGAATTGTTCTGCAATTTTCTTTCTTTGCTTAGCAATGTTTTTGAGATCTAGCATGTTGCTAAGTGTAGATGCAGTTCATCCTTTGTAATTGTTATGTAGATTGCCATGATGTGACTCTGCCACATTTTATTTACCCATTTCTCATGTGATAGGAAGACTTTTCTGTTTTTGCTGTTATAGGATAATACACAGGAGCGTCGTGTGTGTGTGTGTGTGTGTGTGTGTGTGTGTGTGTGTGTGTGTATGAAAATTTACTGAGGGTTGATTCCTACAAGTTGAATTGCAGAATCGTAGGTTATTTATATTATTGTTTTTAACAGATACTTCCAAATTTCCTTCCTGTACTATTTACTCAATATTTTTCTTGAGGTTGTCTTAGGTCTAATATAGTTATCTACTTCAATTTCATCCTGAGTAGCGATTACCGTGAAACCATGGGTTTGATGTGCTAAGTATGTATTTTCTAATACATATTAAAAGGGATAGCTATCAAAACAAAATAAATTTGCCTGTGTTCAACCAAAAATAAATAAATAAATAAAATTTAAAAAGAAAGGGAGAGACAGAGCACACTAGTTTCTTGGCATTGTTAAAAATATATTTAAAGTTAAAGACTTCTAGCTTTTAACCTATATGTAGCTTTGTCTCTGTTTAGTCATCTCTTAATGAATTTTATAATGCTGATCCAGAGATAGGGAAATTTTACCTGTAAAGTGACTGTAAATATTGTAGACTTTGTGGGCAACATTCTGCTTCATGGCCCCTTTTATTTTTTTCTATAGCTCCTTAAAAATATAAAAACCATTCTTAGCTTAAAAGCTGTACAAGTGGCAGATGGTAGTTTGCTGGTTTATGTGTATTAGACATTCCTATTGTACAATGTTGAATAATCGGATGAGATAATGCATGTGAAAATATGTTGTGAATCATGCTATAGATAAGTGATATTATTATTAATGATAATAGTTACCCCTTGTCATTTTGAGGGCAACACAAAGATCTGAGGGAACTGGACATAGGTAAGGTTAAGTTTTGATGAAGGGAATGATAAAGGAATGTTTTGAGTCTTGCCAGATGAATTTGGCAGGCCACATTATTTTCCAGGTACTACCAGCATAAGATCCTACCACTTACACCATGAGCAAGGCAAGTACACCAACACACACATTGTTCACTTCACAATATTTTTCCAAATCTAACCTTATAAAAAATAATCTGGGGCTTCCCTGGTGGCGCAGTGGTTGAGAGTCCGCCTGCCGATGCAGGGGACACGGGTTCGTGCCCCGGTCCGGGAAGATCCCACATGCCGTGGAGCGGCTGGGCCCGTGAGCCATGGCCGCTGAGCCTGCGCGTCCGGAGCCTGTGCTCCGCAACGGGAGAGGCCACAACAGTGAGAGAGGCCCACGTACCTCAAAAAAAAAAAAAAAAAAAAAAAATTAAAAAAATAATCTGGCTGCTTTGGAATTAGAGAAAAATGGCATAAAATCAACAGTCATAATCCTCCGTAGCCAGGAAGGTGATATACTTTGACTTCTTCATAATCTGATTTTAACATAACTGTTCAGTAAACAATTGAAGTAAACTTGAATTTCCAAGTTCCTAGTTTTAACTTTTATTTGTCTTTCAAATGAATTTTATATATTAAAAAGTGAATGATTATATACTCTGAGTCTTCACTGCTGCATTTTAGTGAACATAGAAAGTAGGAATTATATCTAGACTTTAAAATACTTTATTAATCATAATATTTTCTAGCGGGAAAAAAAGAAGGTCTTTTCCCTGACTTAAGTGTTGTTTGATTCAAGTTCATTGACAGTTATTTATCACTAGTAACATTTAAAATTACCCTAATTTTATTACTTCATAGTCCCTATGAATTTAAAAGGATTCTTAAAATAATAGCATAAATAGTCTCTAGAGCCCAGGGTCTGAGAGGTTTTGCAGATTCGTGACTCACTGGAACAATTAGAGGTCAACAGATCGCGTCTCCATCTGCCTGCACAATTTCATCCACTGACGCCATTTTGAGAAGTGCTGGCTCGACGCCATTTTCCGAGGTGCTGGCTTGATGCTGGATAGTCTCTTAGGTGTGGGAACACCTGTCCCATAAAGCATTGTTGAGTTGTAATTTCACAATATCTCTTAGTCATGCCTAAATCTGGAAGCAAGTAATTAAGTAACAAATGTCATGCATCACAGAGCAAGCTGGATAATCATGTTAAACATATTGACAAATTGTCTAACTTGACGATTTGATGTAAAGAAGGGAGCATTGAGTCAGCTGGTGAGGCACAGGCATAGTAAGACTGTTACATGAAGTTAAAGGAAAGGGGAAAAAAAGCACTAGAACTCTCCGCCACAACCCACAGACAGAATCGTATCAATAGAATCTGATAATAGAATAACAGCATACAAATTGGAAGCACAATCTTAAAAATGTATTTATGAGTCACAACCTACTCACATTTGTCATAAGAATTACTGATTTCAATGACTAACATTAGAACTTTTAAAATGACATTGAAAATAAAAGAAACTTTTTTTTTAATGTAAAATGAAAAAATAACTAAACTGGGTTACCAAACATTCCCGTCTTTGAAAGGCATTAAAATTAACTTGTATGAAATCAGGTTTACCTAAGAGGAAAAAAAACCCTTTGGAGCCATATTCAGTTCCTTTTGGTCATCCTTTTCACGACGTTACATCTATTACCATATCTCACAGATTCTGCCTCTAACGGTGACTACCATTTAATGAATGTTTGTTGTGCCAGGTACAGTTCTATCCACTGGGGCAGAATAGGAGACAAACAGAAAATATCCCTGTTCTCAGGGAGCTTAAATTCTAAGGAGGGAGAGACAATTAACAAATAAAGAAATAAGTACTACCTCACTTGGTGATCACAGTAAGGAAAAATAAATAAAGGGTTGGAGACGACTGGGGATGAAGTATATGAAGGTGACTGTATTTTACCAAAGTCTGTTATTGAAGGCCTCTATTGGAAGAGGAACATTTTGAGAAGAGACCAGAAGGAAGTGAGAGGGGGTCATGCCTATGCCAGGGACCAAGAGCACTCCTGGCAGAGGGAATATGGATCAAGGCTCTGGGCCGAGAGTAAGACTGGGACATTTGAGGAAAAGCAAAGGGCCAGTGAGAGTCTGTGTGATGAATGAGGGCGAGATGAGGGTCATGGGTAGGAAAAGGTGAAACCATATGAAAGGCCTTAAGGAAGACTTCGGATTTTACTCTGGGATGCAGGAAGCCTTTGGTGCCCCTTCCCACTTCAGACCCCGTCGGGACCCAACATGGCAACATAACAATAAGCTACTACCTCATGTCTTGTCCCCTGGGTCTCCTTCCTCTATTGCATATTTACTTTGATAACAGTATCTATTTTTTTTTAAACCCAGAACTTAAACTATTAAATATATCCTACTGTCTAAAGCAAAACAAAATGCTTGGTCCAATCATGGTCAGGGAAATCGAATCTATACAATCAGAATCCCTGAAGAAAACGGACTGTACAAACTGGGTAACATAGTAGAGCTTAGTCCTGGGACCAATTACAAAGGTGTGGATAGGGTTTAGGACTTGCATAAGAGATAGCACAGTACCTCGGTATTAGCAACTGTGGGGAGCCTTATCTCCTGTTATAAGTTGAATTGTGTCCCTCAAACAGATACGTGAAGTACTAACCCCCTGTACTTCAGAATGTCATCTTCTTATAAAAGAGGCAAAGATTTGAGTGATGCTTCTACGAGCCAAGAAATGCCAAAGCTTGCTAGCAAATGCAAAACGCTAGAAGAGGCCAAGGATTCTCCCTTACAGATTTTAGAGGGAGCACGGCCCTGCTGACAGCTTTATTTCAGACTTCTAGTCTCCAGAACTATGAGACAACAAATTATTGTTATTTTAAGCCTTCCTGTTTGCAGTATTTTGTTATAGCAGCCCTGGGAAACTAACACACCTCCTCTTGATCTGAAGGAAGAAATTCTCAGAACCCAGAGATGATAGCACCTATGGCCTTTGATAGAGGGGCACAGACAGCATGCAGCATGCAGGGAACTGGCAGATCGAGAGCTAGAAAAATAAACACACCAACTCTCTGATCACCTGCCAGTGCCTTCCCTTGTGACCTGCTTTGGAAGGCAGAGGGTGATTGAGGCCATTGATGTGTGCCCCTATGCATCAGCCTCCAGAGGCAGAGAGGGTAGACAAAAGCAGAGAGTGGATCTAAAAGGACAAATAGAACTATCCAGTACAAAGTCCCTAAATAATTTTGTGTCAGCTTATCTTTCTTGTCTCCCCTCCTGTCCTTTCTCCATGCATCACATATGATCAGACACCCAGGACCACAAGCTGCCACCCAAGGTACCATATGTGATCTGCCATCATGTTTGCTCATCTAGTCCTCCTACTGAAATGTTTACTATCCTCACTAACTTCTCCATCTGTAAGAATCTAATTTATCTTCCAGGCTCTTCATAAAACTTTCTATGATCCACCAAGGCAGAAATCCCCCCTGCATTGTAGCTCCCATAATCCTGAATTTACGGTTCTATACCATCCACTAAAATCTGCCTGATATTATAGTTAGGCATCAGTCTTCTCCATTTAATTGCAAGATTCTTCAAGGCATGGATTGAGTTACATTCACCATTTATACACCTTATACATTTCACAACAATGTACACAAAATAGGGATTAATGTCTATTGGTTAAATTGAAAATGATAATTTTAGTATTGAAATGAACCTTAGAGTCGTCCAGTTCAATCTGCCCGTTTTACAGAAGTAAAAACTGAGGCCCGGAAATAGACAATGGCAAAATATGACTATGATACAGATATTAAATTACCCAGTCTTGTGCTTTTTCTATTATATAATTATGGAATAAAGCATTATTCTCTTAAGGCTTATAATAACAACTCCTAAGTCTTATAAATATAAGAAAAAAAAATGTAAATGAGTTAGGATTTTGTGAATAAAAAGCTTTTTAAGATACTTACATGCTGAGAAATTTTTTAAAAGTATTTGAGAAAATATTTTGTGCTTTATTGATTCCACAGTGTTTGAGAAACAGCTTGTGGTATTTAACATCCTCCAAAGGCAGCTGGGTTCTCCCATTCCAACTTGGTAGCAAGTGTGCTGAGGGATAAATAGATAAAATTATTTGCCATAATTTAAAAATAAATGTAACTGAATGGCTTAAACTGTCAGCTTAGAACATTTCAGAATCATTTAATATTTTCCTAGATTTTGTCAAGTGAAATGTCATAATGAATTTCAAGCACCTCATAAATTAAAAGAGTCACTTACTTATCTATATTTTCTGAGACAATCAACTTTCTTGTGTGCCAAGAACAAGGTCATGAATTTTCTCTTATTCTGTTTTTATATTAAACTTGTCTTATTCTTGCCTTAGTGGATACTGTACCTTCTCAATGACATCTTTCTGCTTGGGGAAATGGAAACTCATAAAAGTTAGTCGATTTCCATTTTTGCAGTGGTGTATTTCAGGAAGTTCCCATGACCACCCTCAGATTGAATAATTCTCTAGAAGGACTTTCAGAACTCAGCAAAAATGTCTACTCACAGTTATGGTTTATTACAATGAAAGGACACAGATTCAAATCAGTAACAGGCAAAGGTACACAGGGCAGGGTCCAGGAGAGGCTGGGCATGGAGCCACCAGTTGTCTCCTTCCAGTGGAGTTGTGTGGACAGTGCTTATTTCTCCCAGCAATGATGTGTGACAACATGCATGGAATTTTGCCAACCACAGAAGCTCATCAAACCTTGGTATCCAGGCTTTTTATGGGAAGTCAGAGATGTAGACATGGCAGACCACGCAAGTGGCTCAGCTTAGTTCCCAGACCCTCCAGAGGTCAAGTTGATACCGCGTGACCCAAGGACACCCTCCGCCACCCCATACATGACATTGTTAGCAGAGACTCTGTGGCATGGTTTATATGAGGTCTAAGGTCCTCACATAAACAGACAGACTCATTTCTGTAGTCAGGGCCTATACTTACCTTCCAGGAGCTGGCAGCAAAGACCAAAACTTTTCTTAGGCAAGGTTAATCCTTTATGACATAGATGTCTCATACATTTAAAATATAAATCTCTAAGAGATTAGCGTCTTGATCCTGTTGTTTCTGCCCTATACCTGTGGTTTCCAACCTGAGGTTCCAAACTTTCTCAGATTGTGGCACCCTCGTGTCTCAGTTATTTTTCATGGTGCCCTTTAATTTAGGCAAAAAGAAATTCCTAATAGTAATTAGGTCCAAACAACTCAACAGCAGCAGTTTACATGGTGTCCAACAAGTAACGCCATGATTCCCTGAAGAATTCTAAATATCCTAAGAGTTTTAATAAATTAGAAACTAAGAGTTTACTGCTGTGCTTCAGGGCAATTTGAGAACCATAGGTCTATATAACGATTAAGTCACTACAGAAGATCATTTTTTCGTGGTTTCTTTCCTTTAAAAATGTTTTGGTGAGAACTAAATATGTGCAGAATGCTAGGAACTGGACTTCCACATATAGCTAAGATATGCTCTGGCTCTGGACAGCTTAAAGTGTTTCACAGATGTTATGAAGTCAAAAATGAAGGAAAATTTGGGGAACAAATTAGTAAATTGAATTTTCCATAGTTTGACACAGGATCTAATAGACTTTCAGGAAATGATTGTTGGACTGAATTGTAACACAAATGGGAGGAATTGCTTACCTTAACTATCACGAGTGTACATGCAAATAGCATCTATTAACACCAAATCTATTTCCCTGTTCATTAGGATGAAACTGTTTCACTCTTTTAAAAAACATCTTGTTTTTCTCTTTTGTCCATTATAAAAGCAACATAATATTTTAGAAATTTTAGGAAATGAAAAAAAAATCATAACCACATCACCCTTATACAATAACTCCTATTACTTTTGTCCTTATTTTATCATATACATCCCAACACAGCTGTAATCATATATATTAGATTTTTCTTGTCTTTTTTCATTTAACATAGATTTGTAAGCACTTCGCCATTGTTCTAAATAAATCTCTAAATTACCTCTTACTTCTTCCCTAATTTGGAAGAGATTTGCTTTTCCTTTTGCTAAGAAAATCTCTACTCTTTTCAGAATTAAAGTGTCATTTTGTAAAAATGCGTCTTCAGTTCTGTTCCATTGATGCTTGATTACCCTTTAGTTTGGACAAAATGATTTCCTTTACCGTGAATTACCCAGTAAGGAGGTACTGGGTACTGAGAGTTGTACAAGAAGAGATTTATCTTGCTCTTGCTTACCGAACCAACGAGGCATTCCAGTCTCAGGGCCAGGGAGGAGCCAGGCTGTAAATTTTTCTGACTCCTGCTATAAACAAAGCCTGTCAGGAGGAGGCTGTGACTTGACACCCCTTTCAGAAAGGGAAGCTGGGAAACAGAGAGAACAGAATGCATCTCTCTCTTTGTGTCACTCTGTACCTTGGGAAGAGGAGAACAGGGATGTCTAGATGCAGAGCCAGGGTTGACATCTTTCTGATAAACCAAAGCCACCGTAGTAGAAACTCTGAGTTGCCTTTAAACTCCAAGGTGACTTTTTCTGTGAGGAGGGAATGGGCTTTTCTCAGGTCAAGAAGAGTCGATCTTGCACTGTTAGTGGATCTCTTCTTGTCTTAATTCAAAGAGCTTCCACAGTGAGGGCTGAAAGATGGGGTTTCCTTGGCACCGTATTCATTTGGGAATGAGTCTGGGGCACTCAAATAAGTGCACCTGTATTTAGGAAATGAGGAATTGGTATCATAGACATAGAAGTATTACCTATGACTGAGGTTACCTCCGAGTATTTTTAGAGCATTACTGTCACTAGAAGAGGTAATGAGGAAATTTTTTTAAAAGATGAGGAAGGAAAGCCGTTAGAGCCATAACCTCAGGAATAGAGAACCATAACATGCGATGCTAAATTATATATATCCAAAGGGAATTGACAGTTAATATTTGATTTTTCCCTTTTTATCTAAAAGAATGTGTTCATTAATTTAAAAGTAACATGTTATTTACAGCATTTTTAATTTTAAAAAAATCTCCTTAGAAGGATTAGGGATGTAGACTCTCTCATACCCTCACTGTTAATGGGGTTATAAATTGGTGCTAAGTTTCTCTGATATGTGTGCCAAAACCTCAAAATTACATCTACTCTTTTGAGCAGCTATTTAATTTTTAGGACTTTATGCTATGGTATATTAGGAATTTACACAAAGATTATAATACATATTCATATATGTTAAACGTTATATTGTATGTTTTCTTAAAATCATAAATAATCTACTTTTTAAAAATAAAATGGAATTAGTTAAATAAATTGTGATGCATCTGTATAGTAAAGTTCTATATTGTCACAAATCATGATGATATACAGATGTCTTAATAGTGTGAAAAATTGTCAGGATATAGTACTAATTTTAAAAATGTAGGAAAAGGAGCATATATCATTTGATATTTTTTTATACACACAGATGTAAACACTAGAATGAAGTTTATCTATATATTAAAGTAGTTTAAGTGGTTATTTTGGGTAGTGGATAATAAAGTTCTTCCCTTCCTTTCTTCCTTCCCTCCTTCCCTCTCTCCTCTCCTTCCTTTTTTTCCCCCTTCCTCCCTTCAATTTGTCTTCATTTTCCTTCTTCATCTTCCTTTTATTCTTGGTTTCCTCTGTTTTCCAAGCATTTGGGCTTTAAATTTTTTTTTATTTTTTGGGGTACGCAGGCCTCTCACCGCTGTGGCCTCTCCCGTTGCGGAGCACAGGCTCTGGACACGCAGGCTCAGCGGCCATGGCTCACAGGCCCAGCTACTATGTGGCATGTGGGATCTTCCCGGACCGGGGCACGAATCCGTGTCCCCTGCATCGGCAGGCGGACTCTCAACCACTGCACCACCAGGGAAGCCCTGGGCCTTAATTTTATAATTTGAAAGAATATACTGTTTCATTTTATTTTTAACTTTATCTCGTTTGGATTTTCCTTAGGAAATTTGGGTGGAAAAGTAAAGCGAAACAATTGTGTTGTACTAATGCCCCTTTTCCTTAATGATTCCAGGTTTTCTCCCTCCATGGGTGAAGAGGAGAGAAGATAGGAGAGTGAGGACAAACATTCCACTGTGTCTTTCAGAAGCAGACCTAGAAATTCATTCCACTGTGTTCATTCCTCTTCAGGAAATGAATTAAAAAAAAAATATATATATATATATATACACACACACATATATATTTGACAGTTAAAGGACTGATAGAAAAACAAGTCAGGCATTTGCTGTATAATTATTTCATGGTATTTAAACATTATGTATTTTTTCTCCACAACAGTTATGAAGAAATCCGCTTTACCTTTAGTATGTAAAATTAAAATTATTCACAGCTTTTCTGAGTTTTCATAACACTTTTTAATAAATTAATAAATCTAGGCTCTTTAATTATCGAATTAAAGTCTGAATAAAAATTTTCCAGGGAAGCAAAAACAAGTCATGCTCAAACAAGTCATTCCTATCCATGCCAGGATAGGAAAGTTGGTAATAGAAAAAATAACGTTCAGTAATGACCAAAAGTAATTGGCTATGTCAATTCTCAAACTTGACATTGTCTCCCAGTATTCAAGTCTTGGTTTTAGGGAATGTGCACAGCCCACTGCAAATTACAAAACATTGAAAGTTGAAACTGATAGTGACAGAATATTGGTGATAGCGTTTATACTGTACTAACAACTGTATACAGTCTGACATGGAGCAGATGGTCTGAGTTTTGAGAATATTAAGCTTGTGTTAGATAAGTGAAATTTTTGCTACAGTAACTATATTTTCAACCAATTTTTTAAAATGAATCCTATCAGTACAACTATCATAGGTGCTTCATGTGTTTCATTTTAGGGGAAATTGATAGTAGGATCACCATATTAACTTTGCATTTTAATTCCATGTTACTGGTGTCCCATGGGTTCCAGATTGAACACCAGGGGTGCTGGGCCCAGGATTGAGGCAAGTCTGAGTCTGTCTGGAGGCTGGAGATATGGCATGCCATGGTTCTATTTTCACAAACACCAGATGAATCCCATGTGGAGGAAGTCATGATAAGGAGAAGAGCTGCAGAACAACAGGGCAGCCTTCAAAAATCCCACCGGTGACTTGATTCAGTGTCGAGGAAAGCCACTTTCAGTGAACCAAATCTGAGGGATAAGGAACAAAATGGTGGGCACTGCAAAAACAAGTTCTTGGAACACCTATGACAAATATGTGTGGAGGAGGGAGTCCCAAAACTATGGGAAGACCTTGAGGGGTTTGATTCCTAGAGACACTGTGGAGATATACTTTTTTGTATCCATTATTGTTACTCTGGTCTTACTGTCAGTCTGTTGTCACTCAGAAAACACAGATTACTTTTATATCCCTTTAGAAAAAAAAGTAATCAGATGGCATACAAAAAAAGACACAAACATGTAGGCTTCTTGTCCCTGCCTTTAAAACAATAAACACTAGGATCATTTGGAAAAAAAAATATCAGTTACTAGGAGATCAATTAGCCAAGATGAAAAAAAAATTCCGTAAATAGCATTTAATCTTCCAAATAAGAATTCTTCATTCTTGGGTCAGACTGATAAATGAGGTGGGCATTTAGACTGATTGATTAGATTCATGTATTTGTGGTGCCATTGAACATCAGACATACATGATGGACATGTTCTTTGGTGTTACCCTCCTTTCTTCGTACTGCATAGCTAGTCACCTTTCTAGCATTTGTTATCTGATTTGGAAAATATTTTAGAACAACCCAATATCAACTTCAAGATAAAAAAATTCTACACACTTCACAGCTCCTTCCTATTACATGAATGTGTAAATTGAATTCCCTCTCAAGATGAAAAAAACAAAGGTTGGCTTCCCAAAAATGTTTTCATTGGCTTTAGGGAACTAACATGCACCAGTCTGGGTGACTAATACTTCCTGGAAAATAAAGATAGATCAACACATAATTAAGTTCTGGCTCAACTATAATTGTTGTCTTGGAAACAGTTTTGGGGATAAATATGGTTGTGCTAATGAAACTTTTCATGATTTCCACCAACGATCCGGTTTATTGATTAGGCCAGACCATCTTACTACCTTTATGCTACCCATTTTGGAATATTCAAAGGGTTAAAAAAAAAAAAAAGTTCCTAAGAGGACATTGAAAAGGAGGAAAGGGGGATAAATCTTAAATTCGTTATTTACCAGCTCTCATAGGAGTCTAGTTAAAGGAGAAGGTTAAACATGCTTTTTGGCACTTTTGTGGGTTTCAAACATCCTTCCTACCTCATTAAGCAGACAGCAGAGAGTTGTATACACAGCGTTTTGAACTAATAATTCCTAGCGTTAATTCTCTGAACTCCCTCTTTGGAGGATTTAAAATCGGACGAACGCAAGAGAAACAAGCGAAACCAAAATCCTAACTAGCCAGGGTTTTCTAGTTCTAGCTTTCAGTAAAGAGCAGTTTTGTAGGAAGTTCTGCTCAAAGCGTAGCCCGAAGGGCAGGCAGCCTGCCGGCTCTGGAGGGTTTAGTGGAGGCCGAGCGCGAACCCTGGGGGTGAGAGCGCATCCTGGTCTGAGATCACACCCACTCGGGGTGTGCGTGAGTGAGTGCGCGGTGCCCGCGCGCGTGTGTACGTGTGGGGAGGTGTGTGCCAAAGGGGTGGGGTGAGGGGCGGTGAGGAGGGCGCTAGGTGAAGCGCGAGGAGCGGGAGCGGGAGGTTGCGCGCTCCGGCCTCTCCCCCAGGGGCCGCGGCGGCTAGCTCGCGCTCCGGCTGCCCCTCCTGGTGCGCGCCGAGGCGGCGCCACAGGCCCCTCGACCCTTTGACCACCGCCCTCCGGCCGCCCGGCCCCCAGCGGGGACCGGCGATGGCGCGGGACTGACGGCCTCCTCCCTCCGGACCCTTCTGCCCCTCCAGGGGCTCCCGGGGGCCGCGGCGCCGCCCAGACCTGCATGTGGGGCGGGCGCGCCGGCGGCCCGAGCGAGCGGCCCTCGGCGCCCCCGAGGCGGTGCCCGGCCGCGCGGGAGGACCAGGAGGACGAGGAGGAGGAGGAGGAGGAGGAGGAGGAGCAGCGGGCCGGGCCGGGCTCCCCGCGCGCCGCCGCCCGGGAGCACGGGCTCCCCTGAGGGAGCTCGGGGCGTCCCAGCCCCGGAGGAGGGACCCGGAAGCAGAAGCGGAGCCGCGAGTCGAGCCGAGCCGCTGCCCCCGCTGCCCGCCGGCGCCGGGTGGGGGTCCCGGCGGCTGGATGGGCGGCGGCGGCTTCGGCCGCGGGCGGCGATGGGCGAGGAGCAGAGCACGGTGAGCGGCAGCGGCGGGCCCCTGGAGGCGCGGACCCCCCCTGGCGGCGCCACGGGCCACCCCGAGCCCCCGAGGCCGCCGGGGGACAGCACCGGGGCGCCCGGGCCGCGCGCCTCCTCCGCCGAGCCGAGCGGCGACAGCTGCGGAAGCGACTCGGGCTGCGCGGAGACGAGCGTCCCGGAGCCCGCGAGGAGCCGGGGGGCCCCGAGCTGGAAGAAGAACCAGGCACCCGCGCAGCCCGCAGGACTGGCCTACACCGGGCCCCTCAACCCCCAGGCTTTGCAACAGCAGCTGGCAAAGGAGGAGGAGGAAGCGGGGGACCGAAACGAGAGAGGGGATGAACAGCAGGAGGCGCCCCCCGGCGAGCAGCCGGAGCCCCGGACCCGTGTCGGGGCCCCAGACGGACTGGTCCTGGACGTGCTGGGCCAGCGGCGCCCGCCCCCCGCCAAGAGACAAGTCTTCTGCTCCGTGTTCTGCGTGGAGAACGACCTGCCCGAGGTCCCCTCGGCGGAGCGGCTCTCGCTGCCCGCGTCGCCACCCCGGGCTCCGCCGGTGACCAACCCTCCCAGCACCCCCTCCTCCTTCCCCAGTCCCCGGCTGTCGCTCCCAGCGGACCCCCTGTCCCCCGACGGCGGCAGCATCGAGCTGGAGTTCTACCTGGCGCCCGAGCCGTTCTCTGTGCCCAGCCTGCTGGGAGCTCCACCCTACTCTGGCCTGGGTGGGGTCGGGGATCCCTATGCGCCCCTCATGGTGCTGATGTGCCGGGTGTGCCTGGAAGACAAGCCCATCAAGCCCTTGCCCTGCTGCAAGAAGGCCGTGTGCGAGGAGTGCCTCAAAGTCTACCTGAGCTCCCAGGTAACCTCAGCCTCTCCGTCCCTCCCCTGTCCCCCATTCAGCATTCCAAATCACTGGCCAGGAAGTCCAGCTCGACAGCTCCCTGCTCACAGGAAGAGGTGATGAACACCCTTATGGAGGACCTCTATCAGTTTCTTACATCTCGGTTGTTGGTTTAAGTGTGTTTGTCTTCGCTGGTTAACTTGACTGGAATTTAACTCTGCTTGAGCTTTGAGCTTTGATTGGCAACCATAGAAGGAACAGGGTACAAGTGAATTGCCTTCTGCTATTTCTTTTATTAGATTGCAAGCAAGGAGCTTGCTCAAAGAGGAGGGCAATGACAGTGCCTCAGAGGCCTGGTATCCCAGAAACTATCAAATAGTGGGCATAAAATAAATATGTGTTGAGTTGGTGGAGAGAAGAGTTGCAATGAAAGATACCGAATTTGAAATTTTGCTCCATTTAGATAATCCAGAAAAAGTGTTACTAATTTATTTATTCCTTGACCCTGGTCCGCTTTTCAGTTTCTTTTTCCTCAGTAAAGGTGAAGTACTTTTTCTCACTGAAGTTTTATGCCAGCAGAGTGCTTTATTTCTCTGAGAGGGAGCAAAACAGAAAGAGCAAAACAAAGCAAAGCAAGGCCAAGAGGCTTAACAAAACAAGTGCTGGTGAAACTTTCCTCCTCAGCTCCTTATTTGAAAACTTGTTTTTTTTCTTGGAAAGTTTAAGAGTGCAGTAGACCGGCTTTCCTTCCCTGGTGGTGAATGCGTCCTTCCAGCAGTTTTCAGTCTGTTATGTTTCTGCCAGTGTTTTGCACAATCTGGAATGCCCTTTGATCCCATGTCTGATTGTCCTACGCCTATTCATCTTTCAAAACTCTGGCTGTTCAGGTGCCAACTTTTCCATGAAGCCTTACCTCACCCTCCAGGCCACTGCTTGTATACTTTCAAAATACGTCTGCATGTCTTGCATGCACTGAAGTTGTTCCATATGTGTCTGTTTGTCTGGCTAGACTGTATGGACAGGGTTTTATAGCCCCTGTGTCTGGTAGTTTCATGTTGGTATCCTTTCCCATAATAGTGTTTAATAACATTGGCTGAAGCGAACTGAAGAGGATTTCACACGGTGCAGTTCCTCTGTGTATTGTGGCTAATCCATGCTTGTGTCTAGACTGAAAGTGTGTAACGTGCCCAACGGCAAACGCAAAGGGGAATTTAGGCAGAATGGAATGTTACACAAACAGTGACTTGGCCAAGATGGCTGAGATTATCCAAACGCCTGTGAGAGACTATGATGTCTCTTTCATGCTTTATCGGCAGACAGATACTTGAAAAAGGAGGACAGCCTGCTGCGCATTGTGTCAGTTTCTATAATATCACTGTCAAACAGCCCAACAGATATAGGTGCTGTCCATGTGCAAAGTCCTGTGGTGGGATTCAGACATTCCCAAAGTATGGGCCCTGCTCCAAGGAAGTCCCCTTGTGTGTATACAAGATGTGTACACAAGAACAATACAAGGTAGCATATAATAAGATGTAAACAGAGTAACAATATCATGTAGCACTTTTTAAGGGCTGGATACAGATGCAGTGGGTTTAGAAGTTCAAGGGAGGTGGTCATTATATAGGTTGGGGTACTCTGCAGTTTGATTCCCTTAAGGTGGGCCCTTTCCCCAAAGCAAAATTTTTTTTGCCTCCATAAGTTAGTTTTAGGAAGTCAGTGCTTTGATCTCCAGTGGAGAAAGAGAAGGAATGGGGGCGGGGAGTGGGAGGGCGGCAAGGTGAGTGAAGAATCATTGCCATGCACAACTGGGAAAAGCTCCTCTGAAGTAACATAGTATCTGAAGGTTGTCGGCAGTATTTAGGATTGTATGTATGTT
Organism: Physeter macrocephalus; assembly: GCF_002837175.3. Lineage (NCBI taxonomy): Eukaryota > Metazoa > Chordata > Mammalia > Artiodactyla > Physeteridae > Physeter > Physeter macrocephalus. The sequence continues at coordinate 37,800,467 of NC_041223.1, read as the reverse complement.
CCTGACCTTCTTCTGAAGTATTTGACAGAACTTTCAATAAAGAAAAAATATACTTTATTTGAAATAATAAACAACAACAAAAAGATGAATCATGCAGGCCAGGCATGCTTCCACTTCAGGGCTTTGTGTGTGTTGTTCCTTGTGCCTGGACTATCCCCCTGGAGTCCCCCCCCACCCCCCATTCCCTTGCTTACTCCTTCCCCTTCTCCCTTTCAGGTCTGTATGCAGATGTCACCTGTGTGACCTTCACTGACCACCTTTTTGGTGGTCACCCAAAGTTGAGCCTCACCCCACACTCTAGATCTCCTTTCCAGCTATTTACTTTCTCCATAGTGATAAAAATACTCTGTCTTGTACTTACACAGTTGATTTCCATGAAGATAGGAGTTTTCACATGATTTGTTCCCTGCTGTGGCTTTAGCACCTAGAATGTTGTCTGACACATAACAGATGCTCAGCTAATTAGTTACTGAGTTTATGAAGAGCTGAGCGACAAAGAGATGATGAAACTGCCCTCAGAAACCACGGCTAGAAGGAGGTGATCTGCTTGAGCACTGAATTCTACTCTGAGATTCTTGATGTTTCAGACAAAAGACGAAGACTTAAAGTAGACAAAAATAATAGGTTTGCTAAGTTTGTTATTAAACTTAGAATTAAAGAGTTTTTAAACAAACTTTTAGCTTATACAAAAATGGCATTTCTTTCACTTGGATAAAACTAGGCCTGTGGTTATAATTCTGATCTGTGTTAATGATAAGGTCCCTTCTACTTAAAGAGTCTGTGTTTCCACATCACTTAACCTCTCTGTGTCATAATTTCCTCATCAATGAAATGGGATTACAGACCATGATCTGTAATGACACACCAGTTCTGAAGCAAAACAAAATGAAACTGCAGAGTTGTTTTGTTGCATTACTGAACCAGGTCAAAGGGCATGGAGAGTGCCCTCTTTCTCATTTTATAAGGCTTCTTGGTTTTGACAGAAGTAAATCTGTCAAGCTTGAATGTGCAAGACTCTTTAAGACCTTTTAAAGTAAAATGATATATTTGAAATAAAAAGTTATTAGTGACTTTTTTCATCATCTTTTGGATCTGTGCCAAATAGTGTATTATTTAACATCATTTAAGAAAACAAAGCAGAGTCCCTATTAAGCATTTTATGCAAACATTAAAAATGCATACTAAATGTGAGTTGGAATATTGCCTGGTTAAATTAATATTCTTCTAAAAGGAGATGCTGAGTTCTTTCAAAGAAGGTACAAAGTTGGAAGACAGGAATGCAGGTTTTTAGATGATAAATCTTATTTCCATTAGTACTGTGGACTGAATATGTGGCAAAGGCTGATAGATAGGTGTCTTCATTATTTCAGTGCAGACATAGCAGGGTGGTGACTTAAATACCTCCATAGGGTGGTTTAAAAATAATAGTTCTAGTTTTTCAAAACATAATTCTTCTTCAGTTATCACTGTGACTGGGGCTGTTGGAGAATCCTTCTTAGTGGAATGACTTTACTGGCCGATAGGTACCATCCAGTTTCCAGTTGCCATGGTGAAGGATTGAACGGATACATTATAATCTTTGGCACTTACATAGGGGAGTTACTTAAAGGCTCTAGAGTACCATGACAGAGATAGTGGGAGTTTAACTGGTTTGTGTTGCCTGGGTACATAAATCTTTGGTACGTAAATTTTAGAAGTACGTTTCCTAGTAAGCTACGTGTGCATGCGTGACCATGGCTTAGAGCGCACAGTCCCAGGGATGTCTTCAGTCTCCTGCAGGTCGCAGGGCCATTCTGAGTACTGACCTCAGCTGGTTTGGCCTTTACCACATTTTCTAGGAGGAAAGATTGTTGCTTTCCTTGTTTCATAGAATGATATTGCTCTCATTTCAAAAAATCCTCCACAGGTATCTTTCTTTTATGATTTTGGTTTGAGAAAGTAAAATCTGTTATGATGTGAAATATTAATATTTAGTACTTTACGTAAAGAAAGAAGAGAATTGGGCATGCTAAGGGCTTTCTAAAGGTAACAGCTGTTGCAGCTTTCATCACTCTGCTTCAGAGTGCTCGCGATTGGCAGATGCATATGACTTGGAATGTATACACCTGTCAAATGAGTATTAATAGAGACAAGCAACACATTTCTTCTGCAGTTTGTGAACAAAACAGCTGCTAGATGGTAATGTCCTAGAATGACTGTCTGCCATAGTCACCCTCGAATCAGTGACCTAGGGATGAAAGCTTCTGTATCCTATTATTAAACTCTGAGTCATCCAGACTTTTATGGGTAAAATTGTAACCTACTTTTTCCTTTTAAACCTTAAAACCACCTGGGTATTTTTAGAATCTGTCCTGTTCAATATGGAGTTTGCATGCAGCCGTCTTCACACAGGTGATTTACAGATCCTATCATGCCAGGTGTGATTTTGGTAGTCTTGAAAATGTGAAGAATAAAAGAGACTGAACTCTGTTAAATTACTCCGAGAATTTGAAAAGTGAGAATTCAGGCATATGTAAGCTTATTTTTTTGTGTACAGAATGAGTGTGTGTGTGTGTGTGTGTGTGTGTGTGTGTGTGTGTATGTGTATTGGGGGGCTGTGGTAACATTTGCTTTTATACCTTCCTGACTCATGCACTTACTTATTTTCCTCTTCTGACTCTTTAATGGTATCTCTTTTAATAATTTCTTCATTTCTCTTTAATAATTTCTTTTTTCTCTTACTTTTCAAAATTTGATTTTAAGTAGCACTTGATTTCTGCAGAGGAATCAATCCCCTATCAAGGGCTCATCTCTGGGCCAGCAGGACCTGGTCCAGGCACTGCCTGGGTGTCTTCCTTCCCGTCGCTTCCAGCATCTGGAGATGACGACACCACGTGGAGAAACCCTGCATTGTGCTCCACTGCCTACAAGATCTCAAATAACATGACTAGTACTACTTACCTCAGGCGTCAACTGAAACCTTTACAGTGGTGATTTTTCTTTTTTTTCTCCTAGAGTAGATAGAGCTCAACTTTTACACTTGAAGTCTCTTCCTTACTCCTCATATGAGAGACAGCAAAAGGAGAACGTTAGGACTTCAGCTCCCAGCTTTTCATTAAGAGTTTGTGATGGGGATGTAGAGAGATACTTGAGTCATAATTTATTATTTTATTTTATTTTTGCGGTACGCGGGCCTGTCACTGTTGTGGCCTCCCGTTGTGGAGCACAGGCTCCGGACGCGCAGGCTCAGCGGCCATGGCTCACGGGCCCAGCCGCTCCGCGGCATGTGGGATCTTCCCGGACCGGGGCACGAACCCGCGTCCCCTGCATCGGCAGGCGGACTCTCAACCACTGCGCCACCAGGGAAGCCCCATAATTTCTTATAATGAACTTTTTCATTTGTTAATGTACCATTTACCCATTTAACAAACATTTATTGAGTACCCGTGTGTCAAGGACCATGAGATAATCTATGAATGTATTAAATGCCCCCAAGGAGCCATCTTAGAGACTAGTTGGCAGTGTTTCTTCCAAGCTTAGTCTTCCAAGCATAAATAAGCTTTCCTTTAAGTTCTCAGACAACTGTGGGTCTCCCCTCTTCTGTTTCCTTTCTGGGAGGATTTTCTTAAGCCGATTCTGGAATACCAGTTAACCTTTTAGTAAGCATATTACTATTCCTCCTATTATGTTTATTTCAAAGTAATAAATCCACTCATTACTTTTTTCTTAATAAACATATTTCTCAGAGTGTTTTGTAATTGTGATACATAGAATATTAGTTAATAGTTTGCTGCTTTCAAAATATTTATTACCTTTGCTTAAGAGAAAACATAATTTTGCTAAGTTTGTTTTGGATCATTCATGACAATGTGGCAAATCTTTAAAGTTATGATACTTTCAAAGAATTGGGTTTTTTTGTCCAAATTCACTGTGTCAGAAGGGTTTTATGTGATAAATGAAATGAACCTTCCAAAATCAAGTTCTGTCTTAAAACAAAAATTCAGTGTCTGCAGGACAATTAATTCCTAGAATAATATTCTCTTTCAATGTTATTAGTACTATTTGCCCTATCAATTTTGGGTAATTACACTTAAGTTTCCACAAATAATAACAACTAGTAATTGAACATCTATATTCCAAGCATTTTTACACGTTTTATTATTTAATTTTAATTCCCTTACATATTAAATACTTATTACATATGAGACACTGTTGGAGGTGTTGGGGATACAGAAAACAGTAACAGATAAAGCCCCTTACTTCATGGAGTTTATATACTAGGCTGGGGAGAGATTGATAATAAAATAAGTAAATTATTTAGCATATTAGGAGATAATAAGGGCTATAGAGAAAGAAAAACAAGGGACGGGTGATAAGAAATATTGGGGAGGAGGTTTTTCTTTGTATATTTATAGTGTTTTTAGGAGTTGTCAGGGAGGGTTTATTTTACAAGGTGACTTTTGAGCAGAGATCTTTCTGATGGCTGTGAGAGAGCAAACCATGAGGATATCTAAGGGAACAGCAAGTATAAAGTTCCAGAGACAGGAGCATACTTGGGGGGGTTCCAGGAATGGCAAAAAGATCCATGCGGCTGAAGCATAGGGAATGAGGTGGTGAGCGATAAGAAGAAACCAGCAGGAAGAGTGGGAAAAGCTGATCGGAAAGGGCTTTAAGGCCATAGAGAATTTGCGTTTCCTCTGAATGAGATCGGAAGCTGTAAGATGGTTTTGAGCTAATCAGATAGGACTTTACCTTTATGAGAAAGTACTCTGGCTCTCTGTGGAGAATATACTATGGGAGTCAAGAATGGATGTAAAAAGACCAGTTAGAAGACTATGGCAGTAAGCCAGAGGGGAGGTGTGACAGTTCAGACTAGGGTGATAGAGGTGAATATGGTTTGCACTGGTGGAATTTTGACTATATTGTGACAATAGAGCCGACAGAATGTGCTAATGATTGGGTGTGGGATGAGAGAAAAAAGAGTCCAGGATGACTCAGGTTTTGAGCCCAAGCAATTAGAAGAATGGGTTTGTCATTTAATAAGGTGAGGAATACTGTAGGAGGACTAGTTTTAAGGAGAATCAGGAGTTCATGCTAAGTTTGAAAAGGTATTTAGACATTCATAAAAGGATGTTGAATAGGCAGTTGGTGTGTGGCATTCAGCAGAGCGATCTTAACAGAAGATGTAAATTTGAACATTTTTGACATATAGATGATATTTAAAGCCATGAGACCAGATGAGGTCACCTGGGGCATGATAGTTGATAGCGAAGGATCGAGGACTGAATCTGGGCATACCAGTGTTTGCAGATATAGAGTCTGGGATGTATGAAAGAACCAGCAAAAAGTCTGAAAGGGAGAGGGCCAGATAGGCAAGAAGAAAACCAAGGCAGAGTGGTTACCCAAAGGCCAAACAAAGGTGATGTTTTAAAAAGGAAAGAGTAATCATTTCTGTCTAATGCTTCCGATAGTTTCAGCAGAATAAAGATTAAAATTGACCATTGGATTTCCCAACAAGGAGATTGTTTGTAAGTGTGAACAGTGCTGTTTTCATTGGCACTGGTGGGGTTGGCTTTCTGATTAGAAAGGGTTCAAGAAAACAAGAACAGCTCAATTTCTGTACTGTAGGTAGCAGAATGTTATGTGAAGAAGCTCAAGGTTAGAGAGATTAAATAACTCGCCCTAAATCACACAGCTAGGAAATGGCAAAGGTGGGATTTCAATTCAGGTCCATTTGGCTCTAAAACCCAAAGTCTTTTTACAGTCTTTGCATTTATTATCTTATTTATAGGTTAAATATATATTTATTTCATTTTTCTTTTAAGTTTATATCCATATTGTACAGAATCACAAGTCTTCCAGTCCAAGAAGAAACTTAATTACATGTTTTGAGGAAGTGGAAGTCTCTTGCCCAAATTTAGATCCAGAGAAAGATTTCTACCAAAGTCAGCCTCATCTTCATGTACGAAAATCAAGAGGAGCTTACTTTAGAGCTATGATTTGACTTACTATTAAGTTTTAATGGCAGCACACTCTCCCGTTTTCTTCCTAATTCTCTTGGCCATTCCTTTTGTTTCCGTTTGAGCTTTTTCTTATGTTACCATCTCTTAATGTTGGTATCTACATGGTCCTATATTAAACCCCCTCTCTCCTCTCCTCACACTGTGTACTAGTAGTGGGGTCATGTCGTCCACTCCCATGGTTTTAGGTAACACCTATATGCTCTTCACTTCCAAATCTTTGTCTCTAGCCCGGATGACTCTTCTCACCTGCAGTACCAAGTAGCTGTTTGCCTCCTCGACATTGCCACCTGCATGTCCTACCCACAGCCACCTTTAACCTCTCAGGATAAAATCTCCCTTTCCTCCTCTTCCTTCCCACACCCCTAAAGCTTTGCCCTTCCTTTGGGCTTCCGTGTTTCCATCAGTTATACCCAGGCCAGAAACTTGGGTATCATCCCTGAATTCTTCCTCTCCCTCGCCCCCCAGATCTAATTAATCACCAAGTTCTTTCAGTTCTACCTCGTGAAATGATATTTTCTCTACTCTACTTTTCTTCATTTCTACTGCCATTTGCTCAGGCCTCCACCATTTCTCTCCTGGATTCCAACCACAGCCTCCTGCTTGGTCGTAGTGCCCCAATCTTGACCATTTCCAATCTGTCCTTCACACTACAGTCAGCATTGTCTTATAAAATGCATGACTGGTCTTAGCATTCCCCTTCTTTGCCTTTCAGTCTGCCTGTTGCTTGTAGAATAGAATCTAAACATGATTTACATGTGCCTGAGTGATCTAACTCCTGTTTACCACTCTTAACTTTGTTTCTCATCAAGTGCCCCCCTAAGCCTATAGCCATATTAAACTTCTTTTTGTTCCTTGAGCACTCTATGACTCTCTTAATTATTTTCCTTTAGTTTAGTGACATTAGGTTCTGTCTTGGGGGGGGGGTCTACTTTTTTTCTCACACTCCCCCAACTCTGTTTGCCTCTTTCACCCTGATTCATTCTTCTAGTCTTAGCTTAGACATTTCTTCCTTTGAGAATTCTTCTTGACCCCCTATATCTGGATTAAGCATCCTTTCTATATTCTGTGACAACGCTTTGACTTACTATAAGATTCTTCTCATTTCACTGTATTTAAATCACCTGTTTCCTGCTCTATGCTCCCATTAGACTGTAAAGCTTGATGCATGCAGAAACCTTATTCATTTTTTTTTGATTGATTTCTTAGCTCTTGGCTTATTGTACACATGAAATGAGTATTTGTGTAGTGGACTTACGTAGTCTGTAAATAATTAATAAATCAGATGCTAGTTGTCAATCTACAGAGTATGAGAATAGATAGCCAAGATGGTATTTAAAATGAAAATCTCAACATTTCATTATCTTGCTGAAACACCTACAAGACCTTCCCATTGCTGTACAAAAAGATTCCAGTTCATAACACTGATGATGAGGTTTGGCCTCTGCTCTTTTCAGTCTCTTCTCTGTCCCTCCAGCTCTATATCAGACGTGTATCAGGCGTGTAGCCTTCCCTCTGTTAATTTTCCTCTTCTTTCAGATGTCAGCCATCCTTGCGTCTCCAGACTGAATCAGTCCTGCCGTTTATGCTTTAGAGTCCTTTTTACTCTGCAGCCATTTTATCTTTATCCCCTTTTGTAATTATATGTTTGTGTGATTATTTGATGTTTGATTAATTATCTCCCCTTCCCCACTATTATTTGAGCTGCTTTTATAACTAGCATTTAGCATGAAGCCCAGAATAGAATAGGTGCTCAATAAGTATTTGTTAAAAGACTGAGTGAATGATTTATAGTAAATTATAGTAAGTTTAGGTTGGTAGGAAAAATAAGGTAGGATTTTGAACCTGAATTTTTGATATCTTATTTCACAATAGATTTAAAATTTTAATGCAACAGAATGCTATGGCCTGAGTCTTTATCCTGGCATCTCACCTATCACTGAAATGCTTCTTTAATTATAAAACTTATTCTGGTTACTATGTCTTCTGCTTAACAAATTCCTCCGGAACCTGGGGATTTAAGACAACCATTTTTTTTTTTTGATCATGGCATGTGGGTCAGGAATTTGGGAAGGGCTCAGTTCACACTTGGGGCTTCTCATGCAGTTGTAGTCAGATGTCAGCTTGCTCACTTGGCTGTCAGCTGATGCTGGCTGGCCTTTGTCAGGATGCTCAGCTGCGGCTGTGTACAGAAGTGTCTACGTGTGGCCTTGACAGCAAGATAGTCTCAGGGAAGTGGGCTTCTTACATGGAGGCTGGCTTCCTCTGGGGCAAGAGTCTCAAGTAAGCCAGGTGGAAGCTGCATGATCTTTTCTGTCTTAACTTTGGAAGTCACTCAGCATCACCTGGGCAAAGCAGTCATAGGCTGCCTAGATTCAAGGGGAAGAGACTTAGACCTCAACTTTTTTTGTGAACATGTAAAAGAATTTGGGGCCCTATTTTTAATCCACCACACTACTTCAGACAAAAATCAGGAATGTTGTGAATTTAGGTAGTAAAGCTTTTGAGCCTGAATTTTAATTTGTTTTTTAAAAAAAATTTCATGTATTTTCAATCATTTAATTACATATTTCCTATTCATATCATTATATTGATTTTATACTTTGGTGTTGTGGGGTTTTTTTGTGCTTTGTCCTTGAATAATTTAACAATAAAGCTTCATTGAGTTTTAAGTAAAGCTTACATAAACGTTGTTCCCTTTTAAAATTAAATATTTTAGATAATTCCATTGTAACTGAAATATCTTGAGATCAGGGTCAGCTTCTAATTATTAACACCACTTAAAATTATTCTACATAATGTAACTTCCATTATATCAAAACTTTAGCTTCATTAGAGGTTAAAATATTTGAAAAGATTGAATACCTTGCTGAATAAAGAGAGTTGATGTAACAGATAGTTTTTGTAGTCCAGGGATATTCTATACAGAAATTATATTATATTTAATGATACCTAAGAATTAACCACCCTAGTTAACCTTTGTTAAATTGACCCACTGTTGCTTTTTTATTGTTTATGATATTCCAGTTTGGCTGATTTTATCATTTGATTAGCGTCCTCTCAAATAGGTAAGCCTTACGGTTCCAGAACCAAACATGTTGTGCTCAGAAATCTCTTCCTGGTTGAGGATCTGTGCACCCTGAAACAAAGGAGGTGTATTGCTTTTACGATGGGCCTTTTTCTTTTCCCGCAGCTGAGGTAACTAAATTCTGTGCTTATGCATTCATGTGAATGACTGATCCCTTTTTAAATCTTCCTAAGCTGTTTGCCTCAATGATATTCTCTACTGTAAGATTCAGAGGCTAATTATAGGCTACCTAGCAAATTACTTCCCTTTTTGTGGTGTTGATTCTTGCCTTATTTCCTCGCTTGATTATTGGACATATTCAGTGTTCCTGAATCTCTGAGATGTAAGAGGCAAGTTAAATCACCACAGCTTTTTCCTCTGGTTGCTTAACAATTAAAAACAGCAGGTAAAATAAAACAATTGGTCATAGTGTTTCACTGGTGTTTTGTTTCCTTTGATAATGCCATTTTTCCTAATGTTTACAGTTCAGTTTATTATTAGTTTAAGTAGAGCTGTTGGGTCAAATAAGAAATGACTTTGATATGGCTAGATCTTAGCGTACCATGTTTGTATGAGCATATGACCTCGGTAGGGAAAGTGAGTTTCTTTCATTAGTTCTATAGAGAGTCGGGGCTGGGGGGGCGTTATTCTTCTGCAAGAGGTGCCCTTGGTGGGAAATGATAGGTGCAATCCCAAGAGTTCTAATTTAATCCTGCCTTTAACTAGTCTTACTATTAACTTTAGTGTTTTTTTTCCTTACATTACCATTTTTCCTCCTCAAGATTGTTTGTTTGTGAAAGAAACATTTTGAAAATAATAGCCTCCTAAAAATAAAAGAAATATTCTGTGTGTTCAGTGTGCTGGTGCTTTATGTTAAAACTGTGTGTGTGTGTGTGTACGTCTCAAGTTCATTTGTGTGTTACAAGATTATTTGCTGATCTTGATTTGTAAAAATCTAAGTATAGCCATCCAGGTAAATTCATGTATTTCAGGTTTAGTTTGAATCAACCTAAAATAGATGTCCCTTGAGCTTACCTTTTTTCTGTTGTTAGTTTTTAATATGTCACTTTGTGAGTCACTGAGGGCTTCACCCTTAGGATAAAGGGAGAGTTTAGAGGTATGCTTGAAAAGAAAACATTTGAAACAATAGTAATTCTTTTCCCAAGAGTTTGCTGCTATTTTTGTTTGTTTGTTTCTAGTTTTTAGGATTTCTGAAAAATACTGTTTGGCCAGATATGCTTTTCTCTTTAAAAATCACTACAAACTTAAAAAATTTGGAAATAGAATTTTCAATCTTCCTTGAAAATTACCCAAATGAATTGCTTCAGAGAGTTTTGACCCACTTGTTTAAAAAATCGCACTTTATGATTAGCTGCAAGAATAGTTGATTGACATTAGGGAAGATGTACATCTACTAGCTGAATTTCATCAGCAATCTTTGAATACTTGGTAGATGAGATGTAAAAATAAGTATAATGATTTAGTAAGCCCAAGCAGCAGGTATTTTTCTTTTTTTTTTTTTTGCCTCTCTGTGTGGTGCTTTTTCAAGCAATATATCAAAATAAATTGAACATAGACCTTAGAGACCCAGTGTCACTAAATGCTGAACAAAGATTTTTTTAAATAAAGCTGGTTCTAACACATTGCTTTCACAATTATTATTAATTCTATTAGTGATGATAAGATGTTTTGTATCATTAATACAATAAAATTAAGATTCAGATGTTAAAAAAATCACTGCAACTTTTGGATTCTTTTGGCTTGTTATAGTCTAGATGGATTGGACAAAACCTTGTTGGTTTGCTCAGGGTGCTAATGAGGTCAAGGTAAAGCAGGAGGTCTCATCACAGGCTGGTTAAGGACACTGATCTGGGACCATAACCCTACCCTTAACCCTGCACAGTCGGATATAAAGTGTCTGCTTCTGATCATAAGACTGTAGCTGAGACAAGATGGAAGAATTACTATTAATCATCTCATCACCACTTCTGGAAAAACACACGACAAAAAAAGTTCCACTAGATAATTAGTGAGTTGCAGAGACCTTTACGTAGAGAAATCTTTTCAAGTGGACAAGACTTTCTTTCACTGTAGTCACACTGTAGAAGATCTGTTCTCTAGTACTCAGTAGGTTTAAGGGAATCAAAGGGGAGGGGGAACTAGAGCATTCTTATTCTCTTAAAAACATTTACTGAGCACAAAATATTTGTTTAGAGCTATGCTGATCACTATGAGAAGAGACAGTGTAGTCTATGATCCATCCCCAGCGAGTTTAGAAATTCAATAGGTGAAAAGTAAGCTGTCCAGCAAATATTAGGGAAAGTTTATAATTACATTGTGTGATGCTGATTGTTGACTCTAGTGGTTCTAGGAAGAGAAAGCTGTGTTTATCGGAGTAGAAAAAGTTGGAACTTGGCTAGTATCTAATAAGTGGTTGTTGATGTACAGGGAGAGTAGGAGAAGGGAGTTAGGGGTGGGGCGTGTCTCCAAGTGAGGTGGGGTGAGCAAGCACACATACACACTCAAAATTACATTTGTGGAAATAAAGAGGGAGGGCGTGCAAGTCCCCATGGCTAGAGAGAGGGGTTGGGAAGGACGGTATGCAAATACAGGTAGAGAGGTGAGAGCTGAATGGTGAACAGGAGTCTGTGGAACAGAGGCCTCAGTACAGAGCAGAGCACCACAGGCAGCTGGACAGAGCATCCCTCTGCAAAGCTAGACCCACGGGTGTGCTGTGTCTCAGGAACAGGGAACAGAGGGAGCCTAGTGGGAGATGGCTTATCCAGGGAGATGTGGTCAGATCACATACAGCTGTGATGCCCCTCTGTGGAATTGGTACTTTATTCCAACTGTAATAATAAGTCATTGGAAAATTTAGTAGAGCTGTCAAATGATAATTAATGCTCCAAAAAGAGTCTGGCTTCAGTGTGGAGAGTAAACTGTGTTTGAGGGGTGAGGTGGCAGGAAGAGAAGCAGGGAAATGGGTTAGGAGGCGTCTGCAGCAGTCCAGGGCAGAGATGGCAGTGGTCTGTGCTAGTGTGGAAATGGTTCTGCCTCCTGTCCTATCACTTATTGGGCTTTTGGTTTTAAAAGGTGCAGGGAGTGCTTTGCCTTTGGTCTAGCAGAATGTCCTGCCAGTCCTTGCAGCCTTTAATGTTCAGAGGTCCACGTCGTATAACTCTGGACCAGCTGCCATCTTTATCTTTCAAGCAGTGTATGATCAACCTCTGTTCAACTTGATTCCCTCTTGCATTTTGCCTGTCTGCAATGGGTTTGTTTGTTTGGTTTTCATTGTTTGGTTCCAGAGACACCATGTAAAAAATCACTGACTGAAAAATATGAAAACATCTTTTGAATAGGTATCCATAGTTGTTATTTTACTGATTGTCAGAATCAATTTATCAAAGAAGTTGAGCTATTTTCTGCTACCTACTTTTTTGCAATTTGCCATTCTTAATCTTTCCTCATTTTATGCTCAACAATTTGCTTATGTCATTACTTAAAACACGTAGGAACTCCCACCCTCCCCTTCTCACAGATGGCGAAGGTCTCACTGGTCCACCAGTAAATTCTGAGAGGAAGTTAGGATTATTTCATAACTCTCTTTAGTTCTTGTCCTTATGGTTTTGCATTGTTTTGAATGACTGTCCTTTGCTTCCTCAATTAATTCTTATTTTTTACACGTATTCATCTCTTACTCCTAATTCTTGTTTTTGTAACAGTATTCTCTTTGGGTGTCAGTTCCACTTCCTCTACCTTTAATGGGAAAGGCCCTGGGGTCATGGCTTAACTGTACAATGGCTGTTTTATTTTGACTGTGGTTGTCCTTTTCTTTGTTTTTAGAAAGGGTACACTGATAAAGTAATTACTTAAACAAAGATTTGCTTTGTTGATTTTATGCTGAGTAACTGAGTTCCCCCTCTCTCCTATATGAACCTTCATTTGTTTATTTCAGAGTCCTGAAGTGTTTCCTCTAATTACATTCTATTATTCATCATAGAACCAGTAATATTTCAGTTGGAGGTAATAAAATATCGATTTTTTGAAGTATTTATGAGAAAACCTCAAGTATTTATCTTTAAAATAGATTTGTTCCATGTGTGGGTTGTGTAAATTTTAGAAGAATATAAACCTTATGCATTTGTATCATGACAGGTTTTTCAGTTGTCTTGCCATGTAACACCACTGGATAAAAGTGATTTAAAGACCAGTAGTGTTTACTAAATTTAAAATATTTTCAAGTTAGGTAGTGTGAGCAATCACAGATACCGGGTAGCATCTAGGAGTACTTTGTTTATAAAACAATTTGAGAAAAATTTAAGTAGTTAGAAAGGTTGGACTTTATGTTTAGAACACCCATTACGTTTGTAATACTTCATTTCAATTGTTTGCAAAGAATTTAGCTCTTTTTTTTCCTCTGTATTAATCTTCTTGTCAAGAACAACTTATTTCAAAGTCAATTCATTATTTTTCCTCTATAAATATGAATGGGATTTAATTTTGTATCCCAACATTTTAACATTTTTTCTTGGAAGTACCTATTTTATTTTATTTATTTTTTTAAACAATTAATTTATGTTTTTTAAAATTTTATTTATTTTTGGCTGCATTGGGTCTTCGTTGCTGCGCACAGGCTCTCTCTAGTTGTGAAGAATGGGGGCTACTCTTTGTTGCGGTGCGCGGGCTTCTCATTGCAGTGGCTTCTCTTGTTGTGGAGCACGGGCTCTAGGCGTGCAGGCTTCAGTAGTTGTGGCGCACGAGCTTAGCTGCTCTGCGGCATGTGGGATCTTCACGGGCCAGAGATCAAACCTGTGTCCCCTGCATTGGCAGGCGGGTTCTTAACCACTGCACCACCAGGGTGGTCCCAGAAGTACCGATTTTATTAAAAGATAAAAGCTAATTCATGAGGTGATATAAGATATTTTTTCAATGTTTATCTCACTTTATAGATATTTTGATATTTTCTATAGCAAAAAATGTGGTTGATATTTCAAAAATTCTCTAGTCAAAACCCTATCCCCAACCACCAAAAAAATATATATATATATATTCCTGCATTGCGTTTTGTATAAGTAACACATTTCACATAATAATTTATAACCATTGCCATCTTGTAGACTATTTATCATTAATAATCTATTTATATATGATGCTATGGTAGATTCTACCTGAAAAGAAATTTTAAAATTGTTTTACCTACATACCTACTCTCTCAAGACTTTAAAAATTTCTATATGGTATGCAAACACTTGTTTACCAGGTCACCTTGGGTATACCATTGATAAATTTGTAAAGAAAAAATGTCAAAAGTTGATGACTTTATAGTATGTGAAAGTTATTTACTCAGTTTCTGGTGAGAAGAATGAAAATGGATTTGTATTACTCAAATGTTTTCTTTGACTAAGATTGAAGAACTGTAAAGGGAAGTCATTCATCCTTCCTTGGCTTGCAGGTTTGTTGTCTGGTGAGAAAAGGGAAGAAACAGATATAACTGTCAGAGTGGAAGGGCCACTTTAGAGAGTACTTTGTTTTAAAGGAAAAGAAAAGCTTTCTATGTATTTTCTGTTCAACATCACTTCAGCATCCCCTTTTCCAGATAGGGGTTCTTAACTTGTTAGTCATAATAGTTCATGGATTGTCTTCAGAAGGGTTATATATGCCCTGAGATCCTATGCAAAATCCATTTTCTCTTGTGATTAGGTTAATAACATTTACTGGTTTTTAGACCATTACCCAAAAAAGGTTTAGAGCTACTAACTTGGAAAGATTTTCAGGTCTTGGGAGCTAAAGGCAAATTCTGGTGTTCGTATTTATGATAACCAAGATATGGGCTAGTTATGAATATGTGGAATATTCAGTCTATTTAGTGTACAGAGGAAGCACAGTAAGTAGAAGATTGAGGTAGTGGATGGAATATGAGCAGGACAAGTGTAAATTTAGAGCCTGACTGGTGGTTTAGTGGATTTATGTCCTAACCTCTCACTACTGGAAAGAACCTTAGAGGTCATCTAATTCGAGGTAGATGTCTATGTATCAAAGCTACCTTCTTTTCAGTCATATACTTATGTGAACAGAGATGACCAGTAAAAAATATTAATACTCATATGGGTCATTCTGTTTCTTCATCTGTGGTAGCCCTCACTTTTGTGGGGTGGGTGGTGAACATAATAGTGACCTTTCACCCCTAGTAAACTGATTAATTAATTAATTAATCTCCTGCAGTGCTTTGTGGACCTATTTCAAATGTAGTGCTTCTTACTGGACCAGTAAAAAGGAAGTCTGGAGTTAGAACATTTGAGTTTCAATCTTTGCTATATTATAAGCCTATGACTATTGGAAAAGTCAATTAATGGATTGATGTATGTGAAACCTTTACACATTGTAAAATGTTTATATTATGAAGCTCATATGAGCTTGATAAATAAAGGCAGACTGGGAGAATACAAAAATAAGAGTAAGAAAAAGAAGATTGTAGTCCCATTTACATCATTTACATTAATTTTTAAAATCCTAACTAAATGCTAGCAAATAAAATCCAGCAAATGCATTTTTAAAAACCACAATTACATCATGATCAATTATCTCAGGAATGCAAAATGCTTTATTTAACATTGAGAGATCTATTTCATATTATTTATCACATTAATAGATTGAAGGAGAGAAACCATACAATAATTTCAATAGGTGAGGAAAATACATTCATTAAAATTAAAAGTAAGAAGTTTCCATCTAAGTGAAAAATCTCTGAGGGAGGAAAATGATACTATAAATTAGGGTTAAAGTCAATTCACATCCTGCAAATACCATTTTCTAATATATACAAGTCATAAAGAATTATTATCCGTTATACAGAAAAACTCTTAGAAATCAATAAGAAAAAGACTAGTTACTCATTGGAAAATGCAAAGTTTAATGACATAAATGGCCAGTAAATGTATACAAAAAAGTTCATACTCATTATTAAGACACATTACAATTTACGCTAATGAGGAAAATACAAATTAGCAACAACAAAACAAGATAACATTTTGGTCTTAAAAATGGCAAGATCAGAAAGTCTGATGCAAACCAAGTGCTGGTTAGGATATGGGGCAAAGGGACATTTAGACACTGCTTGTTCCCCAAAAAACTCTTGCACATATGTGAGAGGTATGTACAAGGTATGTATTGCAACATTATTTATAATAGTTGAAAAACTGGAAGCAAATTTCTATCATTAGGAAATGGATGAGTGAATTCTAGTATATTCATAAGTACACTATTCAACTGCACTTAAACTTAATCAACTAAATCTCTCTATATGTATTAACATAAATACAGATACTGAAAATGCAATATTAAGTAAAAACCAACCAAATTTCAGAATTCAAGCAGTTTCAATGCAATGAAATTTTAAAAAACATATCAAGTCATGATATGTTGTTCAAAGATATGTTTTTAGTGTAGTATTAAAAAATAAACATAAGCCAGATTTATAAGAGTGCATAATTCTGCAGCAGGAGAGAAGAATGGTAAGTACTTTTTATCTGTAATGTTCTATCTTTTCATATAAAAAATAGGAAGCAGAATGATAAAATGTTAGCATTTGTTAATAATGAGTGTTGTGAAAACATGTATGTTACATTAATCTACTTTTTAAAATTTGGTTGATTTTTGGAAAATAAATATTTTTATTTTTTAAGTTCATTTTAAACACTCAGGGGTATGAATACTATAATTTCCAAGATTTCTTCTAGCTCTAGTATTCTGTAATCATTGTCCTCTTATGGCATCCCTGGTGACAGGTAATATAGGTTTATTTTGTAAGTAAACTAGCACTTTTTTTTTTATTGTGATAATTTGTTTTTTAACGTCTTTATTGGAGTATAATTGCTTTACATTGTTGTGTTAGTTACTGCTGTATAACAAAGTGAATCAGCTATACGCATACATATATCCCCTCCCTCTTGCATCTCCCTCTCACCCTCCCTATCCCACCCCTCTAGGTGGTCACAAAGCACCGAGCTGATCTCCCTGTGCAATGCAGCTGCTTCCCACTAGCTATCTGTTTTACATTTGGTAGTGTATATATGTCAGTGCTACTCTCTCACTTCGTCCCAGCTTACCCTTCCCCCTCCCTGTGTGCTAAAGTCCATCCTCTACGTCTGCATCTTTATTCCTGTCCTGCCCCTAGGTTCATCAGAACCATTTTTTTTTCTTTATAGTCCATATATATGTGTTGGCATAAGGTATTTGTTTTTCTCTTTCTGACTTACTTCACTCTGTAGGACAGTCTCTAGGTCCATCCACCTCACTACAAATAACTCAATTTTGTTTCTTTTTATGGCTGAGTAATATTCCATTGTATATATATGCCACATCTTCTTTATCCATTCATCTGTCGATGGACACTTAGGTTGCTTCCATGTCCTGGCTATTGTAAATGGTGCTGCAATGAACATTGTGATACATGGCTCTTTTTGAATTACGGTTTTCTCAGAGTATATGCCCAGTACGGGGATTGCTTGGTAATATGGTAGTTCTGGTTTTAGTTTTTTAAGGAACCTCCATAATGTTCTCCATAGTGGCTGTATCAATTTACATTCCCAATTTACATTCCCATTCCAACAGTGCAAGAGGGTTCCCTTTTCTCCACACCCTCCCCAGCATTTATTGTTTGTAGATTTTTTAGTTGATGGCCATTCTGATGGTGTGAGGTGATATACCTCATTGTAGTTCTGATTTGCATTTCTCTGATGATTAGTGATGTTGAGCATCCTTTCATGTGTTTGTTGGCAATCTGTATATCTTCTTTGGAGAAATGTCTATTTAGATCTTCTGCCCATTTTTGGATTGGGTTGTTTTTTTTTTTTTGATATGGAGCTACATGAGCCGCTTGTATACTTTGGAGATTAATCCTTTGGGGTGTTAGGGAGTGTTTTAATTTCATTCTTTTACATGTAGCTGTACAGTTTTCCCAGCACCACTTATTGAACAGGCTGTCTATTCTCCATTGTATATTCCTACCTCCTTTATCAAAGATGAGATGACTATATGTGCGTGGGTTTATCTCTGGGCTTTCTGTACTGTTCCATTGATCTATATTTCTGTTTTGGTGCCAGTACCATATTGTCTTGATTACTGTAGCTTTGTAGTATAACCTGAAGTCAGGGAGCCTGATTCCTCCAGCTCCATTTTTCTTTCTCAAGGTTGCTTTGGCTATTCGGGGTCTTTTGTGTTTCCATACAAATTGTGAAATTTTTTGTTCTAGTTCTGTGAAAAATGCCATTGGTAGTTTGATAGGGAGTGCACTGAAGCTGTAGTTTGCTTTGGGTAGTATAGTCATTTTTGCAATGTTGATTCTTCCAAACGAAGAGCATGGTATATCGCTCCATCTGTTTGTATTATCTTTAATTTCTTTCATCAGTGTCTTATAGTTATCTGCATACAGGTCTTTTGTCTCCTTAGGTAGGTTTATTCCTAGGTATTTTATTCTTTTTGTTGCAATGGTAAATGGGAGTGTTTCCTTAATTTCTCTTTCAGATTTTTCATCATTAGGGTATAGGAATGCAAGAGATTTCTGTGCATTAATTTTGTATCCTGCAACTTTGCCAAATTCATTGATTAGCTCTAGTAGTTTTCTGATAACATCTTTAGGATTCTCTATGTATAGTATCATGTCATCTGCAAACAGTGACAGCATTACTTTTCCTTTTCCAATTTGGATTCCTGTTATTTCTTTTTCTTCTCTGATGGCTGTGGCTAAAACTTCCAAAACTATGTTGAATAATGGTGGTGAGAGTGGGCATCCTTGTCTTGTACCTGATTTTAGAGGGAATGGCTTCAGTTTTTCACCATTGAGAATGATGTTCGCTGTCGGTTTGTCATACGCGGCCTTTATTATGTTGAGGTATGTTCCCTCCATGCCTATTTTCTGGAGAGTTTTTATCACAAATGGGTGTTGAATTTTGTCAACAGCTTTTTCGGCATCCATTGAGATTATCATATGGTTTTTATCCTTCAGTTTGTTAATATGGTGTATCACATTGATTGATTTGCGAATATGGAAGAATCCTTGCATTCCTGGGATAAACCCCACTTGATCATCGTGTATGATCCTTTTAATGTGCTGTTG
>NC_041223.1:37750494-37780758 GCF_002837175.3 Physeter macrocephalus | reverse complement strand
TTTCTGCAGGGTCAGTTGTTACTTCTCCTTTTTCATTTCTAATTCTGTTGATTTGAGTCTTCTTTCTTTTTTTCTTGATGAGTCTGACTAGTGGTTTATCAATTTTGTTTATCTTCTTAAAGAACCAGCTTTTAGTTTTATTGATCTTTATTATCATTTCCTTCATTTCTTTTTCACTTATTTCTGATCTGATCTTTATGATTTCTTTCCTTTTGCTAACTTTTGGGGTTTTTTTGTTTTTCTTTCTCTAATTGCTTTAGGTGTAAGGTTAGGTTGTTTATTTGAGATTTTTCTTCTTCCTTGAGGTAGGATTGTATTGCTATAAACTTCCCTCTTAGAACTGCTTTTGCTGCATCCCATTGGTTTTGGGTCATCGTTTTTTCATTGTCATTTGTTTCTAGGTGTTTTTTGATTTCCTCTTTGATTTCTTCAGTGATCTCTTGGTTATTTAGTAGCGTATTGTTTAGCCTCCATGTGTTTGTATTTTTTACAGTTTTTTTTCCTGTAGTTGATGTCTAGTCTCATAGCGTTGTGGTCAGAAAGATACTTGATACCATTTCAATTTTCTTAAATTTACCAAGGCTTGAATTATGACCCAGGATATGATCTATCCTGGAGAATGTTCCGTGAGCACTTGAGAAGAAAGTGTATTCTGTTGTTTTTGGATGGAATGTCCTATAAATATCAATTAAGTCCATCTTGTTTAACGTGTTATTTAAAGCTTGTGCGTCCTTTTTAATTTTCATTTTGGATGCTCTGTCCATTGGTAAAAGTGGGGTGTTAATGTCCCCTACTATGATTGTGTTACTGTTGATTTCCCCTTTTATGGCTGTTAGTATTTGCCTTATGTATTGAGGTGCTCCTGTATTGGGTGCATAAATATTTACAATTGTTATATCTTCTTCTTGGATTGATCCCTTGATCATTATGTAGTGTCCTTCTTTGTCTCTTTAATAGACTTTATTTTAAAGTCTATTTTGTCTGATATGAGAATTGCTACTCCAGCTTTCTTTTGATATCCATGTGCATGGAATATCTTTTTCCATCCCCTCACTTTCAGTCTGTATGTGTCCCTAGGTCTGAAGTGGGTCTCTTGTGGACAGAATATATGCGGGTCTTGTTTTCATATCCATTCAGCCAGTGTCTGTCTTTTGGCTGGAGCATTTAATCCATTTACTAGCATTGATGCATAGCATCTTAGCATTGAGATGGAAATCTCTGGGAGAGCTCTCACCAATTGATATTATGTGGGGCCGGGAGGTCTCTGGCGGTCAAATGTCCTGAACTCAGCTCTCCCTCCTCAGAGGCTCAGGCCTGACACCAGGCTGGAGCACCAAGACCCTGTTGGCCACACGGCTGCTAGTATTGGAGGGTCTCCTGCAGAGGTGGCGGGTGGCTGTGGCTCACTGCAGGGACCAAACTAGCACTTTTTTACTAGATAGCACACATCTACAAAGTACAGTGTAGCGTATCGCCGTAGAGATAATTGGGTTTAAACTCACCCTCTTGGGTCTCTTGCCCTACCACTGTCGACTGTGTATTTGCAAAAGCTCTGGAGACCTCTGATAGAAGTTATGGATGATAGTCCATAATTATTCACCATGTTTTTAATGAAAACTGTATCTTCCACTCTTCTCTGCTTTCAGTTCTTTCATTTTTTTAAAATGAATTCTAGATAGGTTACAAAAGTAGAAATAATCATCTCCATTAAAGGAGCATAATTCTCAATTTCTCATCCAAGTGGAAGTACACATCTATCTTCACTGGCAAGTTGACATTATTCTTGATCTTAAACTATTTCTTTTTATAAAGCTAAAGATCACTACTTCTATAAATGCCTTACCTTCTTTTTTGACCTTGTTTCTGGGTATTGCCATGTTGGCATATTTTTTTCACATTTAAAAAGATACAGTTTTGTGGTTAGCGGAAAAGGGGGACAACCATCAGACCACACACTTTCTTTGATATTATTTTCAACTACTGATCTCAAATATCCTTTGAATTTTACAAAGATATTGTATGCATGGCTTCCACCATTGATTTCTTCCCCCAGTTGTCTTTGACCTTTGCTGTAATCTGTTTTGATTATTGTAAGTCCTACCTTCATGCTAGGTCATTGTACCTAATCATTTCTAATTGATTTTTAAAGGCTGAATTAAATCTCTCCAGTGGTATAAGAACTTACCTTTTTTGCTTTCTCAAAATGATTTTCCAACATCTATATCTTCTTTCTTCTATATCATTAGTTGACAAATATTTTCAATAAAGGGCTACATAGTAAATATTTTAGGTTTTGCAGGCCAAGAGACAAATTCAAGAATATTATGTAAGAACTTCTAAGAGAATAAAACAAATTTCCACATATATATATATATTTTTTGCGGTACGCAGGCCTCTCACTGTTGTGGCCCCTCCCGTTGCGGAGCACAGGCTCTGGACGTGCAGGCTCAGCGGCCATGGCTCACGGGCCTAGCCGCTCCACGGCATGTGGGATCTTCCTGGACCGGGGCACGAACCTGTGTCCCCTGCATTGGCAGGCAGACTCTCAGCCACTGTGCCACCAGGGAAGCCCTCCACATATTTTTATTGACAAACTTAAAAATAAAAATAATAGAGGATTTTTTATATGTAATACAGATCTAATAAGAATAGAATTTTTCTTTTGGGATAACATTTTGCTTAATTGGGGTTCAAAGTTAGTGTCCCCTATCATCAGTATTAATTGCAAATAAGTCTTATGTCAATGTTGATCTGTCTTGAGATTTTACATATTTCATCTTTAAAATGTCTTTTCACACGGATAGGCATTGTCAAACATTGGTATCAACCTACTGGCCTGTATGTATATTCATATTTATCTTTGAAAGTCCTTTATAGGATTTCGTAGATTTTTCTCTTTATTTGCATTTGGAATGTCATTACGTTGCAAATTGATTATTTCCAATCGAAGGTTAGGTGGAAGCTCCTCGATGCACAATTAAATGGATTTTTAAAAACATTTTTATTGAAATGTACTTCACATATCATATAGTTCACCTATTTAAAGTGTATAATTAAATGTTATTTAGCATAGTCACAGGGTTGTAAAACCATTACTACTATCTAATTTTAGAACATTTTAGTTCTCTCTTAAAGAAATCACACATCCATTAGCAGTCACTCCCTGCCCCCTCGACATCCCTCCCAGTTCTAAGAAACCATTAATCTACTTTCTGCCTGTATAGATTTGCTTATTCTGGATATTTCAAGTAAATAGAATCATTCAATATGTGGTCCTATGTGACTGACTGAAATGAATTTTGAAATATGAAATTTCTATTGCATTGCAGTCAGGGTCCAAAAAACATGCTGACTGAATTGTAGTTTGAGCTCAGAAAGTATATCAGCTGCAAATTTGTGTGGAAATAGATATTTGACTTCTAGTTTTAATTTTTAACAGTACAAGGAATTTATAGAGCAGCTTGACATTACTTGTGATTCAAATGGTAGTTGTCAAAATGATTTTACTATAGTATAACTCTTGAATACAAGTGCTGTCTTGTCTGTGATTTTAGGTTGAATTCATTAATAAACATAAGGTTTTCAGCAAAATCTAATTTCCAAAGGTGGTTAAAGGTGGTTCTTGTCATTCAGAAAAATTTTAAACTGATCTGAGCTAAAAAAATTGCAATTAAATTTTACCACTACTAGCCCATCACACTACTGTGTACTGTGTGGTAAGGTAAGTCAGTATATTCAGCTTCTATTCCCTTACAAAATGCACAGAGCTAATCATAATTCACTTCATGAAAGCAAATTAATTCCACTCATCACTACTCGTTCAATAACATGATAGATTTGAATATTTTTCGTAAAGTACCTGTTAATGAATAAAACAGTGAGTAATTCTAGCGTTTAAACACATTAAATTTTCACTAGCTTTGTTAATTTGACAAACTAAACCTTTTTCTATTCTACGTATATTTTTACCACAAATCCATTGTAATATATCTTAGCAGATTCCACTCCAGGTTATACTGAATTTATGTTTTCTCAACGTCTTTAAAAATATTCTTGCCTGTAGTTTATTTCATGCAGACTATTCATACAAGGCTAATTTTCCTATCACTTCAAATAGCATTGACTCCTCAAAAAAATAACAACAATTAATTAGTATCTGCACATCTATTGACATGTAAAGAGCTAAGGAAAATGACTTGAAATCATTTGCCTTGTTTTTAAATTAATTGACTGTTGATGTTGCTTCCAATTTCTTCAACTCTTTGGAGCAGTGTTGTTACCAAAAGGCTTAGTCTTAAATAAGTTTATTCTCTCTAGTAACATATCTTTGGCAACTGCAGTATAATATAATTTAATTAATATGCAATTGGTAGACAGCTTTCTTTGCTTGTCTAACAAATATGCCATTTGCAAAATTAACTTTTGTTGCAGCCTCATTTTACTTTTTACATTTGTGAAGAAATTCTGCTGTAATGGGATATTCTGTTTTGTTTGTTTTTGTGTGTGTGTGGTACGCGGGCCTCTCACTGTTGTGGCCTCTCCCGTTGCGGAGCACAGGCTCCAGACGCGCAGGCTCAGCGGCCATGGCTCACGGGCCCAGCCGCTCTGCAGCATGTGGGATCTTCCCGGACCGGGGCACAAACCCGTGTCCCCTGCATCGGCAGGCGGATGGATTCTCAACCACTGTGCCACCAGGGAAGCCCCCGGGATATTCTGTTTTAAATCTTCTAATTTTCCTGACTATTGCTTTCCTATGAGTTGGGAGTATTGTGATGAGTGCGTAGGCTGGTAATGTTGACAAATACTGTATTCTTTTAGCATAGCTATCATGTTACTACATAACAAAATGCTTTGCCATCTAATTCAATAACAAAATAATCCACACTGCACTGTGCCTTCAAAGCATGACATTCCAAGTCCATTTTACCTCCTTTTGCATTCGTAATAAGAAAATAAAGTGCATGGTATGGCGATATATATGACACTTGAAATACTGTTAAGTTATAGCATTAACTATCATTGTGATTCAAAGAGCTCTGTGCAACAGTGGGAATCAATGAAAATGTCACATATAATCCCTTATCACAACAACTCAACTCAGCCATGATGAGCAAAAGCAGTCATACACAATGTGTAAATGATGAACATGGCTGTGTTCCAGTAAACCTTTGTTTGTAGACAATGAAATTTGAATTTGAAGTGATTTTCTTATTTCATGAAATATTATTCTTCTTTTGATTTTTCTTTTCAAACATTTAGAAATGTAGAAATCACTCAGCTCATGGGCTGTAAAAATAGTCAATGGGCCAGATTTGGCCCATGTGTCAAATAGTTGGCTGAACTCTGTCCCACATCATTGATTTTTCCCTTTCCTGGATCTTTCTCATCAGCATACAAACTCTCTGTTATTGCTCTTTTCTTTAAAAACAACAACAACAACAAAATAAAGACAAAAACCCTCATATGGCCGCATTTTTCCATTGTAGCTAGCATTCCTTTCCTCCACTCTCCTTACAGTCCAGTTCTTTGCAAAAGTTGTCTATATTCCCCATTTCTTATTTCCTTTCTTTTCATTGTCTCTTGAACACACTTCAATCAAGCTTTCCCTCTACCTCTTCATTATAACTGCTCTTGTAAAGGTCACCATTGGCCTTGATATTGCTTAATCTAATGGTAATTTTTTCACTCTCACATTACTTAATTTCTTAACAGTATTTGACATAATCGATCACTCCCTTTTTATTTATTTATTTTTAACATCTTTATTGGAGTATAACTGTTTTACAATAGTGTGTTAGTTTCTCCTTTACAACAAAGTGAATCAGTTATACATATACCTATGTTCCCATATCTCTTCCCTCTTGTGTCTCCCTCCCTCCCAGCCTCCCTATCCCACCCCTCTAGGTGGTCACAAAGCCCCGAGCTGATCTCCCTGTGCTATGCGGCAGCTTCCCACTAGCTATCTAATTTACATTTGGTAGTGTATATATGTCCCTGCCACTGTCTCACTTCGTCAGAGCTTACCGATCACTCCCTTTTGAAACACTTTCTTCACTTTACTTCAAGGACACCACAGTCTCTTGATTTTTTTTCCTTTCTACTTTGGATATTTCTTGAATGATTCTTTCTTAATTCCTCCTTTTTTGAGTTACTTCTTAACTTTTGTTTTAACTCTCAACGGCCTTGGTCCTCTTCTCTGTTTATGTTCACTGCTCTTGTCATCTTATTCAATTTCTAGCAAATATTCTCTACATACCATGGATTCTCTAATTTATATCACCTGCTCTGGCTGTTCCATTGAAATCCAGACTGGTTTATCCTTCTGCGTAATACTTCTCTACTTGGATGTATAATAGGCACGTCAAATACTCCACTCTTTATATTTCCCTCTAAATGTGTTCCACCCATAGTTTTTCCCATCTCAGTTGATGGCCATTCCATTTTTCCAGTTGTTTAGACAAAAACTTTGGAAACAACTTTGGCTCTTCTCTTTCTCTCATACTACATTCTTAATTTTCATGCACTGTTGTTAGTTCTACCTTTAAAACATATCCAGAATCCAGCCATTTCTCACCATTTCTCCTGCTACCGCTGTGAACCAAGCCACTATCATTTCTGACCAGGAATCCAGCAATAAAAGCCTAACTATTCCTCCTGCTAATGCCCTGGAGCCTTTGTGGAATGATCTCAAGAGTGAAGCCAGAGAGATCGTTTTAAAAACTGTGATCTGACACATTACTCTTTTATAGTGGCTCCTCAGAATAAAAGTTAAAAGACTTATAGTGGCCTGAAGCCCCTGCATGACCCATGACCCTCTCCTCCCTGCTGTTTCCTCTCTGATCCATCTCCCATTACTCGTGCCATGGCTCACTCAGATCCAGCTTCTGTAGACTCTTTACTGTTTCTCATTCACATCAGGCCCTTACTCACATTGTGACCTTTGCAGTAGCTTTTTACTCTCTCTGGGTGCAGTCTTCCTCCTGATATTTACATGTTTTAACTCCTGTCTGCTTCCAGGCTGTGCTCCAATGTCAGCTTCTCCTGGTGGCCTCCTCTCTGCAAGTACCTCATATAAAATGCTACCAGCCCTCATCCCTGCACCACCATTCTTCATCCTTTCTTTTCTCCTCTATTTCCCATAGCCTTATTATCTTCTAATAATGTTACATTTTATTTATTGTATTTATTTTATTGTCTTTCTCTCCCTGCAAGGTTGTAAGCCATGAGGACAAGGATTTTGTTCCATTTGTTCATTAATGAAGCCTGAGTGCTTGACACATAGTAGGAACTCAACAGATTTTTTTTTATTTTTTTTTAATTATTTTTTTTTTTTTTCTGGTATGCGGGCCTCCCTCTGCTGTGGCCTCTCCCGTTTTCTCCTCTATTTCCCATAGCCTTATTATCTTCTAATAATGTTACATTTTATTTATTGTATTTATTTTATTGTCTTTCTCTCCCTGCAAGGTTGTAAGCCATGAGGACAAGGATTTTGTTCCATTTGTTCATTAATGAAGCCTGAGTGCTTGACACATAGTAGGAACTCAACAGATTTTTTTTTATTTTTTTTTAATTATTTTTTTTTTTTTTGTGGTATGCGGGCCTCCCTCTGCTGTGGCCTCTCCCGTTGCGGAGCACAGGCTCCGGACGCGCGGGCCCAGCGGCCATGGCTTACGGGCCCAGCCGCTCCGCGGCACGTGGGATCTTCCCAGACTGGGGCGCGAACCCGGTTCCCCTGCATCGGCAGGCGGACACGCAACCACTGCGCCACCGGGGAAGCCCCAGATATTTGTTTTAAATACAGTCCTGAATATGATTTTGTAAATCATTTTTCTGGATCTAGTTTATAAGAAGTTAGAGCTGGAAGGGATTTTATACTATCGGTACTTTCTAGATTTGTAGTAATAGCTACGTGGCACTATTTAAATATAAATGGAAAATTAAATAAAATTGAAGATTCAGTTCCTCAGTCTCAATAGCAACATTTCAAGTGCTCGTGTGACCAGTGGCTACTGTGTTTGACAGCCCAGGGATAGAACATCTCCATCATCACAGAAAGTTCACAGAAAGTTCTATTGGACAGCACTGCTCAGAGTCAGGTGGATTCCTCCAAGGTCACACAGGTTGTTAATCCAGAATTGAGATGAAACTCAGGGGGCTCAAATGATTTACGAAAACTGTAAAACAACACTTTCAAGGCACAAGGCATCTTGTTAACATTGCAGATTCTGATTCAGTAGGTCTGGGATGGGGCTCAAGTTCTGCATTTCTACCAAACTCCAAGGGAACGCCAGTGCTGCTGGTCTGGGACATCACATATTCAGTAGTAAGGCTAGAGAGTACTCTCTACATGTGAAGAAATACTTCCTTTTAATATTATTTAGTAGGACACTTATTCATTATTATCACAAAGGTGTACTTTTGTAATTAGGATGTTTCCTAAATAAAATGAGCTGATATCTTAAATACTGGTCTCACAGACAGCTACATATCTTAAAATGTGTTCCCTATTCTCAGATGAAAGCTTCATAAATAATACATAGTCATGCAGGAACAAGCAAGAAACCGAGAAGCTGTAGAATATTCATTTTAAGAATGTACTTGACATAGGATGCTTTGTGATGCTTTATATTTCTAATGGTGTGTAGATGTAAAGTAATGGCCAGTTTGCTGATTCCTAGAGCAAAATAATGAAAGTTTAGAATAGTGGGAGGAGAGAAGAATTTACTTGTTGAAATTGGCATGTTTTTTGTTTTTGATCAGAATTTGTGTTTGGTTTTAGGAAGTTGGAAATTAACTTTTGAATGATAAAACACTGGGGATTTCTATTCCAAGTCTTTGTAAATTATTCAGCAGGATATTATTCTTTGTTATAATATAATTTGTTGTCAAATTCTAACTTTAAAGCAATTGGAAGTTTATTAATCTTATCCTTACTTGCTAAATGACCAGCCATCGCTTACCTAAAACAATTTGTTTCCTTGATGATGTCATAATTAGAGATCAGAAAAAGACATTGCTATGAAGCCGCTTAAATTCTCCAATTTAACAGAATATTTGTCCATTTTACAAGCTGAGAAACCAATGTCATTGACTCTGCCTACACTAGGATTATTCACAAATTTATAGAATATCATGGAATAATAAATATTATGTAACAGTGAACTTCAAAATGAAAAATGTACATGCTATCATATGAACTTTCTTTGGCTCTGTACTGCTAGTTATTCCTAAAGCTGACTTAACATCAGAAATGTATGAGGCACCTATTAAAAATAGATTCCTGAGTCCAGCCCTAAGAAATTCTGATTCAGTAATTCTGGGATGGTCCCAGGAATCCGTATTTTTAACAAGAGGCTTGGGTTTTCTGGTTAAATGAATTAATATAAATAGAATGCTTAGAACAATAACTGGCAGGTAGTAAGCACTAATACATATTAGCTCTTCTTCTCTCCCACCTTTCTATTGTTATTATTAAAACTATTATCCTTAGTCCATCTTGACCACCATTTGCTTAGCTCTCCTTTTTTTTGATGAAGAAGCTAGGGAAATATGAGAGAATAAGATTATTCCCTAATTGCACAAATATTCACTGAGTGCTTTCTAGATGCTACATGTACTATTCCAGGTCCTGGGGATGCAAAGCAAACATACCATGTTTTTAAGTCAAGGAATTACAGACTAGACAGATAGGCATATAAGTAAAAGCCCTTGTCTTGCAGTGTAGTAGTTGCTACATTAGAGGTGGGTGCAGATGCTGGGACAGCACACAGGAGGGATAGGTAGGCTGTTTGTTAGGAAGGGTTTTATTAAGAACCCAGTCAGGCTTCAGGTGAGATCTGAGGGTAAGAAGGAATTAGCCAGATGTGGAAGGGGCTTCTGAAGAGTTTCCAGGCCTGAGAGAACCACGACTGTAAAAACATAGCTCTTCCATTGAATCGAAGTGACTTTAGTAGAAGCAGGAGACACAATTGATCCATGAGGAGGACTCAGTCACAAAGAGCTGCATCTGTAATCAAGGGCAGGGAATTTGGGCCTTTATCCTGCAGGCAGTGAGGAGTCATTGAAGCAACAATGTTTTACATTTTAGAAAATGAATTGCGCTTCTTGAGTGTAAAACTTGGAGAAGGGGAGGGGATCATGATAGGAGGAGGAGGAAAAAGTGAGGCTAGAAGAAATAGTAATTTTTAAGTGTTAGCCTAGAGAAAGAAGTATGTAAGGGATATGTGTGTGTTATAAATATGTGTATGCAACTTTTTATTATGGAAAAATTCAAACAAAATAATGGACAGAGTAGTGTAATTCCCTCATGCCCATCATCAAACTACAATAGTCAGTGACCCGTGACCAATTTTGTTCCATCTTTATTCTCACTAATTTCCCTTCTCTTTATTATTTTGAAGCAAATTCCTGACATAATTTCATCTTCAAATACCTCAGTATGTATCTCTATAAAGACTTTCTTTTAAACATAACCAGAATATATTATTGCACCTAAACAATTAACAATAATTTCTTAATATCACCATATATCTAGTCAGTGTTAAAATTTCCAGTTGCCTCATAAGTGCCATAGTTCACAAGCTTGTAAGTGAAATAACCAAGATTGCCCAGTCTTCTGACTCCAAACCTCCCTCAGGTGCAATTGCTGCTTCCAGTTTGGAGAAAGAAGATAGTTACTAGCATGACTTTAAGTAGGTAACAAATTTCTACAACCAACTTTTGAATGTTTTGAAACTAGTGTATCCTGAGCTGCCCTGTGTTCCCTTCAGTGCTCACAGTGCTACAGTAGGCAGTTGTGTGGCATTATATTTCTAACTATGCTTTCATCTCTTTAGGAGTAAGAATTATACTTGAAAATATACACCTGCTACTTGACTCTGAATTTTATAGCTCTGTGGCTGACTATTGACAGCCTCAGGGATTTGGAGCTCACTGTCTGAAAGAGAGAGCACTGAGATAGTCAAGGATATATAGTACAAGAATTTCTGATGGTATAGGTGTATAAAATATCATTTGTAAATGCAGGCTGCTAGTATTACGCAAAACCGTGATGCTAGGTACTCAAATATTACCTAAGGAAAACTTACATATCCATTAAGAAAGAATTGAAACAAGATTACTGCTAATTCTTGATGGTATTTAGAACCCTGAATAGGGAGATGTTTGGGACTTGTTATTTATAGCTTTATCTTCTTGACACAATTTTTTAAGTTAATATTGTTTTATTGCCTCGTGATACCCATCCAAAACATTCTGTGCTCTTTCCTTGAGAGATAATTAATATCCCAGATTTTATTGAATCATTTACTAATATATTTTCACCACAAATATATGTATCCCTAAACAGTATTGATTCTTTTTGCCTAATTTCACCTTTATATAAATGAAAACATATGTTGTATATTCTTTTATGCCATGCTTTTTAAATTCAAGGTTAAATTCCTGAGATTCATCCATATTGAAGTGCATGACAGCAATTTGCTCATTCTCATTGCTGTTTTGTAGTTCATTGTATGAATAAACCCCAATTTACTCACACATTATACTTTTTTTTTTTTTTTTTTTCTCGGTACGTGGGCCCCTCACCGCTGTGGCCTCTCCCGCTGCGGAGCACAGGCTCCGGACGCGCAGGCTCAGCGGCCATGGCTCACGGGCCCAGCCGCTCCGCGGCATGTGGGATCTTCCCGGACCGGGGCGCGAACCCGTATCCCCTGCATCGGCAGGCGGACTCTCAACCACTGCGCCACCAGGGAAGCCCAGACATTATACTATTGATAAACATTTGAATTGTTTCTGATGTTGTTGTTTACTGTTTCTATTACAACACACATGTACTGGAATTTTTCCAGGGTTTATATCCAGGAAGGTATCTCGATGCCTCATAAGAATGTGCATCTTTAGCTTGGCTTGGTATTGCCTAATTGTTTTCCAAAGTCATTGTGCCAGTTTATACTTGCTCTCACAACTGATGAAAGTCCTTGTTGCTCCATAACCTCAACAGCACTTTGTAGTACTTGAAGTGTTTGACCAATCTGGTGGGTATGAAAAAAAATCTCGTAATTTGATGTGTGCATGAGGTTGAACATTTTTTTTTTTTACATTATGGTTCATTCATGTTTTCTCTGAAGTGCCTTTTCAGGTCTAGCACATTTTTTCTCTTTGTCTCTTGGGTTACTTGTCTCTTCCTTACTGATTCAAGGGAGTTGTATTTTTATACTCAGTACTAATCCTTTGTTAGTTATGAGTGTTGCCAATATCTTTCCCCAGTTCATGGTTTTCCTTTTGTTATTTTTATGATGTTCTTTTTATGAAGAGTTTTAAATCTCTTTAATACATTGCAATCTGAGTTCTGCCCCCACCATTCTACAGATACAGCTGTCTTGAAAGTAAGACCTGTAATCAGGGGTAGACCTAGGTTTTTGGACTCGGAAGCTTATGCCATGTGGGTGTAGTCTTTAAGACAAAGAACCATAAATTGTGAATATAAAATTAGGTGCAAAAGAAAATGGTTAGAAAAATCAAAACAAATTACAAATTTAGAAAGCTGAAAAATACTACAAAGTCACACAATTTTAAAATATAATATGGTATTAACTGCTTCATACATCTGTAATATGTTTTTAGTATTGATAGGATGCGTGAAACATGTCTCTCCTCATACAAACTTGCCTGTAGCACTCCTACAAATTTGTGTCCTATAGACAAAGGCATGCTGATGAATTCTATGTCATATTTCTGTAAAAAAGAAAAAGCATGATGTGTTTTTAATTGTTAAACTGATTGAAGAGAACTTCCGTTTTCACCTAAGCATAGCGAATAAAATCCCTGTTTAAATGCTTTGTGTTTGATGATGAGAAGGAGTTTTCCACAGATAAATGTCTGCCTCCCTGCATTTCAAACCTCTTTTCTCTTGCATGGCATGCGTATTTCCCACCCTGAGCTCTGTAGGACATGACGCCGTGTGATACAATCCTTGTACCTATGTCATGATCCAGGTGAGTCATTACAGGAGGAAGTAAGACATTCCTGGAAGTTGTTCCTACCCTGGGACCCTACCAATTAGTTAACTATACTCAAAAGTGACGGCAAATCACATCGACATATCCCCCCAAACTCACACTTCTTATATCACCAACTCAAATTCTCAGATCTGAAAAATGTTTACTCATAGCTGCAATAACAACAGCTGACCCAGTGATGGGGAGAGGTCAGAGTGGAAGGCGAAAGTGGTGTTAACCAGTTGCAGTTGAAATATCTTATTTCTGCAAAAACGTGACCCATTGAGTACATTCCTAGGACCTTGAAGGGAGCCAGTGCACATGAGAAACCCTGACATTGTTTTCAGGGTAATGCTCTGCCTTCTATCTGTTCACCCTCTACAGCCCTAAACACTGCTGTCCCTGCTGTCTTTCCATTCTCTCTGCCTTTAGCTTTATTGCTTTCTCGCCCTTGATGGCGTCTCTGGACCCTGTCTTCTCAGTTAGTATATTTCTCCATGATCTGCCTTCAGACTTTTGTTTTCCACCCTGTACATACTCCTTTGACCTGATTGTTCCCATCCCTTCAGCTGCCCTTATGCAGGAGTGACTCCAGAATTTCTGTGTTTAACCCTGATCTCTCTTGCAGGCTCCAGAATCCCTTTTCTGATTGTGAGCTGGGGGCATCTGCTAAGAGACATTGTTTCTGACATACCTCAAATTAAATATGTCCAAAAAGAAAGTTTTTATGTTTTCTCCAGAACATTCACCACTTCATCCTCCTATGTTCCTTTCTCAGTTACTGTCATCTCTATCCTCCTAGTCGCTTAGCCTCAAATCTTGGTCATCTCTGACTATTACCTCATTTTTTCACACGTCACTTTCCCCTTTGCACCTTTGTTATCCCACTCTGTGGATGACACCTTATGTGTCACTTACATCTGCCTTTTTTTCCTCAGTCTAAAACAGGGGAAGGGAGCTGAGGAAAAAAACTGTCATGGGGTATAGACAAGGGGGAGTGAAGACTCATTTGACTGGAGGTTTCCTAAATGCTAATGTAAATCCATAAGCTTACCTAAATCTTCAGTTTGCCCAACATCTCAAAATTCTAAATTCTCTAAATACCATTGTCCATACATATTATGTTTATATTGGTCATAGCCGTTATCAAATTTATAGTAATTATTTGTCAACGTAAGATTATAAGTGCCTATGAGATTATAAACTTGTAGTTGACAAGGAATCTATATTCTCATTTTGGTGAAGAACAATGCCTTGCATATAGTAGGCACTAAATAAGTACATGTTGAATTGAGTCCTTCAGAAGTGCTTTTTGCTGCCACTTTTTGTTTTCAAGTGTAAACATGTCTTCTTACACCTTTACCTATGGTCTAGAACCCGCAGTTGGTGTAAAGCAGAATTTGACATCAAACACACCTTCCTGTTTCAGGGTGACTTGGATCCTCTGGTGAATGAACAAGGAAAAACACAGCGCGTAGGACAATGAGGACAAGCAGGGCCTGCTGGCTTCTATTTGCTCTGGTTCTGAGTCTCCTAGTCGAGTCCTGAGAGTGGTTGGTCTTGGGATATTTTATTTTAAATTTCCTCTTGTAGAAACACCATTCCATTTTTAGCCTGCTCGTGATATCAGTGGCTAACCGCAGGTGCACGGGGAAGTTGGTGCTTGGAGCTGGCAGGGATTCATTGCTTCCTCAGCTGACAGGCCCAGCAGAGCTCTTCTTCGGTTTCACTGGATGCTTTCTGCTTTGTGAATACCTATAAGGGTATCTCTCCTTTCATCTCTCCCACTTCTCTTAGAAAAATAGCAAATACAAATGGAATCTGTTTTTTTTCTCCCAAGGTTTAAAATTATAGTTCACACTCACTGATATGTTTGTGGTATTATGGAAAAAGCACTGTACTTAGCCACAGCCGAAAGTATAACTGCAGGCAGGACAGGTAAGCCAACTGTGCCACATTTGCCTAATCTTGAAAATGTCGAGATAAGTAAGCCCTGCAGGGCTGCTCTGAGGATCAGATGAAATGATAAAGACTGCTTAGGAAAGTATGCAGCAGTATTTCTTAAAATTGAGAAATACTCAGACCACCTTTAAAGGAGAAAATTGTCATGGACTCCCTGCTGTTGACTTAACATTATGATATATATAAACATGCAGTTATACTTTCCACATGCTTTATACTTATTCCCCTCATTAACATAGGTCCCAACACAGTTACACAACCAGTAACTTAACTACAAATTTACAAGATCAGTTTAATGCAATGAATATTTTTTTTTCCTGAAACTAAATCAGTGTAGATGTATGTTATCCTTATTAGTCTGCCATTGGTCATGTGATGACTCAATTCTCTCAAGCCTTTCTCCATTCAGACTACTGAGAAACCATGGTTATATAATGGGGTTTCATCATTTAATATTTACTTTCTGCATTAACATCTCTGTTCCTTTCCCTTTAGCCCTTGCAAATTGGTAGTACAAAACCTTGCCATGTTGTACCAGTATCTTGATCTTAAAGCAGTGTTTTAATTTATTTAAGAATCTAGAAGCTAGACGTATTCTATTAAATGGTGTAAGACAGGATAATCACTCAAAAAGGAGTTTTGTCTTTAAAACCGGTTTTTAAAAAAACTCCCTGAGTATAGTGATGATCACTGTATATTGGATTCCAGTTTCAGAAACACTAACACATAATGTTATAACATATGAGGTGTTATATATAACACATAATGTATAAATGCAAGGGGTGGGTATTAGAGGTATCAGACAACAGTTACAATTTGTTCGCTGTCATTTTATATGACTGTAAATGCTGTAAAGAAAACTTTTTCTTATTTTTTGAAAAACACAACTATTGATTCTTTTACCCTTAAATATTATTCTTTCTTGATTTCCTAAGGAAATTTTGGTCCTCCTGTTAATCAAATATTCTAGGAAAACCTGGTGCATTTCACATTTGTATTCATTAGAGAAATAGACACTCTAGAATATATTTTATCTAAATATATTGACTGAAGTATGGGAGTATCTGCATGTTTTAAAGGGAATGGAAATAATTTTGTGACCCAATACATTTTGAGGAAGTTTTTCATATTCTAATTTGAATCAGGCTTTGTAGTCCAGCAACATGCTCCACTAATGGGAAGAAAGAGTCCTGAACGGATTACTATGTAAAAAAATTTTCTAAAAATAGGGTAAACTTAAACGGTAACATGCTTTTACTCAGCATTTTTTGTTCTTCCTTTTACTTTTAATGTTATACGGCGTTTCATATGTATAAAAGTATAATGTATGAGAACTATACTTCAGTTACACATAATTTAAAAATTCCAAAAAGACCTTGGAATATAGAGTCTCAAATTTTCAATCAACTCAGAGATTACCTTTTACTTATTGATTTGGCATTTTGCGGAATATTTATTTTTAAATTGTCCTTTGATTTCCTTATTAATTAATATGCACCCACTGCTTATTTATGAGATTTTTCTCATGAGGAGAATAAAAGAAGGCAAAAGTATTCTGAAGATTAGAGTTCTGTTAGGGTATGTTGAGTCTAGTATTGATGTGAAATTTTAAATAAATTTTCTAGTATTCTCACTGTGTTTTTTTTCTTGTTTTGGTCTTCCTGTGTGTTTATTCTTCTACTATACTCCATTCTTGCTACCATTTATTTTTAGAGGCTATGCCTTTGAGGTCAGCAATAAATAGAACTGTGCTTTTAAGCTTGTTGGACTTAATTTAAGAACTATAGAATGAAGGATCTAGTGACAGCTGAGGTACACAGAATCCCATATTAATGTTACCACCTGTTAGTATCTTATGATAAAGATTACTAATACATTTTCAACTAGTAATTAAATATGACAATAAAAATAAATTGAAATAAGTTAGTTTCTTGCTAATTATAAATACACTTTTTTAGTGTTAAAATGTGAAGTTAAAAATTGAATCACAGTCATTAAATTTAGGGATTATTTACTTACTAGTCTAGAGTTCACACACTTGTCTTGGTTTTCTCCTTTAATTTTACAATTTTGAATGAAGTATAGGATTTCTTCCTCGTGTGATAAGAATACATTGTAACGGAATCCTCCATGCATCACTGCATGGATTCCTTATTATTTGTGCTGAGAGAGGGAAACGAAGTGATTATCTTTTAATCCTCAGTGGTGTGATTCAAAGCAACGATAAGTGAAAAAATGCACAACAGCTGAAGAACAAATGTTACTGCCATCAGTTACCTCTGACAGATGAGGGAGTATTCTGAAGCCGACCTCTAGAATTCCCGTGTTTCCAGCTAGGCAGGACATACTCAAATAATTTGTGCAGGTATATTTTAAGTGCTTTTGTATTCTAAATATGAAATAGGATCTTTAATGACAAGTTTTTATAAACTCCAAACTTCTAAGGGTTGGTATACATTGAATTATTTTGGTATTGTCAGAGAGTAAAATACTGAAAAGAATAACAATCCTTACAGTGGCCTACTTTGATTATCCCAGTTGGAACATCTTTGTCTAGTTGTTAGCTTCTAAATGAAGTGTCTTTCTGTCTGGTCTGTCACTATTGAGTGTGAGGAAGCTTGCTTGGCTGCTGAGGAATTTAGCTGCCACTTTCCAGGCACTGCAACAATGTGCTCATTTGTGGATTAAGTAATTGATGACCTTAAGTCTTCTAATCCTCCTCATCACTGGAGGTGATGAGGTTTCTCACTGGCCCAGGTCGCTTTGAATTACTGTCCTACTTTTGCCTCCATCTCAATATTTAAATGCTCTCCTGGCCACTCCTCACCTCCCTATGGGACTTAGAAGAATTGCTTGCTTCTCTGCGCTTTGTTTTGGTTGCATTTCCTTATTTACTTCCAATCTGGATCCCTTCCCTGACTTTCATCCAGAAAGTTATTATTTCTTTTGACCCTATTATTGACTCCTACCTACCGCTGCCCCCTATTTTCCTTTGTTGCTTTCTGTTGTCATTTTAACCCTGGCCCTACGCTTTCCTGTTGGCAGTCTCCCTCCTCTTCTCTACTTTCTGCCAGTGTCCATGTGACTTTTGTGTTGGCTTATGAGTCTTCATATCCCTCATTATAGTATAATCTTCCCTATTATGTTATTTTGTAACTAAGTACTTTGATGTATATTGTAGAGTCTATTTTGTTCTATTATATGTAGAGGAGTTTTGAGGACTCTGTTAGTCAGAGGAGGCTACTCGTTATATTGTTATAGTTCTGGAGTCATGGTATAAGGCAGATATGTCAGATGAATAAGAGCAACCAGCATGCCACGGAGTCTAGGAACCTTACTGTAGGATAAGGAGAAAGTGAAAAAATTTGGTCGTATATTGGAAAGATTGATTTAGTAACAGCGGTGGCCAAAGATTGAGTGGCCTGCCTTAGTAGTGAGCTTCCTGTCATTTTATACACACACACACATATGCACATGTGTTTAGACAGGTAAAGGTGGCTAAGAGTCAGATATGTGGGTATAGTAGGTGATGTTTAAAGTCTTGACTTGCAGTGTTGAGATCATATGATTTAGCGATTAGCATTGGCGTTTAGTCTAGAATGAATTAATTGGAATGAAAGAGATTTCTCATTTTTCATCATTTCCTCTCATGTTAATATTTCTCTGTATTTGTTACCAAAATGTGGCATACATAGCTGTGATTGGCAATCCAGGATTTATTCTTTTAAAATCAAACTAAAATACATTGTTACATATGATAGGTTTATTCAAGGTGGGGTCAATAAGAAGCAGGATGGAGAGGCTTCATGTTTCTACAACAACTGTTAAGAAGAGGGAGTAAGCATCGTAGTGGCAAACAGGACTGGCTCTGGAGTAAGGCAGATATGGAGTAAACTCCTAGCACTGCTGCTTGTGGACTTGTGACCTTGGAAAAGGTATTTAACTTCCCCAAGTCTCCGGGTCCTCATCTTATAATGGAGATACAGTAGCTAGTGCATAATGAACACTCGAGGACTGGTAGACAGCAACGTCATCATCATCATTATGAAAGGTAATTGTAGTAAAGGAAAAGCTAAATGTTTATTGAGTGTTTGTGAGTAGCTGGTGTCAGATCTCACACTGTGCCCCTTCACTTATGCTGTCCTTTTTAGTCCTGAAATCTCCTTGTGAGGTGAATGGTTTGGGAGGAAGAAATTGAGGTTCAGAGAAGTTAGGGAAGGCCTGTGATGGGAACTTAGAACTAACTGATCCCAACATCTATGTTTAGTTTCATTGTCCAGCAGCCAAATGATATCAAGCTCTGCAAAACTCTGCACTTGAAATGCATGTTTTAAAATTGCTTCTGATCTTTTTTCTTTAATGGTGAGTTAAAATTTTTTTCTTTAGAATTCAGCAATCAAATAAGGTTACCTTTCTAAGAGGTAGTTTTAGAAAAAATCCAGTAGGAAAGTTTTAGAGAAACGTATAAATAAGATCTAAAACCAACTATTAAAAGAAACAAGATATACCAATGATAGTGTTTCTCTTTTGACTTACGGGTCTACATCCTATCTTAACCCTGTTACTAAGGTCCAGTTGTGTGCCTAAGAGTGGGAGGCGGCTGGTGTAGGCATGGCTGTCATCACACTGCAATTCTAGCCTGTGTCCTAGCCTTTCCCTCTGCCTTCGCCCTCAAACCACACCCACCAGCATCCAGATAGGATAGTGTTCCTGTGGCTGGTGAATCACAGGCAAGAGGTATGGGGGTGGAAGCTGAGGGGAGATAAGCAGTGCAGTCAAGGCCCTAGCCCTAGGGAGAATAAATGCCTGGCAGATTCAAGATAATAATGATTTTCTTGCCTGGCTAGGAAGTTGTCCCCAAAGGCGGGTACAGAAGTGTTCTGAGCCATGATAGCATCGGTAGAAGAAGAACAAAGCTCTTAGTGAGGTTCTGTGAGGGTCTGAATCTTTTTTAATGATCCTCTGTTGTGTTCATTACAAGCCTTTTGTGTAAAGGGAAAGGTAAAATTATAAATGCAAAATATATACACAAAGGACGAGAGCCACACTCATTTTGAAATGTTAATTCTGACTTGTTCCTGTGAAAATTAGTCTCTTATTTTTTATTTTTTTCAATAAGCTTTTATTTTAGGAGAGTTGTAGATTTACATAATTATTACAAAGATAGTACAGTTTCTGTATAATTCATACCCAGTACCCCCTATTATTAACATCTTACATTAGTATGGTGCATTTGTCACATGAACCGATATTGATACATTGTTATTTACCAAAGTACATACCTTATTCAGATTTCCTCAGTTTTTCCCTAATGTCCTTTTTCTCTTCCAGGATCCCATCCAGGTTACCACCTTACATTTAGTCATCATGTCTCTCCGTAGGCTCCTCTTGGCTGTGACAGTTTTTCAGACTTTCCCTGTTTGTTTTTTTAAATAAAATTTTATGATCATGTGTACAGTGTTATATTTCGACTTCTGTATATACTACAGTGATCTCACTACTCTATAGTCACATGAATATTCAGGTTTTTTTCAGTAGTTGACAAAAGGAAGAAAAATAAAAGGTATTTTCTAAGGGCTTGTATGTAGGATTTATAGCTGCAATGGAAAGGATTGATTTTGTAAACTCAGCCTCAAACCTGGTGCCTCAGGTCATTCAGGGAAGTATCTGAAGCTTTTTGACATTGAAATATCAGCATATTGAGACATCAAAGGATAAAAAATTCCATGCAAGAATGTTGACTCTGCAATTAAGAGACAGATAGATCTTGCATAACATAAGGGTATAAGGTGAAACTTCTTAAAGATGATGAGAAAGCAGAAAGACTTTCTGTTTTGCAGGCAACAGAATGAGAAACTTGATCTTTGCAGGAAAATCTTTCTTGATAAAAGCAGATAGCTGGATAGGATTTTCAGTCATCAAGCGGTCATTGCCTAAGCTTCCAATAACAGATCTTCAAAGCTTCCTTTGAAAATCTTTTGAAAGAATTTTTTTCTTAAATCCAAATCTTTGCAATCTTGAACAGACATTTAATCTTTAAGAATTTTTAGGATGTAATGCTAGAAATTCATGTATCATGTTATATTCTAAAAATATGAATTTATGCTAGTCTTGAACTGTATGCAGTAGAAAGCTTTCAAGTATAGATTGCTAATTAATTAAATATGGTTTTCTCTAGAGCATAAGGCACTGGAGCATAATTAGGAATTATGGGAAATTGTTATTTATGTAGCAAATTCAGGCTTGATTTATATCACACTTTCTAGGAGTAATATTTAAACTGCAGGTAAAGAAGATTTATACTCTGTCCTACAGCCTTGAAAAATCAGTAAGAAAATGTGTCCATTTCTAAGGACTCAATAATGGTTTGTTGATTCAACAGATATTTTTTGAGGCACTCTGCCAGGCCCAGGAAAGAGCTGTCAAAGTCTGCATCATCTTTGGCAGTTCCTGCAAAGGACCAGAGGTCTGAGCACACTTCCCAGAGAGCTCCTGCTTCTTTATAGAGGCCTTTTTCCCATAACAGTGTGATTTAAAGTGTGAATGAAGAATGGGGCATAGAAGTAGAGTACCCCTTTTGTTGGAGATGTTAAGTCGTATTTAATGAAGAGAAAAGAGGCCTGAACTTTTTTCTCTAGATTCCAAAATTTACATTATAACTGTGATGTTGGGAGTTGAGAAATTTTAGTTAGAGGACTTATCTAATACAGGTGATTAGTAATACTCCACTCCTAACTACAGGGCTATAGAAGAGATTAAAGTATATAACCTCACTTCCCTAGCACAGTCACTAGTACGATGTTGTATTGCTATATATATTTCTATATATGTTATATACTCATAATTATTGCATAGAAATTACTATCCTTTCTTTCACTTAGATTTCTTTTTTATGGATTTACCAATTTGCTCCACAGACTTTGTAATTAATTTTAAAGAAAGCATGCTATTCCACTAAATGGATTTATAACAATTTCATAGTCTTATCAGTGTATGTTACAATTATTTGGGGGTTTTGATTTTTATTATTGAAATTGAATTCAGTGATGAACATCTTTGTAGAGTATATATAGCTTTATCAATATTTTGGATATGTTCGATAAATACAATTATTGAATGTATACATATATTTAATATATGTATATTCAACATATATATAAAATTAAATTCTAGATAATTTTCTGAGATCTATCATCTAATTCTTTAATTTTGTCTTCAACTCTGTTGAGCCTAGAAATCAACTTGTTGGTTGAGTTATTTCAATGATTGTGCTTTTCATCTAGAATTTCTATCTATTTCATTTTGACCTCTTTTACTTTTTTTTTCCTGCAGCAACCTTATCCTTGCCTAATAGTTTTTACTCTTCCCTTACTCAATTTGAAGGTTTTAAACCTACTTACCTTAAAGTCTTTTTTCATTTATTCAGCTGTGTCCATTGCTTGGGCTGCAAATATCTCATTTGTGGTGACTGTTGCTTCGTGCATGTATGTTTCCTTGTTCTTAACCTTGCACTTTCTTATGGTTACATGCCTCCTTACTGGGATTGTGTTCCACAAACATCCCTTGTGCTCCAGGTTAGAGAGCCATACTTACAAAGAAGTTAAGCATTACCTAATTCCAGACCAGTCATCATATCCAGTTTTTGCTTGGGGTCCATGAATCACAGAGTGCTATGAGTCTGGACATCCCAGTCCTGAGCACAGTTTAAGCCTTGGTTTCCACCTTTTTGGAATGATTCTCTTTCTACCATCCATCAAGGCTGATGGCTTCCCCTCTTGCCTTTGGTGGTGTATTGATTAGTCCTGCAAATGGAGCAGCCCTCTGTGGCCTTGTGCATTTAGCTCAGATCGAGATCTCCTTGTGATTGGATCCTTTCCCCTCCCTTGATTGCCCTCAGCTATAGCCTATATCTGGCTCCTTCCTTGGAGACCCCTCTTTCTTCTGGATCCTGGTGATTTCCCTCTTGGTTTCAGGCTTAATTAGATGGCAAAAATATTTCATTTTATTCAGTATTTTTATGTGTTTGTATATGATAAATTTTTCATATCAGCTGAGTTCATCATATTGAACTGAAGTCACTAAATTATTTGCAAAAAACTTTTATAATTTACTATGCCGCTAGCAATACATGAGACTATTAGTTTCTTCATACTGATATTACCATTCACTGCTATCAATTAAAATGTTTTTACTTGATTTAATGGTTGAAAATGATACCTTATTATATGTATTTTTATACCACATTGCATGTAATTTTATATAATTAGTTCACAAAGAACAAAAAAGTAGGTAGAGTGGGCTTCCCTGAGCAGAGGTGTCTGAAATGTACATATAAGAGTATATGTTCTTTGACCTTGAACCATTTTTTTTCTCTATTTGTATTCATGGATCTGTTGCTAGAACTTGGGTAAAGGCATAGGATGAAAATCAAGGCTCTTGCATAACTAGTTTTTTTTCTCTTCTCATCCACCCTCACAAGCCAGTTCAAGAAAGGGATAAAGGTAGGTTATGTAGACAAAGGGCACATTTAATTGTGCTGCAGGAGCCCTTGTGATTATTTCTTGTCAAGCCCTCTCACAGACATGGCACCTGGACAGTAAATTTTTTTCACTTTCTTAGAAGCAGAGGTGATTGTCTTTGTCTTTCAAATGATGCCATGTCTTTCTAGAAAGAATAAGAAGGAGGCAAGAGACAGAGAGAGAGAGAGAGAGAGGGAAGGAGGGAGGTAGAGAAAGAGAGAGAGAGAGAATGTATATGAATATATGCCATGGAGAGCTATATCCATGTAATAATGCATCATGATGCCACAGGACTTTGGTTCATGGCAGCTGACTATTCTGGCATTATAATTTGATATTGACTGTCTTTCTCTCTCTTTTCTTACTCTCTCTTTTATTTCTCCTCTCTCTCTCTGCCTCCTTCCTTCCTTTCTTCCATCCCTCCCTTCCTCCCTCCTTCCCTCCTTCCCGTTTTTTCTATCATTTCTATTGTGTTATTCCCCTGAAAGATATAGACAAATATAAAAGCCTTTGTTTTCCTAACTAGTAGACATAAACTGCTACAAGCTGCAGTCTCTCCCTGCATATTCATTGGGAGAAATTTCTGAAAAAACTGTTTATATCCTTGCAATTTTATTTCCAGTTGATCTTACCCTTGTTAGAGAATCTTTAAAAATGATCAGATTTCTCTATTGCTCCAGTTATTTTAGACTAGTTTCAGTAAATAGTTTTTTTGGTTCATGCTTGTCTTCCTCCACCTCTGTTTGCTGATGCAAAAACAGCTTAGCAATTTTTTTTTTTTTATGCATTCTAAGGGTCAGACAGGTTTTCAGACTGATAGGTGTGGCTTTCACAGAGAAGAGAAGAAAGGACAGCAGTTGCCCTCCGGGTGTACTGTCTTCTTTGCATCTCATACATTTCACATAATTGAAATGAACAGCATTTTCTTAAATTATTATTCTTGAGTGTTTGCTCTAAATGAATGAGGATGGTGTTTAAGTAACAGGCACAAAGCTACTAGTATGACTAGAAATTATTTTCTCTTAAGATAGGAACTGCCAGAACATAATGATTTACCAAGTTTTTGTTTATATTATTCTTGGTTTATTAGTAATCGTATATGTTTAACTTTAGTTTCAGTTGAGCTTCCTTGTTGGAGTGTGCTAATGAAGTCTAATTTATGAACTGATTTGATATTTAATATTTAATTAAATATCTACATTACTATAACTGCCTTCTAAATAAGTACTTCACAAAGTAGCTCAAGGGAGAATTGCATTTTGCAGATTTGAATGCCTGTACCAATTTCTATTCTTCTGGCACAAACTATTTCACATTGAATCTCTAGGAAATGTTCAAAAATGCTTCAATTGAGGAGGTTTTTTTTTAACTCAATAAAAAGTTTGCTGTGTAAAAAATAGTGTACCTTTTAGAATTTAAGGAAAAAAGCAACTGCTTTTGTTTAAATATATACTGGCTCTTTAACCCAACTATTTAATATCTTAGGCAAAATTTACAGAAAGAGTGCATTTTGCTTCTTTGCTCCTGGCCACCCCATGACATCCCAGTTAAGCCAGAGACTCTGGGGTCCAAGTGCCTTTAGTAGTCTCCCTAGCCTGCTATGTTTGGGTGCAGCAGAAAAGAGATCTGAGAAATGATCTAAAATCTGCCAGCTCCCAAGTCTGCCCCTCCCTGGTCTGCCGTGGAACCTAAAATTTTGCTGTTAGATTCATGATTTCAATTAAGATGTGTCTCCAAAAAGACGGGGTGAAATTCAGTAAAAACCTGGGAGGGTTAACACACTAAGCTACTGGCATCTCAGACACATTAGCACAGGCTCTTTAGCCTTAAATAACTCTGGAAAGCAATAACTTTGAAGGTATACTTATGGTGGTGATAAAAGGGAACCAAGAATTCAAGAAATGACAAGGGGAAGATAAAAGGGAAGGAGGCAGAACACATAAGACAAATTTTTCTTCTTTTAAAGTTTACCTAGGTTTTGCTCCACAAAAACTTTAATCTTCAGGGACAGTAGACAGCTAAAGACTAAAAGCAAATCCTGAGTGTTAAATGGGCTGTCACCTTCAATGATACAGGTAATAATAATAGCCACTGTTTATTGAGTATCTCCTGTATGTCTGTCAGATGCCATTGTCTATAATTTTCAGTTTCTTGATCTGATTATCTTAGCCTTGTTAATAATTTTCTTCATGTAATTACTCAAAAATCACTTGGTTAGGTAATGTCTTAAAGCATCTGCCAACATTCATTAGTGTGGATGCGTCTTCCATTGAATTAGATCCAAAAGTTTT
Source organism: Physeter macrocephalus (assembly GCF_002837175.3). NCBI lineage: Eukaryota > Metazoa > Chordata > Mammalia > Artiodactyla > Physeteridae > Physeter > Physeter macrocephalus. The sequence goes on along the minus strand of NC_041223.1, from coordinate 37,754,988 downwards.
ACATGAGAGAACAAGGAAGTGTTAGGTTCTGAAAAAGTCACTTTTAATTTAAAAATGAGCGTTTAATCGGAACGAATATTATTTCTTTCATGGTATTTTCCACTTAGTTCTCTATTTGTCATTGCGTTTTGTTTTTTCTTTACTCCTCCTCCTCTGTATCTCCTTCCTCAACTCTGGGATTTAAAGAAATTCTTCCTGGTAGGGTATTAACTGCCAGCCCTAGTTCTTGCTACTGAGTTCTTGTCTTTTTCCTTTGTCTTCATATGCATTTTAGTGGGAGTTGAAAGGGTCACATCAGGAGGTGCTGGCCAGGCGTCAATTTTAAATCAAGCCACATTCTCCTTTTAAAAGGACATTTATTGAACAAATAGATATTGAAATTTGATTGAAGTCCTTGATTAAACAAAAGAGATAATCAAAGGTAGTTTGGCATCTAGTTCTTTAAAGCATCCTTAAAAAGAAGCAATAAGAAATTTCCAAAGAATAGAAAGGAATTAGGCATTCTAGATGTTTCTAAATATTTAAAATATATTTAAATATATATAATACTAAAATAGAAAGCATTATAAAGACCTGTCCTGGTAAACAGAACGGATTGAGGACTTTTAAGTTTGAATAGCTCACCTGACAGAATTTGGGAAATTTTTGTAAATTAACATTCACTGATAAATATAAGGTATCTATAATGAATATAACATTTTAAATGTACTCCATCATCTCTGCAGTGTGTTTTCATATATTAATTGTATTAACACTGCATATATGCGTTTTGCCTAGTGGTTCACAATTGTATATACTGCTTTTGGGCTTCTATTTAAAATACATTTTGATAATTACTGTAATTTAACATGAGCTTTATTGATAAAGGTAGATTTATAACTCAAGTATTTTATACTCTTAGAAAGCATTAGTTTTGTATTTTACAGAAATTTTTTCTATTTGAAATTTTCCAAGAATTTGTCCCGTGTTTTCCTTTGGTGCTCCTTAGCAAAATTATGGTAGCAGACAGCCTGTGGGATTTAAAGTTATATTTTACTTTTGTAATGTGCTTGTGTCATTAATATTTCAATAAATTAGAAATAATGATTTAGTTTAATTTGATTTTTGGCTTTATTGACTAATCTCTGATCATTGAATTTCTTATTCAATGTTCATTATATTTTGATGACTGTATTCCATGTCCTTTTTAAATGCCTATTTCATACCTCACTTTGAAAGTATCTTTTCAGAGCTTTGAGTAAAATATCTTTGAACAGCACATTCATTTGTCATGGTGGTTTTTCAGATATAGAATATTAAATGTTTGTTTCCTGAAAGTTACCATTTCTTAAAAATTATTCTTAAAAGCCCATTGGGGAAAAAAAGAAAAGTATTTGAAATAACTGATATTTAATTTTGGTGTTTTCCCTGATTCAGCATTATTATATTACTGAGCACCTATTATATATAACATAGACTGGTCACGGTTCTAGGGATATAGCAGTTTTTGGAGCTTACATTCTCATAGGAAGAAACAGATAATAAATAAATATACACAGCAGGACAGTGGTGATAATGGTTATTGCCAGAAGAACAGAACCAAGGTAAGAGGACAGGTAGATAGGTAGATGTAGGTAATGTGGCAGGGGGATGTGTGTGTGTGCGCGCGTGCATTTGAGCTCATGTGCTGTTTTTGGAAGGCTTTGTGCATGATGGGATGGTTCAGAAGAGCCCTGAGTGAAGCAGGGGAATGAGGCATGTGAACACCCAGAGGAGGAGACTTCCAGGGAGAAGGGTGAGCTGGCACAAAAGTGCTGAGGCCAGAGTATATTTGTGCTAAAAAAAAAAAAAATGTCTAAAAGCTTTGGCTATGTTTAATGCCAATTTATTCATTGCACAGTTCTTATTCATCTACCATATCTAATTCATATTAAATAATATAGTAAAAGAGAAGTATGTGGATTCTGAAAGAAAGGACATAACAAGAATACTCCATGTATACTCATTGTATTTTAATACTTCAGTGTGTCATCTCACTGAGTGGCAACTGGAAAAGAGCACAGTATTTTTCACCTAGCAGGTCAAGGTTCAAATCACCACTTGGCTGTTATTTACCTACTGGATAATGTTTTAAGATAAATGACATAAAACAGCACCAAGAGGTAAAAGCAGTTATTATTTGTTGCTGTAAGATAGAAAATTCATTTGTGAAATGTTAGTATAAATCCTAGAAATATAATGCCCTCCAAGCTACATATGCAAGTTATACTAAGTCAGCCAACACTTTTTACTCATCATCTTGTTATTTTATAAATAGGAACTGTCTCTGGACCAAATTCAAGGCTAATATGTTATACAACTCCAGAGGGTGCTGTTTAGGTAGACAGCCCCAGGTAGTACATTTATAACATATTCCCTGGCTTTGGGCAAAATGGACGGCCCTGACTAAACTAGGTGATCCCAGAATAGATTGGAATCTCTTCTGTGCTTTTAACAAAATACCACTGTAGAGTAGATAGGAAAAGATTTTGAATAATGATGAGAATCACTAACACTTAATTGAGTTTATACTGCATTCCAGGCTCTACTCGAAATGCCTTGCATGGATTAGCTCACAAAATCCTTGGAAAAACTCTGTGAGGTATGTACAGATGATGAAACTAAGGAACAGATAGAAAAACAAAATTATAATTGCTATAAAGCTCTGCTTTCCACTAGTTAATATTAGGATTAAATTAGTTGATATAGCTATTAATTGAACAGTATCCTTTCTGATGATGGAAATAGGATATGAATTCTTCTCTACACAGATTCCATCATCCAACTATAGGTAGAATAATTAGTCTTGAAAGATAACTCAATCTTTCAGTCAATTATTGGCAGAAACAGTTCAAAAATCAAACACGCCAAAACTAAGCTTTTCATGTTGGTTAGATGCTTGGCATTCTGATGGACAGTAACAAAGACTTCATTCCTCCAATGAATCTTTCATTTACCTAGGGTACAATTTTCTGAAGAATCCATTTTTGTAATGAAGGGAAATTACTTTTTAATTAAAAACTAATACTATTTCAGGTTAAGGTCATCTCTTGACGTATGTTATAGTATAGTATTGATGGGAACTTAGTCATTTGCTTGATTGAACTTTTGAGTAAATCCAAAGCTGCTTCCTGATGAATCGTATTGACCCCGCTCATGATATTTTTTAGGCCACCTGTGTCCTGAGATGAACTGGCCCTGCAACTATATACGTTTATTAGTAGTGTGTTTTTATTCTCACAGAAAGCCACCGAAATTACCATTTAAATCCTAGTGTCCGAATTTACAGACTTTCACCTAACACTTAGCAGCCACATAGCAGTTTTCTTGATATCAATGTGTATGCTAGCTAGTTATTAAAAGGTCAACAAAATATGTTGATATTCCAGAAAAGGAAGCAAAGGGACACATTAAGTGTCCTGTCTGAAGTCACATCTTCAGAAAGCTACAAACCTGGACTGCATTACTTTATGTCCTTGTAAAAAATCTCTTCATAGAATTAGTGTTGATTTTAAAAATAGCCATATATTAGATGTATGAGATGTTTTACAAAATTCATACTTTTTTAAAATTTTTTAATTTTATTTTATTAATTTTTTTATACAGCAGGTCCTTATTAGTCATCAGTTTTATACACATTAGTGTATACATGTCAATCCCAATCTCCCAATTCATCACACCACCACCATCCCCACCCCCGACTGCTTTCCCCACCTTGGTGTCCATACGTCATATGGTAATTCTATTTTTAGTTTTTTAAGGAACCTCCATACTGTTCTCCATAGTGGCTGTATCAATTTACATTCCCACCAACAGTGCAAGAGGGTTCCCTTTTCACCACACTCTCTCCAGCATTTGTTGTTTGTAGATTTTCTGATGATCCCCATTCTGACTGGTGTGAGGTGATACCTCATTTGTAGTTTTCATTTTCATTTCTCTAATAATTAGTCATGTTGAGCAGCTTTTCATGTGCTTCTTGGCCATCTGTATGTCTTCTTGGGAGAAATGTCTATTTAGGTCTTCTGCCCATTTTCGGACTGGGTTGTTTGTTTTTTTAATATTGAGCTGCGTGAGCTGTTTATATATTTTGGAGATTAATCCTTTGTCCGTTGATTCGTTTGCAAGTATTTTCTCCCATTCTGAGGGTTGTCTTTTCATCTTGTTTGTGGTTTCCTTTGCTGTGCAAAAGCTTTGAAGTTTCATTAGGTCCCATTTGTTTATTTTTGTTTTTATTTCCATTACCCTAGGAGGTGGATCAAAAAAGGTCTTGCTGTGATTTATGCCAAAGAGTGTTCTTCCTATGTTTTCCTCTAAGGAGTTTATGGTGTCCGGTCTTACATTTAGGTCTCGAATTCATTTTGAGTTTATTTTTGTGTATGGCATTAGGGAGTGTTCTAATTTCATTCTTTTACATGTAGCTGTCCAGTTTTCCCAGCACCACTTATTGAAGAGACTGTCTTTTCTCCATTGTATATC
>NC_041223.1:37748815-37749863 GCF_002837175.3 Physeter macrocephalus | reverse complement strand
TCCCTTAATTTCTCTTTCAGATTTTTCATCATTAGGGTATAGGAATGCAAGAGATTTCTGTGCATTAATTTTGTATCCTGCAACTTTACCAAATTCATTGATTAGCTCTAGTAGTTTTCTGGTGGCATCTTTAGGATTCTTTATGTATAGTATCATGTCATGTGCAAACAGTGACAGTTTTACTTCTTCTTTTCCAATTTGTATTCCTTTTATTTCTTTTCCTTCTCTGATTGCCGTGGCTAGAACTTCCAAAACTATGTTGAATAATAGTGGTGAGAGTGGACATCCTTGTCTTGTTCCTGATCTTAGAGGAAATGCTTTCAGTTTTTCACCATTGAGAATGATGTTTGCTGTGGGTTTGTCGTATATGGCCTTTCTTATGTTGAGGTAGGTTCCCTCTATGCCCACTTTCTGGAGAGTTTTTATCATAAATGGGTGTTGAATTTTGTCAAAAGCTTTTTCTGCATCTATTGAGATGATCATATGGTTTTTATTCTTCAAAGTGTTAATATGGTTTATCACATTGATTTACATATACTGAAGAATCCTTGCATGCCTGGGATAAATCCCACTTGATCATGGTGTATGATCCTTTTAATGTGTTGTTGAATTCGGTTTGCTAGTATTTTGTTGAGGATTTTTGCATCTATATTCATCAGTGATATTGGTGTGTAATTTTCTTTTTTCGTAGTAGCTTTGTCTGGTTTTGGTATCAGGGTGATGGTGGCCTCATAGAACGAGTTTGGGAGTGTTCCTCCCTCTGCAATTTTTTGGAAGAGTTTGAGAAGGATGGGTGTTAGCTCTTCTCTAAATGTTTGATAGAATTCACCTGTGAAGCCATGTGGTCCTGGATTTTTGTCGGAAGATTTTTAATCACAGTTTCAATTTCAGTGCTTGTGATTGGTCTGTTCTTATTTTCTATTTCTTCCTGGTTCAGTCTTGGAAGGTTATACCTTTCTAAGAATTTGTCCGTTTCTTCCAGGTTGTCCATTTTATTGGCATAGAGTTGCTTGTAGTAGTCTCTTAGGATGCTTTGTATTTCTGCGGT
>NC_041223.1:37747964-37748684 GCF_002837175.3 Physeter macrocephalus | reverse complement strand
CTATATTTGTGTTTTTGTGCCAGTACCGTACTATCTTGATTACTGTAGCTTTGTAATATAGTCTGAAGTCAGGGAGACTGGTTCCTCCAGCTCCATTTTTTTCCCTTTAAGGCTGCTTTGGCTATTCGGGGTCTTTTATGTCTCCATACAAATTTTAAGATTTTTTTGTTCTAGTTCTGTAAAAAATGCCATTGGTAATTTGATAGGGATTGCATTGAATCTGTAGATTGCTTTGGGTAGTATAGTCATTTTCACAATACTGATTCTTCCAATCCAAGAACATGGTATATCTCTCCATCTGTTTGTATCATCTTTAATTTCTTTCATTAGTGTCTTATAGTTTTCTGCATACAGGTCTTTTGTCTCCCTAGGTAGGTTTATTCTTAGCTATTTTATTCTTTGTGTTGCAGTGGTAATTGGGAGTGTTCCCTTAATTTCTCTTTCAGATTTTTCATCATTAGGGTATAGGAATGCAAGAGATTTCTGTGCATTAATTTTGTATCCTGCAACTTTACCAAATTCATTGATTAGCTCTAGTAGTTTTCTGGTGGCATCTTTAGGATTCTTTATGTATAGTATCATGTCATGTGCAAACAGTGACAGTTTTACTTCTTCTTTTCCAATTTGTATTCCTTTTATTTCTTTGTCTCCTCTGATTGCCATGGCTAGGACTTCCAAAACTGTGTTGAATAATAGTGGTGAGAGTGGACATCCTTGTCT
>NC_041223.1:37746811-37747526 GCF_002837175.3 Physeter macrocephalus | reverse complement strand
TTCTTCTTCTTTCTCTAGTTCCTTTAGGTGTAAGTTTAGATTGTTTATTTGAGATTTTTCTTGTTTCTTGAGGTAGCCTTGTATAGCTATAAGCTTCCCTCTTAGAACTGCCTTTGCTGCATCCCATAGGTTTTGGATTGTCGTGTTTTCATTGTCATTTGTCTCCAGGTAATTTTTTATTTCCTCTTTGATTTCTTCAGTGATCTCTTGGTTATTTAGTAATGTATTGTTTAGCCTCCATGTGTTTGTGTTTTTTACATATTTTTCCCTGTAATTGATATCTAATTTCATAGCGTTGTGGTCAGAAAAGATGCTTGATATGATTTCAATATTCTTAAATTTACTGTGGCTTGATTTGTGACCCAAGGTGTGATCTATCCTGGAGAATGTTCCATGGGCACTTGAGAAGAAAGTGTAATCTGCTGTTTTTAGATGGAATGTCCTATAACTATCAATTAAATCTATCTGGTATATTGTGTCATTTAAAGCTTCTGTTTCCTCATTTATTTGCATTTTGGATGATCTGTCCATTGGTATAAGTGAGGTGTTAAAGTCCCTCACTATTGTGTTACTATTTCCTGTTTTATAGCTGTTAGCAGTTGCCTTATGTTTTGAGGTGCTCCTATGTTGGGTACATATATATTTATAATTGTTATATCTTCTTCTTGGATTGATCCTTTGATCATTATGTAGTGTCCTTCCTTGTCTCTTGTAA
>NC_041223.1:37690318-37745426 GCF_002837175.3 Physeter macrocephalus | reverse complement strand
GCTTCCTGGACTTGGGTGGCTATTTCCTTTCCCATGTTAGGGAAATTTTTGACTCTAATCTCTTCAAATATTTTCCCGGGTCCTTTCTCGCTCTGTTCTCCTTCTGAGACCCCTATAATGTGAATGTTGTTGCATTTAATGTTGTCCCAGAGGTCTCGTAGGCTGTCTTCATTTCTTTTCATTCTTTTTTCTTTATTCTGTTCCTCAGCAGTGAATTCCACCATTCTGTCTTCCCGGTCACTTATCCGTTCTTCTGCCTCAGTTATTCTGCTATTGATTCCTTCTAGTGTAGTTTTCATTTCAGTTATTGTACTGTTCATCTCTGTTTGTTTGTTCTTTAAGTCTTCTAGGTCTTTGTTAAACATTTCTTGCATTTTCTCAATCTTTGCCTCCATTCTTTTTCTGAGGTCCTGGATCATCTTCACTATCATTATTCTGAATTCTTTTCCTGGAAGGTTGCCTATCTCCACTTCATTTAGTTGTTTTTCCTGGGTTCTATCTTGTTCCTTCATCTGGTACATAGCCCTTTGCCTTTTCATCTTGTCCGTCTTTCTGTGAATGTGGTTTTTGTTCCACAGGCTGCAGGATTGTTGTTTTTCTTGCTTCTGCTGTCTGCCCTCTGGTGGATGAGGCTGTCTAAGTGGCTTGTGCATGTTTCCTGATGGGAGGGACTGGTGGTGGGTATAGATGACTGTTGCTCTGGTGGGCAGAGCTCAGTAAAACTATAATTTGCTTGACTGCTGATGGGTGGGGCTGGGTTCCCTCCCTGTTGGTTGTTTGGCCTGAGGCAACCCAACACTGGAGCCTACCTGGGCTCTTTGTTGGGGCTAATGGCGGACTCTGGGAGGCCTCACACCAAGGAATACTTCCCAGAACTTCTGCTGCCAGTGTCCTTGTCCCTACGGTGAGCCACAGCCACCGCCCGCCTCTGCAGGAGACCCTCCGACACTAGCAGGTAGGTCTGGTTCAGTCTCCCCTGGGGTCACTGCTCCTTCCCCTGTGTCCTGATGCGCACACTACTTTGTGTGTTCCCTCCAAGAGTGGAGTCTCTGTTTCCCCCAGTCCTGTCGAAGTCCGGCAATCAAATCCCTCTAGCCTTCAAAGTCTGATTCTCTAGGAATTCCTCCTCCCATTGCCGGACCCCCAGGTTGGGAACTTGACGTGGGGCTTAGAACCTTCACTCCAGTGGTGGACTTCTGTGGTATAAGTGTTCTCCAGTCTGTGAGTCACGCACCCAGCAGTTATGGGATTTGATTTTGCTGTGATTGCGCCCCTCGTACTGTCTCATTGTGGCTTCTCCCTTGTCTTTGGATGTGAGGTGTCTTTTTTGGTGAGTTCCAGTGTCTTCCTGTCGATGATTGTCCAGCAGCTATTTGTGATTCTGGTGTTCTTGCAAGAGGGAGTGAGAGCACGTCCTTCTACTCCGCCATCTTGGTTCCAGGACCTCAAAATTAATACTTTTAAAGTCAGGAATTTTATGATTTTTTTGTAAGAAAACAGAAATGCACACACACAGAAATACTTATCACTAGAATATTCATCAGTATATTATATGATAGAGAAAGCGTGGAAAACTCTAAATGTTGAATGGTAGATGTTGGTTGAATAAATAATGGGACACCCATATATGCAGACACTTTAAAATATTTTAGGAAATATGATTATGATATAATAAGTATAAATGCAAGTCATAATAGTGTGTATAGTATGATCTGTATTTTATTTAAAATATATGCATATAATCATATAGGGTTATAAATATGGATACTATAAAATTATAGATACAACTATATATCAGTTTTTTGTATTTTCCGTATTTTCACATTATCTTAAAAAACAATAGTAATGTAAAAAGAGATATAGTTCCCCCAAGACCCAAGAATTTTAATCCTGAAGATACTCATTCACACATATATTAACATGTACATGCATTTTCATGGCTATACTATTTCTAAGAACTAACTTTGGAAACAACCATGAGTCCGCTAAAAACATATTGGATTAATAAAATATGACATATCATATGATAAAACATTATATATAGCATTTCAGCCAAAAAATTAAATCTTTGTCTAATAACATAAGTAGGTCTCAAAGAATGTTGAGTGAAAAAAGGCACAATATAGAACAATACATGTTGACTATATAGGCAAATAATACATGTTTACCTAAAAGTATAAAGAGGACTAGAAGGAGGCCTGCCAATCTAATGACTGTTGATGCTACTGGGAGAAGAAATAAGAAAATGGGGCTAGTTAAAGGCAACTTCAGTATTTGTACTATTTTTTTTCTTTAAATGAATAAATAGATAACTAAATAAGTCATATACACACACATAAATGAAAGTCTAAGCAAGTACAACATCTTAATAGTTATTATTACTAGATGACAGGAATATGTTTCATTCATTATTCTTTTTTCTAGATTTTAAAAATTTTACAGTGGAAGAAAGCAAAGAAAAAAATTGTAACGTTTTGGGGAATGTGGTGTCAAGAAGGAGATTTTTTGTTTGTTTCTTTGTTTAAGATGGGAAATATTAAAACTGCATTTTCAAACTGGCATGACTCATTTAATAGGTTGTAGGTCAGTTTAGTGGGTCATTAGTGCCTCATTTTCATGGAATCTGTGCAGAAAGGAGTTAACATAGCAGGCTTGAGCCCACCATCCTTAGAAAGTCCGACTTGCCAGTTGGACCCTTTGCTGACATATGGGAACTTGAGTGGGAAACATTTTCCTACACTGAAGTAAAACCTTCCCCAAATGGTAAGGGTGGGTCACTGTCCCTAAACTGTTTGTGCACAGAATACAATTTATCCTGAAAACCTGCCTATCTTCTGGGAGCCTGGGATTTGGGTTTGTGCTAGGCCAAGGGAGCTAACATGAGCAGTCCCCAGTAAAACCTTGGGCCCCGAGTCTCTAATGGCCTGTGAGGCTTCACATGCATTGTCTGTTGCTGGCAGAATTACTTGCCCTCTGTGTGACTCCACCGCGAGAGCACTTTTGGAAACTTGCACCTGGTTTCCTCTGGACTTCACTCCATGTGCCTTTTCCCTTTGTTTATTTTCCCTTTTACTGAAGTAAGTCTTAGCTGTGAATACAACTAAAGAGAAAAAAAGACATGGCCATGTGAAAACATCTTTCAAAAAATATTTTTGGTGACTCTGCCTTTCATGGTATTCAGTGTTTTATATGAAGAGTCATACAGATTTTCTTAGAATTTCATGTAGAAAAAAAATGTTTCTCTCAGTGAGTTGGTATGCTTTTCTTTACTGAACACTAACAGACAATCACCCCACTGTTTTTCACATTTGTCTTTGCACTGGGAAACACGGAGTTAAATTTCGGTATTAATTGGAGTTGTCCTGAGCAAGATTAGACAGGGGTTCTTTTGCCTTTATTTTGCAGCTTTATTTTATTTGTATGTCTTACCATAAGCTATAAGTTAGGTATAGAAAACATGTACATGTAGGCATAAAATGATAAAAATAACCTACATGGAGTAAAAAGATTTCTGGGTAAGTAATGTTGTTTTAGGGAGTATACACAGTTCTCTCCACTTGAAACTAGGATCATGTGTTTTGTAGGCCTTTAAGCTCAAGTGTATATAATCCTATGATTACAATAGGGATTAAATTCTTTCCTTAGTTATGTATATATATAAATGTCATTGACTTTTGGGAAGTTATTATTAAATTTTAACTGAGTGTATATTTTTACAGTGTGGGCACCAGTCACATTAATCTTTCTATTCCAATTGTATTCAGTGGTTATTTTGGCACAAGCAAAGCATTATAAATAGATTAACACATTCAGTGGTAAAAGGTTAAGATAAAACATGTAGAATTACAAAGCCAGTGATACAGAGAAGCATTTATTCACTTTACAAAAGAGGTTACCACTTATTTCTTTTAATCAGATTTTCTGATGCATTTAAACATATGTTTACGCTCAACCTTCTAATAGTACACAGTAGAATTAGAGTTTTTATAAGTATAACCACTAGTCATTTCTAATGCTGGCTATTCAAGAGTTTGTGATAGAGTAACTTGTACGTATTAAAGAAAAGCTTTATATTCTTTATAGAAGCATGGTAAATTGGCTCCTTTCTTTGGCATTAGCATCAATTAATGAAGAACAGAACCGAAAAACGCTACTGCATTATATCTGTATTTTGTACAGCATTTTATTTTTTTTTAATTTTTTTTATTTTTATTTTTTTTTTTAAAGTATGTTTTTATTTATTTATTTATTTATTTATTTTTTTGCGGTATGTGGGCCTCTCACTGTTGTGGCCTCTCCTGTTGCGAAGCGCAGGCTCCGGACGCGCAGGCTCGGCAGCCATGGCTCACGGGCCTAGCCGCTCCGCGGCATGTGGGATCTTCCCGGACCGGGGCACGAACCCGTGTCCCCTGCATTGGCAGGCAGACTTTCAACCACTGCGCCACCAGGGAAGCCCTTGTACAGCATTTTAAATAATTTCTTAGTCAAGCCTTCCATTTTACATTTGAGGAAAGTTACAATTATCTTTATTTTCATAAGATCAAGTGACTTGCTGGAAATGCCGGGGTCACTGGTATTGTGTTAAAAATTAGAATTATTTACCCTTTTTTTCCAAAACTTGGTCTAATTCATACCTCATTTTGATACAACAGAATGAGCTCATAGTATTATCTCAAGGACAGATCTCCTTGAGTAGAAGAATTTTCACTGAAAACATAACATCTTGTTTGTTTTAGTTGAAGGCTTTCCAAACACATTAGCATTCACAAAACTTGGATTTCAACTCAGAAGGACAGTGAGAACTAGGGAGAAGACAACAGTGGACCAGAAATCCAGACCCATTTTTAGAAGGAGAAAATGGATGGAGGGATAACTGACTTAGAGCTAGTTGAAACTTGGATGACTAAAAAAAGGAAAGAGGTTAGTCTGCACCAGTGAATCTCAGGAAGTCTTTGGAGCAGGAAGCCTCAGAATATTTTTATGATGGTGGTGTATTGTGGGGCTGAAGGTAGCAGGATTAGTTGAAAATCTGAATGAAGAGTAGGAACTCCACCCCCCCTCACCTTTCTGAACCTTACACAGCAAGGTGATTGCCCCTCTCCCAGAGTAATAAGATTTCTATCAGGGATGCTGCAGGCCCCGTGTGGTGAGGTAGAGGCTCTGCACTGACAGTAGGGATCTGTGGGCGAGTACACACAAAGGGCAACAAATCCCCTACACCCGGTTTGGCCACATGCTCTGGCACTGGTTGTTGGACATACGCTTCCAGGCGTAAAGCCAGAGGATTCTTCCCTGGAGAATGTGTATAGCTCCAGGGAAAATACCTGAGGTTACTGGTTCTTGGTGATTTCCCAGCAAAAAGGCCAGCTTGCCACCAGATTTTAGCAGTGCAGTCAGCCAGTGAGGCTGGCTCACAGATGTCCCCATCAGCTTCTTACTCTCTCACTCTGAAATGTGGATTGCATGACTCCTCCATGGAGATGTTCTTCAGCAAAACAGGAGAAATGAAGCAAGATAGTGGTTAACATGAACTCCAGGAAGCTATGGGCTCCAACAAAAGGCAAAAGTATTAGACTTAGCAACAGTCCGTATTGGAGCAGGACAGAGGGCTCCAGAAAGTATGCTCTGAGAAAGAAGAAATGGAATTTGATAAACTAGTTCATCTGATTATGTGCAAAATAACCTTCAAGAGAAGTTTGTAATTCAGTTGCAGAGTTTTAAGAATTATTAGTAATAGGGATATAAAAAGCTAAAAAATAAAAATAAATAAAAATTATAAGCCCTAGAAATGTTAAGAGTTATGTGAGAAATGAAATGACATTGTAATATAATATTAGGCTCACTAGTAAATAGTAAATATCACTTACATAGTCACAATATTTTAAAATGAATTTTTAATTAACAAAAACGTGTTATAACTACAGAGAGGATGGAAATAAAATGATGAGAAAAGTAGGAGAGTTCTAAATTCTGATCTTCAAATATTAGGAGCATAAGCATATTCTCTAGAAACAAAAAGGTAACAAAAGAAACAGTTACGTTGGGCTTCCCTGGTGGCGCAGTGGTTGAGAGTCCGCCTGCCGATGCAGGGGGCACGGGTGCGTGCCCCGGTCCGGGAAGACCCCACATGCCGCGGAGCGGCTGGGCCCGTGAGCCATGGCCGCTGAGCCTGCGCGTCCGGAGCCTGTGCTCCGCAACGGGAGAGGCCACGACAGTGAGAGGCCCGCGTACCAAAAAAAAAAAAAAGAAACAGTTATGTTAAAAACTGTTTCCCTCTCAGAATAGGGGTTAGAGTTGGATTTCTGTTTTTATTACCTACCTTGTAAGAATCATTTGATATTTTATAAATAACAGGCAAGAATGATATCGATAAAAATAGAGTGAACAATCACATATAGGTGACTTACCTAACTCTAATTTTTCAGTTGCATAGACAGTATTGTATCACTCTGTGACCCTGGGAAAGCTACTTAACTTTTGAGAAGCCTTAGTTTCCTCATTTGCAAAATGGAGATGATGACGATGATTATAACAATAAAAATAACCTCATATGAATGTTATAAAGAGAGAACAGAATGATGCATACAAAGCATTTGGTATAGTGCTTGGTACGTATTGTCCTTGTTGGGTATTATTAATACTACTTTAATACAGATGTATTTGCCTCTCTAATCCATTAAGTTTTTGATAAGCTATGGGAAAGCAGATTACATCTGAATAGCACTTAACTGAATAGTTACTTAATTAACCTTTAAAACCAGAAATGATCATGTCTGAATATTTAATCAGTTTCTAGCCAAAGGTCGTATCACTAATAAAGTTTTTACTTCTAAGGTCACTTAGAGTTATTGATGAGAACTCTTTAAGTTTGCTGTTTTAAAGTGAAGAATTAGCTTGTGTATTCTATTTTAAAATAGAAAAAATAAAAAGCTTTTAGCGTATATCGACTTCTATTGCTAAATGTTTAAAAATTCTAAGGTGGACTTTCATGATTTCCACTGTCTTTTGTATAATGGTAACTATTCCTTCTTGTCATGTACATGACAGATTGTGAATGCTCATTTGATGGTGAAGAATAAGTGCAAATAATGACTACAACTTACTTTAGCTAATCTTGAAAATGTTATTCTTACTGTATTATGTGTTTGGCAATGCAAAGCTCTGGATGTTTATAGCTTTTTGAATCCTGTGCACGAATAAACAGATTATTAAAACCTGTCCCTGAATACCTCTTAGAGATGTACTGAAGAAAACCTCCAGAGCATTTAGTACTAGTGCACGTATTTTCTGGACTATTTTGTCACTAATATTCTGCCTTGTATTCTTCAGTTAACTTTTTACGTGGGAATGCTGTATCTCTTCAACTAGACTGAAAACACGTTAGGGCAAAATACAAAAAAAAATGTGAATATATGAATATGTCTGCCTATTTTTGCAAAAAGAAACGTAGGAGGGATACACAAGACAGTGAAATGGTTACCTATAGAGGCGGGTGGGAATGGGGTGGAAGGTAGAGGAGTAGGAGTAAAAATACTCTGAGTATGCCTTTCCGTGTAGTTTTGACTTTTGAACCATGTTAATGTTCTACTTATCAAAAATAAAATTCAATCAAAAAGAACTTAAAAAAATTTTTTTTAAAGAAGTAAGCCTGAAGATAGAGTATGAACAGAAGCAAAGGGGATAACTATTTATCAAATTGCATAGACAGAGGAGAATGAGTTCAGGCAACTTTAAACATAGTACTCTGAGTGTATGGTTAGTAAGATATATTATGAGCAGAAAGAGAATTTCAGACAAATCTTTATCTTTCTGTAGTGGTTTGTTGTTGCTAATTTGTTGGTACAGTAATTAGGAAATTCTTATTTATGTACTGGAAGATAAAGCAAATAAATAAATATGTTGATATCAGTTTTCTAACCATGGCAGAAGAGAGTTATAAGTATGGAATGAGGGAAAGTAAGAAAGAACCCTTGTGGCATTGGGTTATAAGTGGAAGCATCAGTATGAAATGCTGATTTAAAATAAAGAAAAAAAATTAATAATATAGTATTTAAAATATATTAAATTTATAATATATACATGGATAAAATTATATATATATATTTAACAACTCTGATGACTGAAAGGGCCTATAGACAATGATGCTGAGTGGTTTTTGATACCTAGTGGTAAAACTACTGAGTAAAGTGTTTTGGGGGAATAAAATATAGTCCCATAGTCAAGTATCAATCAGATTATTGATTAATTACAAGGGAAAAGTACTTTAAAATAGAGAGAGCTGGCACAGGCATCACCATAACCAAGTGATCAAAACCGTCACCACCAACAATGGAGAAAACTGAAAGTACGTGCTTCTTGATCTGACACCATGGGAAGTACACACCACACAAAACGTTTAAGTCAGATTTGTTTATGCGGAAATAGCAAACAATTCCAGATTGTGAGACATTCTACAAACAGCTCGCCTGAATTCCTTTTTTTTTTTTTTTTTTTTTTTTGTGGTATGCGGGCCTCCCTCTGCTGCGGCCTCTCCCGTTGCGGAGCACAGGCTCCGGACGCGCAGGCCCAGCGGCCATGGCTCACGGGCCCAGCCGCTCCGCGGCACGTGGGATCTTCCCGGACCGGGGCGCGAACCCGGTTCCCCTGCATCGGCAGGCGGACGCGCAACCACTGCGCCACCAGGGAAGCCCTCGCCTGAATTCTTAAAATGTTAGTAACAACTTATTTTATTTAAAAAAATGAAAGATTAAAACAGATGAAAGAGAAATGACAACAAAATGTACTATATGATCCTTGACTGGATCCTGAATGATTTTTAAAAATCAGCTATGCAGAACATTTTGGGGACAATTAGGGAAATATGAATATAGAATGTGTATTGGGTAAGAATATTTTATCTCTGCTGTTTCCTGATGAGATGATTATATCATGATTAAGTAAAATAATGCCCCTATTCTCCTAAGTGGTTAAACAAAAAAGAAGAAAAAAGTAAGAGGCATGTGTGTATGCGTGTGTGTGTGTGTGTGAGAGAGAGAGAGAGAGAGAGAGAGAGAGAGAGAGAGAGGCAGAGACTTGAAATGTTTCATTAATTGAAATCTGGAAGGAAATAATTTGAGGGACAGATTATGCCATGCATTCTTTTTTTAAAAAGTGCTTTAGTAAATTCTTTGCCAGAACAGATTTAGTGAAGATTTTAATATTGCAAAAGAAATGATGTGGATTGGAGGCAATTAGCATGTTTCCTAAAATGTGGGATAGATGTTAGTTAAATGTTTTGAAAATATTCGATCAAATAATACTGAGAAATTTAAATGAAAATCTCTCTAAGTTGGTAATTCAGGTGGGCAATCCTCTCTTTCCCTTTGAGAATTGCCTGTCACCATCTGTTTATTGGGAAAATGAATAATCCTTAGCTAAAATAATGTATATTAAAATAATAGTATATTGCCATTTTGCACATGAAATTGAAGTCACTGTTTGCCTCCTAGCTCAGTCAGCTCTGTGAAGAACCACACAGCAAATCTGGGCAAGCACCATACGTGCTGTGAAGGCGCTCCGCCTGCCTCAGAAGCCAAGGGCTGTTCTGTCTTTACATTGCTTTTCACCGCAGCACTGCTGTGCTTTCCCGTGCTGACTTCCCACCATCAGCGGGGCTTTAGACAGAGCTGTTTATCGTAGTGGTAAACAACTACCAGTGCAATTAAGAGACACCCTCTGGCTTGGGGTCAGACATCTGCCAAGGCTTTGATGATTCTATTTCACTTTATTTCAACAAACAAATACAAAGTGCTTACTGTATGCAGGGCAGGGTCTTGGTGCTCCCTAGGATACCAAGATAAATCAAATGTGGTATGTGCCTAAGAGAAGTATATAATCCAGGGAAAGAGGGCTTGAGACAGTTACACCAATATCAGTTATTAAAAGGTAGGTAATGAGAAGTGATTTAAGAGGCAACAAACAACATCCTATGAGCATTTGGTATTCAGAGGTCCCTTGTCTTTAGGACTATCGTTCAGGTCTTTCTCAAAATGGAGGATTGGAGCCCAGTCATCCAGATGGTTTGGGACATTTACAGAACCATGATTCATAGATGTGAGATCTGGTTGTATTTTTTTTTAATTGCCCTGCTTTCTGATGTTAATTATTGCAGCCAGGCTGCCAAGCAAACATCTGTTCAGGGTTGGATTCTGGATACAGGCTTGTTACTTTGGCTCATCTTGCTGGAAACTATTCTTACTTCACATGGAGTATTATATAATGTTCATGAATACTGAGTAGTATGTATAGGTCATCAAACTCTTTCAGGTCAGCACATAGCTAGAAGATTCACAGGAAAGGAGAAAACAGCAAATAAATATACTGACGTATATATTAAAGCTTACAATTAGTTAAAAAAAAAAAATGTTTAAACCACACATGTAAAAAGAAAAATATTGTCATTTTTGCTTATCACATTAAAGGCAAAAGTATCGGAGGTTTTCTTTTGTTGCTTTACTTTGCATGCTTGTTTTTTTAATGATGGTACTAATCAGAGCAAGTTGTGGTGAAATGGTTACTATCATGGACTGTAAATAAATACGGCTTTTGGAGAGCAGTTTGACAATATGTGTCAGGAGTCTTATAATAATCATGTTCTTTGACCCAATAATTCCAGTTCTGGGAATCTATCCTAAGGAAATAATCTGAAATACAGAAGAAGCTTCATGCATGAAGTTATTCGTCACCACATTATTTATAATAGCATAAAATTGGAAGGAGTCTCCACAGGTTAACTGTGGGCCCTCTACTTTCTGAAATATTATACAACATTCTGAAACGATGATTTTAAGTGGTAATAACATGGAAAATGCTTATGTTGTGTTATGTGGAAAGGCAGGATACCAAATTGAATTTAGTGTGCGTGTAGAATAAATACAGTATATTCTAGAAGGATATATATGAAGGTGTTAATATTGTTCACATTTGGATGATAAGACAAAATCTAATTTTTCCCCTTTTTCTGTTTTCCACATTTCCTTTATAAAATCATTTATGCACAAACACAAGAGACCCCAAGACTATTACCAAACAGTTCCCTACACTCCAGGGCCCCAGTATGATTTATATCTGATTTCCAGTTAGTTCTAGCAAGTGAGAAATAGGTCTACCAGACCTATGTCGTTTAGGGAGAAAAAATATGTTTCCGTTCTTCCTCAAAATGATGAGATTATTCAACAGTTAACAAAACTTACATAGTTCCATTATATATAGCAAGGATCTAGTGAAATTTTGGTCAGCCAGTAACACTTTTGGCAGCTAGTGCATTAAAACACAAACAAAAGCAAAAAAAAAAAAAATCAATGCCCCTTAATCGGAGCAGCCTAGGGACACTTTAGAGGAGTTGGACTAGGAAGGATGGGCTGGCCATTAGAGAGGCCCAGAAGTGTTTCCTTTCCTACATCCCAGCCTTTTTTCTTTCCATTAACATGTTGGGTACAATAGCTGAGCCTGTGGCCAGTCAAGGATGTGTCTGTTCCCCTTAAGGAAGGCTGGGCTTCCAGCCCATGTGAGTTCTCTGCCCTGGTAGTTATAACTGATCTTTTTATCTTCTTAGAACTATTGATCAAGGCTAATTTGACTGTCACCCCCTCCCTCCCAGAACCCCTTAGAATGATCCAGAACAGGACATTAATTATTCTTCCTACAAGCCTACATTATACACTAGACAAAACAAATAAAATCACATTTCCTCCCGTATAATTAATGCTGCACCTGGGCTAGTGGCCCCGTGCTCCCCTTTATCATCTCTATCTGTGCTCCCTGCTTGACCCTTAGCCTTCTGTGGCTAGAGATCCATTACCTGAAAACTACCTGGAAAACCGACACTAGTTATATTAACCTCTTTTTGAATTTCAGCAAATATTCATTAAGCACCTACCCTGTGCCAGGTAGTGAGTGAGGTATATGAAATGCAAGAATAAACAAGGCAGAGTTTCTGCCCTCAAAAAAATTTATAGGATAGTGGAAAATACAAGCAATCAGTCTGTAATGGGATAAATAAAATGACAGGAATGAGCACAGGCTGCTACAGATTTGACATCTAAGCTAAGACCTGCAGAATTTAGGCAGGACGCATGTGCATGAATCATGTCCCGGGTAGAAGGAACAGCAGGTTCTAGAGGCAAACTAGTGTATGACTGGGGCATAGCTTGTGATGGGGCAATGGCAATGGGGAATCCAGAAAAGCCATCAGATCATTAATTGGATCTTTATTTCATATACAAAGGGGTTTTCACTTAATCCTGAAACACAAAGTTATCATCACTGAAATTTTAATTAGTGGAGTATCATGACCAGATTTGTGTTTTAGAAAGAGTACTCCAGAGCCTGGGCTAACTTAGTGGCAGTGGAGATCAAAAGATCTAAATGGTTCTTTGAAGTGTGAATAAAATGGAATTTTGTTGATTGATTGGTTGAGGGAAAGACGAGGCAAAGAAAAGTCAGGAGAGAGAATACCTTGTTTTCTGGTTTCTGTGCCACTCACAGGAATAAGGAACATGAAGGACAGTGGGCTGTCAGGGAGAGATGGGGAGGTGATGAGTTTGGTTTTAGGCTGAGTTTGAGGTATGTGACTGAAGACATCAAGTAAGGAATTGCATGTAGATATCAGAAGCTCAGTAGAGAGATTTGGGCTGGAGGTTTACGTGGGGAAGCCTTCGGCATATGTGTGGACTTGAAACCATAGGGGTGAAGGAATAACTCTCAGAGAACAATCTGTAATAAACAGAGCCTTGGAAACCCAGGAAGTTTTAAGAGATAGACATAGGAAGAATTCACAAAAGGGACAGAAGGAAGTACTGAGAACCAAGAGAATGTGATGTCCTAGGGGTCAAGAAAGAAGCAGAGGTCAGCAGGGTCAGTGCTGCAGAGGAGGCGAGTAAGATAAGGATTCATGAGGGCAGTTAGGAAGGAGAAGGTCATTGGTAATTTTGTAGAGAGTGACTTAAAGTGGAGGGGTGAGACAGATTGTAGTGGGTTTTTAAATGTGGACACACAGAGACAAGGACATTAGATTATCTTTCAGTTAGCTTGGCTGAAAAATGGAGGAAGACTAAGATGTAGAGACTAAGGCATATAGGGGTCCTAATGAGTTTTTATTTCGTTTTGCTTTTATGATGGGAGAAACTTGAGCGCATCTTATGCTTGATTGTCTGAAGTTACCAGAGAGAGTTGAGATTCCTGACAAGGCAGGTAGAAATATTCATCTTGGGAAGCTTGGAAGGTCTTGCTTTCTACCAAAGAGGAAGGAAGGTTGGAAGAGAATGTATGGGGAACAGAAAGTGGAAGGGGTTCTCAACTGAACACATTATATTTTACCGTGTCAAGTGGGAGTGAGGTTGTTGATTGCGTGTGTATCAGTCACCTGAAAGGAAGGGTTGGGGTGACGACTTGAGGAGGAGGTGGAAATTAGAAATGTTTCATAGGTAAGGAAGGAGTGACCTAGAGGGACCCAGAGAAGGGCTGCTGCTCAGTGATGACAGCCCAGATGTGCTTGGGACCATCTGCTTGTCTACAGACTGCTTATGCTCATCCAAGTATCATGTTTAGAAAGACATGTACTGCTTTTCATTAGGCATTTAAGAATTCTGGGTGGCCTCTAGCGACATGGCATTATTATTCCAAGTGACTAATTTTGCCAAGTCTGGAGAGGCATCTGCAGGGGCTTGCTTGTGACAATGTGTCCAGGCTCTGGCAGTGACTGGGTTTGGATTAAAGCTTCAATAAATATTAGCTGCTGCTGTCATCATCACCATCATTCAGTTCACTGTGACAATACCAGAAGTTTCAGGAAGGTTTACAATTTAAGCCTTTGCTATAGAGCACGAACATGTCATCAGAGCTCCACTTTTCTGTGGTAGAAAGAATGACAAAAGGCACTGGGCATTCCTGTTTTGAGAGGACAAAACTAAAACAAATATTAAAAACCTTTCTCAAAAAAAAAAAAAAAAAGAATCAAAGTTAGATGTTTATCAGTTGAGTCTTTTTAGTAGGCAGGTTTCCATATGCAGTCCCTAAACTCTCTAAGAATCGCATTGCTTTCCTGGATGACCCTTGATTTCATGGAAGAACAGGTGGGTATGTAAATGATTTGACTGCCCAAATCTGTCTCCCTTACTGTATGAAAAAAATTAAAACAAATACAAAAGAACCACAATGTACTCATAGTACAGTAGCATTTTTTTCACATGCAAAGAGTAACACTAAAGCAATAGTAATAGTAAAAGATAATTTCAGGATCCCAGGTTAGGATCCCCTGATATACATATATTTACACTCTGAGTAGTTCTAAGAGGATTTAATTTCTGGAATATAATGGCAAAATTTGCTGTAATTCAATATAAAAGTGAGGTAAGAACATATAATAAAACTGGAAATAGTACTAATACAAAACAGTATTAGTATATATATAAAGTATTTTGATATAGTATTCATAAGTGCTTTATAAAAAACTTTTAAATTATATTATTATTCTCCCTTTACACTTTTTCCTATGTTTGGCTTAGAAGAGAAAAGTATAAGCGTTTTTAAAAACAACTTGAGTTTCATTTTTACTTATGATTATTTTCTCTGTTAGAATATGGTGATGTGTTCTGCTCTTTCCATATAGCTCACAGTCTTCTGTTGTGGTCTCTGTTTTACCATCTTCCTCTATACTTTATCTTAGCTAATTTTCTTAAGTGATTTGTTATTTCAATCAAAACAATCTCATTTGAGCAGTCTTCGTTCTAATGCAAGAGCAGTATTTACCTCGTTGGCCAGCAGCAAAGTCAAGAGGTTTTCATCATTGTATTGTAGTCTCCTAAAGAAAAGAAGCTCAGTTGAAGCAGGATGGGATTTTCTCAAGTGTATGTGCAGTAAATCAAGACATTTAACACGGTGGATATACCAGGTATTCCAACCCTTTTTCACTCTAACCACAACACTTTTCATTCACCAGGCTAGCCTTTTGTGGATACCTCTCTAGCTCAATCATATTTTTAAAAGAGATTTCTATACTCCTAGGCAAAGATTTCTCCCTACTTTGGAGGCATTAAAATTCAAACATCAAAAGAGAAGACACTTTAAAAGAAAACACATTTTTTTCTCTTTTCATATTCATATTCATATACATTTTAACTTTATTCCTGGGAGATAGAAAGGAAAATTTGGTCACTCTACACTAAACAGTGTTTTGTATCTGCAAATAATGAATAGAAGCCAGGAATGGAATTATATTTTTCTTTCTCGAATCTAAAAACTCCAGGTAATGAACAGACTATTCCTAGAATTGGGTACATGGTGCACAAAGATACTTTGTTTTTGGCATGAAAAGGCTCTGTTGAAATTGCTCTTTTTAAGTTAAAAAACGATGTTAACTTGGTTTAAAGTCTAGGAAAGCACTGATGCTTGCCAGTATTGAAAGACCAAAACCTGTAGGGGAAAAAAAAACCCACCAAATATTGAAATGGCTGTGAATAAAAATACAGAACATGTATTTTTAAAGTTTGTCAAACTTGATCTACCTGCAGGTTTACAAGTAGTATCGTAAGGAGTGATTTTGTTGTTCTATTTGTTAAACAAGTTTCAAGAAGAAAAGTTTCTGGATATTATTAAAAACACACACAAAAAAAAAAACAAAAAAAAAAACTGTTTTGACATGAGCTCCGTGAAAGGAATGTTGCTTTCTGTGAAGTAGCTGTAATGATGGCAGGACTGTGTGGGATGAGATTCCCACAGGGTTTAGTTGACTTACGAAATGTCTGCTTTCTCCACTGCACCCTGCAGAGGGTTAGGACAGAGCCCAGAATCCATCAGTGCAATGGTAGAGGCTATAAACTTAGACCACCAAGTGTGTTCAGAAACAAACTTAAATAATGTTCATAATTTAGTTTTGATAAGTAAAATCCTGGACCCATAATTCTCAGTATTCTCTCTTGTTTTCAAGACCAATGCAAAGTTTTGGTTTACTGGTGTTGCTATCCATTCTGTATCCGTCACCTATTAAGAGTCAGAAAACACTGATGCAAAAAAAATTTACTGAATGATAAAAATTGTAACAAAAATACTAGAACATTTGGCTTCCCTGGTGGCGCAGTGATTAAGAATCTGCCTGCCAACGCAAGGAGCACAGGTTCGAGCCCTGGCCCGGGAAGATCCCACATGCTGCGGAGCAACTAAGCCCGTGCGCCACAACTACTGAGCCTGCGCTCTAGAGCCCACAAGCCACAACTACTGAGCCCACGTGCCACAACTACTGAAGCCTGCGCGCCTAGAGCCCATGCTCCACAACAAGAGAAGCCACGACAATGAGAAGCCCGTGCACAGCAACGAAGAGTAGCCCCCGCTCACTGCAACTAGAGAAAGCCCGCGCACAGCAACAAAGACCCAACATGCCAAAAAATAAATAAATAAATTTATTTTAAAAAAAATACTAGAACATTAAATAAGAAAAAAAATAATTCCACAACCTGAAAAATCGTGTTAGTAATTCTTTCTTCTTCCCTCTCAGTTTATATGTTTTTTCAATATGCTTTTACATATTTATAATATACAAATACAATGTTTATTATGTTTTCTGACCTAACATTATCAGATATGTATTTCATATTATTTTTCATTTTTTTTTCTAGTTAAGAAATAAGACGATAGTCAAATCTACTCATTGCGATCCTTTTCATTCTTCATAGTTTAACTAAAATACCTTCTTTTCCATGAGCAGTCAAACCCAGTTCTCCTTTGTGCTTCTCTGCCTGAACCGTGGTTATTTATGCCTACGTCTCTCTCCCCTAATAAACTGAAAATTGCTTGAAGGCAGTTTATTCATTTTTAAATTCCCCCCAGTGGCTAGTAGAGTGCCTTGTCCATGGTAGGCACTGAATAAATATTTGAGTATTTAATTAATCCATAGAATCATTTCCAGCAAAGTGATTTAAAATGAAGTTGAGGTGAGAAGAAATGAGCACAGCCATAGGAGGAAAATGACGATAAAAAGAGGAAGTGGTAGTATTAATTTCTGATGAGGTTGAGGTAGAATTTAAATGTAAAAACACCAGAAGACTATTTATGAAGATATGTCACAAGCCTGTATGCACCAAGAGACACTGCAGTCAAATATATAAACCGAAAATATAAAAACTAGAAGTGCAAAGATAATTTGAAAAAAATTATAGTAAACAATTTCAATATTCCTCTTTCAGAATCAGATTGAATAGGTAAATAATTAATGAGCCCATAGAGAAGTTGACTTAAATCATCAAAGCTGTGATTTAATAGAAATCTATATAGAATCTTCTCTTGATTAAATATTTTTAATATCAAAAAATTTTTAAAAGATTATGAAATTGGCTAGAAAAGAACCTTAATACATCAAAATTAAGAGTTTTTACAGTCTACCTACTCTATTCATAATCAAGTAGAGTTGAAAATAAATTTTAGAAAAAAAGTTACCAAAAAAAGTTTTAACTGCATAGAAATTAAGAAACACTTAAGTAGGAAGTAAAAACAGACTATAAACTGCCTAGAAAATAATGAAGAGAGAGCATTTCATACCAAAATTTTTGGAATGTAGCAAAAACTGTATTCATTACTAAAGAGTAAAAGCAGAAAACAAAGTGATTGTAAGAAAATAGAAAAAGAATAACAAAATGAGACAAACAAAAGCAGGGAGAGCATAATACTAAATGTAAAAATCAAAAGAAAGGAAAACTAAAAGAGAAAAAAGCAATATAAAGGATAAGCAAGCCCAAAGCTAATTATTTTAAGAAACAAAAGATTAATTGTTTGGGGAGCCTGATTTAGGGACCAAAGTAAAAGTAATGAAAATGAGAAAGAGACAAGATGAGAAAAGAAATAAAAACCACAGAGAGAAAGAGAATATTATTTTTCATCAAGAATATTCTCAGTGAGAGAATATTCAATTGTAACAAAGGTGAAAATCTAGGAAATAGATGGCCTTCCTAAAAGAAGACATACCCTCAAGTCTTCTATTATACTTGGCCCGTTCACGTTTTCTACTTCTTCTTGGGTTAATTTTGGTGACTTATAATTCCTGAGGACTTTTTTCTTTTCATTTTCCTATCTTTCAGTTTACTGTGGTTGAGGATAATCCTGTTTCCCCAGTAGCCAGACCACACCTGCATGATGGCTTTGGTTTCTGGGTATCACATTTTTACAAACCAACAACGTAGGAAGAAGGAAAGTCTTCAAACAATAGGTGAGGAATAGTTAATGAAGTGGGATGTTTTCCTGAGAAAAAAGACTGAAGGGACATGACAGCTGTCTTCAAGTATTTAACAATCCCTTACTAAGAAGAGTGGGTAAACATGCTACAAGACCCAAGAGAGAATTAAAATTACCTTGGTGTGTACAGGGAAAAAAACTGGAGGAGCTACTACATTACCCATGTCTGTGCTGACATGTCTGTTTTGCAATAATTTTCCTTGAATCCAGTACCTTAAATATACCCACACTTGAGTCAATGGCTCTAACTGGGCACTAATACTCGTAAATCCTCAAAATCACCTGTATCTGCAAAATTTTGCTGTCTTATGTCACTTTTCAGACTTGTTAAATGAATTTAATATGATTTGTGGAAGGGCAAAATACTTTTCCATAACTAAACAACCAATGGCTTTTGCTTTTGTTTGCTTTTGGCATTTTTAGTTTATTTAAGCATAGTTTGAAAGCCAAGGGAAAGACACCAATGAAGAGGGGGAGAGAGAAGTTATAAAAGGTCTCTTGTGAGCTTTGTAATATATTTTTTTAAAGCTTCCAAAGTTGTTTCTACTCTCTGAAATTTTCACTTGCCCCTTTTAACTGAAATTAAACCTCTGAGTAAAACAAAATTTAAGGCTTCCCTCTCCCACTAGAGTAATACTGATTATTAATCTGTGGTACTGGATTGACTAAAATATTTCCAAAGCTATTTTATGTCTATTAATGTGAACTATATATGTACATTTCCATAATTATGCATCTGTATTTCCATTCTTGGTTAAATTTATTTTAAAAATGGGGACACTTTTGATGTAAATGTATAAGATTTGTTTTTCTTTTGTATCTCAGCATTCAGTTCTACAGTATATGCATGTAATTTGTACTTTTAGTTATCTTCCTTTACATATATGCTTTTGGAGGAAGAACACTGAATTATGAATGAGAGTACTGAATTATGAATTACGGATGATTACAGAATGTAAAATGTTCTCCTTGTGTAAGAAATAAGTATAAAGGAGTTTCTAATTTCTGAAATTAATTTTGTGAAATACTGCTTTCTGAATATCAACAAAGGTAAATATTAGCAAACTTTTATTGAGTATACCTATCCAGGTATTTTATGTAAATCAACTCATACAGTCCTCTAAACAACCAAATTAGATTGGTAAATTCTGATTTTTACAGATACAGATGCTGGGCAAGAGAAAGATTTAGCAACTAGTAGTAAGGAGCAGAGCCAATTTGCGTGTGGAATCTACTCTTTTAACTATTAACCTCTACAGCTTTTTAAGCTAGAGCGAAAGCTTTAGAGCTTACATACACTTTTGGTCTTTTTGTAAGTTAGAGCATATATTATAATTATACAATTTTAGCACCAGCAGGGAATCCTAAAGGTGAATCAGTCCATCTCTAAGAGATTTGGTTGTGTGTGTCCCTGGAACTCAAGGACATGCAGCCACATAAATATTAATAACACCAGAATCCTATATCTGATTTCCATTCCAGGGTTCTTTGCATAACTTACCTGTGTAGTATCTTTATTTTCTGATTGTAATAAATTGTAATATCTGATTTAGATGAGTGTAATGATGAAAAAGAGTGGATAACATTTAAACAAAGTAAGCTCAAATTTTTTTCTTTTAGAACTATTTCCCTTTCTAGTGTATCCAAATATCTAGCCTGTTCTAAAATTTCTACCTTTCAAAGGGTAAAATTGATTATAGTTAAATGAATATGTACTTGTTCTGTTTATCTGAGCACACATTATGCATTTCTCTCTCAGTCTAAATACTTACTCAGTGATTTGCATTGAAAAAGCCCTCCATATTAATATTCTTTGAGGATGGATTAGAATTTGGGTGTTATCTTCTTAAAGAATCAAGATAAGCTATAGAATCCTAAAAAGTTGTTTGCTTACAACCTAATAATATATCTCAGTGTGCTTTTCAAGGAGAAAAATTGGATTAAGTTTATAATTCTTTCCACATATTAAGAAACATTTTTTACTGCTTGAGTTCCCAAATCTGAATGTGCAATTCACCTATTGGATAAAATTTTACTTAAGTGGATAAGGGAGCATGAAAGTTTGGGTAGTGAGGAAAGAAGAAAGAAGTTTGAGTAACATAAAGGAGGCATGTCTATAGAAAAATACATTTGGCATGATTGAATAGAAAATTAATACTGTACTAATTGTATAGGTATTGTTTTAACTATTTAAACATTATTTTGCTGAATCTTTGAGAGTTATGAGAGCTCAATTAATTAATTCCTTCAAAATTACATGTCATTTTGGCTTTAATGTTCATTTCCCTGACAACTCATGAAGTTAAACGTATTGTCATATGTTTATTGGTCACTTGAACATCCTCTTGACCATTTATCTGTTGGGTTGGTTGACCATGTATCTCTTGGGTTGGTTGTCTGCCTTTTTTTTACTGATTTGGAAGGGCTCTTTATGTATTCTGGATAAGCAAAACCTTATTCTTTACATATTGCAAATATCTTTTCCAATTCTCATTTGCATTTTCATTCTCTTAACAGTATCCATTGATGAACAGAAGTTTTAAATTTTACTTAGTCAAATTTATCCCTTTTTTTAAATGGTGAGTTTTTTTAGTGTCATGTGTAAGCAGTCTTTCCCTTCCCTAAGGACATGAAGATATTCTTCTTGACCATCTTTAGAAGTTTTATTGTTTCACCTTTTATAATTATAGCTACAGTCTACCTGGTTTGGGGTAGGAATCAAACATTTTTTTAATAGATATTTAAGTGACCCAGCACACTTTATTGAAGAATAACATTGTCCCCACTGCTCTATAATTTCGAAACATCGAGTGTTCGTATGTAAGTGGTTCTGTTCTGTACTCTTTTTCTGTTCTATTTTTCTGATATCTATCCTTATCTATCCTTGTGCCAGCGTCACACTATTGTAATTACTATAGTTTTAGAATCATCTTCTAATTTTGAATTAGAAGATGATTCTCCTCGAAAAAGAGAGAGAGAGAGCAAGAGGGAGAGTGAGAAAGAGAGAGAGAAAATTGCTGAGAATTTTATTAAAATGGCCTGGAATCTGTAGGTCAATATGGACCATATTTACATCTTTAATGAATCTTCCAGTTTGAGAACTTGTTATATTTCTCCATTAATTTGCTTCTTTCCATTTTCCCAAAAATATTTCAGATATTTCTATACAGGAGTATTGAACATTGTTGCATTTATTCATATGTGATGTTTTTAATATGTTATAAGTGATACTATTTCTTAAATATTATTTTGAAATTGCTTGTTACTAGTGTATGGAAGTAAGTTTGATTATTGTGTATTGACCTATTCAGCAAATTTTCTAAATTCACTTATTTATCCTAATAGTTTATCTGTAGATTATGTTGGATTTTCTGCATATACAATTATGCAATCTGCAAAAAATGGGGGATTTTATATCTTCATTTCTAATTATTTTATTTTCATTTTTCTTTTTATCTTCTTGCATTGACTAGCTCTAGTCAATGTTTAGTAATGGTGGCAGTGCATACTCACCCAATTTCCAGTCTTAAGAAAAAAGCTTTCAATATTTCACCATTGAGTGTTAGGTTTACTGTAGATTTTCTTATATATACTCGTTATTTGATTAAGGAATTTTCATCCTAGTTTGCTAAGATTTTAACATGAATGAATGTTGAATTTATCAAATAACCTTTCCTCTTTCTATTGAGATAATCATATGATGTTTCTCCTTTATTTTATTAATGTGTGAGTTATAGTAATTGATTTTTGAATGTTAAACCAATCTTGCATTCTTGGAATAAGCCACTTTGATTATGATATATTATCTTTTTCATGTATTGTCTAGATTGGTTTGCTAATGTTTTGTTTAGGATTTTTGCATCTGTGTTTACGAAGAGATTAGTCATTAGTTTTCCTTTCTTGAAATGTCCTTATCAGGTTTTGGTATCGTGATTATGCTGGCCTCATAAAACAACCTGAATAGTGATCCCCCCCTTTTTATCACTATTCACTAAGAGTAGTTTTGTAATATCAGTGTTATTTCATCCTTAAATTCTCAGTAGAATTTACCAGCAAGGGACCTGGGGCTGAAGTGTTCTATTTGGGAATGTCTTTTTCCTCTGTTGCTTTTAAGATACTTTCTTTGTATTTGGTACTTGGCACTTTTACTTGATGTGCCTAAGTGGATTTTCTTTATATTTTTCTTGCTTGGGGTTGAGAGAACTTCTGGGATATTTGACTTGATGGTTTTCATTAGTTTTTTAAAAAAATCAAAGGCATCTAGCACAATGCTCTGTAATACCTGCTGAGTAAACGAAGAGGCATATTTATCAGTAAAGCAGCCTTATGGAGAAATGCAGAACCTAAAAATGACCCTGCCTCTATGGTATTCCACAGAGTAATTAATGTACAGAAAGTGCTTCTAACAGTGCCTGGCATGGAGGAGGTGCTGCATACATTTCATGACTATTGTTATTGCTTTTGTTGTGGTATTCTCTTCTCCTCTGCCATATTGATATGTTTCTTTTTAATGATAGAGGAAATCTGAAATCCCTTGGTATTAAGTGAACAAAAGGCCAAGGCACACTGTAAACTATCATGATCAACACTTAAAACCAAGATCAAATTCATAAACCATGCATTTGATAAACTGAGCTTCGAATCCAAGGTTTATATTTTCTCTCTTTTTCTGTTTTTTGGAAGAGTTAATTAATCTGTCACTTTTCCAGTGGTTTCTCTCACCTGTGGCATTAAATTACTTTTGAGTTCTCCCAAGTGACAAATTAGCCATCTAGCTTGAGGTAGTGGATAATTATCTAGTGGATAATTGTGTCTCTTACTAACCCCCTTGGAGATTGTTTTAGAATTAAGTAATTTTATCTTACAAGAATGGACATGTTTTTGTTCAGAATCGGAGAGCATATTTTTCAGTGATATAAATAGTAGTATTAGCATTGAACACAACAGAAATTTAGACCTTTGTTTTAAGGATATTAAGTACATAAAATCCTATAAATAGAAGTTAGATGATGTTATTGAAACTGTTAAATTGATATTAAAGAATTATTGTCATTTTAGAAAATATTTGGTATCGTGATTATGTTTTTTTAAGATTTCTTATTTTCTTTAGACCCATACTGAAATATTTATGAATTGATGAAATATGTACCTTGTTGAATAAATAAATGAATGCACTTTGCTTAATCATGATTATTGGTTTTTAGTGATCTTTTGAGGAAATTATTTGGAAATTGAGGAAATTATTTGGAAAAGATAGACGTGTAGAGGCCAAGAGATTGCATAGGTCATGAGTAGCATTTTATTATGAAGAAGGGGATATTGTTAGTATGAAGAAGTATGAGTAATTCAAAGGATTGTATGAGTAATTGTTCCAAACTGCCAAATATTAGCTTACCAGCAATAATTCAAATTGTATAAGCCATAGGTGGGCCAGGAAATTTGAATTCTCAGCAAACACTTCAAGAGACTCATGCAGTTGTCCTGGAAGTAGATTCAGGCCTTATGCTGTAAAAGGAGGGAAGACAGAAATAAACTAGGAGGTTGAGATTAACATATACACACTACTATATACAAAATAATCAACAAGGACCTACTGTATAGCACAGGGAACTCCACTCAATCCTCTGTAATAACCTATATGGGAAAAGAATCTGAAAAAGAATAGATATATGTATATGTATAACTAAATCACTTTGCTGTACACCTGAAACTAACACAATATTGTAAATCAACTATACTCCAATATAAAATAAAAATTAAAAACAAACAAAGAAAGAAAAACATAAAAACTAAAAAAAAGGGAAGACTTGGGACTTCTCTGGTGGTCCAGTGTCTAAGACTCCGCCCTCCTGATACAGGGGGCCTGGGTTCGATCCCTGGTCAGGGAACTAAATTCCACATGCTACAGCTAAAGGTTCGCATGCTGCAACTAAAGATCCCTCAGGCCGCAACGAAGATCCCAAGTGCTGCCACCAAGACCCAAAGCAGCCAAATAAATAAATAAAATTTTTTTAAAATAGCTGTAAAAAAATCTGATGAAGAGAATAGATCAAGCTGCATGATCCTTAAAAAAAATAACAGGGAAGAATACAAAAAAAGGAGGGAAGACAGAAAAGATGGAGACAGACATAGATTGGGAGAGTTTGTAGTGGGAAGATAAAGGAACGTGATCATATTGCTTCTGTCTAATAAAATATGAGATCATTTGGCTCAGTGTAGTGGGGTAGGGATCTTGGAGCTTTCAGAGAGAAGAGAACGTATGGAATACGCAAAATGCAGAGGGTGTGAAGCATAAGGAAACTGTGTGTGCTATGGAAATAGAATAGACTTACAGGCAGATTTGAGAGACACTGAAGAAGAAGATAAGGCACTTGGTTGGACGTTAGATGGTAGGTGTCCCAGTGTGGTGTGGTAATGAACACCCACTGCAGGAAGAGTGACCAGATTACTCTCTCCCTTGAGCTGCCTTGGATGGTTCTGGTCCCTATACCACATTCCATTTCTATACGACCTGACTCTCTGGGTGGTTGTGAATTACTGCTTCCATTGTTATTATTTATATACTTAAAATAAATAAACTGAGAGGCAAGGGAGGCCAGGTTAAAACATTGACCTGGGAGTAAAACATTCCAGCTCTTACTCCCAAAAGTATGCAGCTCTTCAATAGGCGAGAGTCCCTTGAGATTATCCAAGTGGACTCCTATGTGGAATGAAAAGAAATTGTCTTTCACATGCTGAAAACTGACGTTTTCTCTTTTCATGGGCGTCTGCTTCAGACTCCTAACATGGCTTCATGCTCTGCCCTCCTGCTCTGGTCCCAGTTCATCTGTACAGCCTCTGCCTTCAGCTGTAACTGAAAATAATTTATTACAAAACATAATTTGGGTTATAATAACTCTGTAACAAGTATAAAAATAAAATCTGATTGTAACTATAAGCAGACTCATCGAAAAAAGTAGAAAAAATTGCTTTGGGCTAATATTTGAAAGACCTCTCTGGACTATGTCTTGTACAATTGTAGCATAAGATGATATAGCAACTTACATTTCAACAGGTCAGTACTGATAAAATGGTTTACCCAAAGCCAGATTTTTTCATTTCATTATCAGTCTGGTTCATGTTCTTTACTAGTATTAAATATATTGTTCCCAGGCATCCTTCAGCCTGTAGCTTCTTAACTACCTTTCCTCAAGTCTGTGCCAGATAAACAGCAAAGTTAAAAGAAAAGTTACTATGAATTTAGGGTTTTTGTTAATTGCTCACTGCAGAGATTTTCTTTCCATGGATCATGTGGCTTTTCCTCATTCCTCCCTCCATTTTCATAGCACGCTTTTCTCATTAAGGTCAATGTGTTTTGCCTTCTCAGAATGTCAGGTTCACCCAAGTGACAAAGAAATGGTTTAGTGTTATTTGCCTTTTGGAGCTTTCACTACCTCCCTCTGCTACCCTAAGATGAGCAAAAAGAGATTATGATGCCATGAATATAAAGAGTTCTTGCTCACTACTTGTGGAAAACAATTCCAGGTCCTCCTTATTTCAAAGTAGCTTATTTTCGTCATCATTTTTTTTTTTTTTTTTTTTTGTGCTACGCGGGCCTCTCACTGCTGTGGCCTCTCCCGTTGCGGAGCACAGGCTCAGCGGCCATTGCTCACGGACCCAGCCGCTGCGCAGCATGTGGGATCTTCCCGGACCGGGGCACGAACCCGTGTCCCCTGCATCGGCAGGAGGACTCTCAACCACTGCGCCACCAGGGAAGCCCTTCATCTTTTAAAATTTAATTGTGTCCACACTTTGTACTTGAATCTTACACTGTAATTTTTAATGCTAACCATTTCTAGAATCCCCAACCAAATAAATGGTAAATGTAGCATTCCAGTATATTCCTTCTCCTCTCTCCTAATCTAACTCTTTAGTTCTTTGAAGAAATTCATTTTATAAATTACCTCAGTAGTAGCCAGATCTCATAGGGATTTTTTTACAACATTATGACTGGTTTAATTTTCTTACTTGTTCCTATGATTCTGATGACATGGGAACAGTTATATGTTCTTTGCCTGGAAGAGTCAGGGAAAATAGAGGGTTTTTCTAGCAATGATTTTTAAACTACTAGATGTAGTATATATAAGTACTTTCAAAATCCTCTTTTTTTGTCTTTTTAAAGTAGTTAAATGTGCCCTAAGTTTACTGCTGAGTAAGGTTGTAGTAAGGAAATTTTGTAGTAAGGTTGAAAAATCTGAAACACATTTTCATCCTAGCTGTTCCTTTAGTTGGCTCATTGTCTGAATGCTGTCTCATCCTGCAGTTTCCAGAGGATGGAATGAGAATTTGCTTCCTAGGTGAGACTGTGGCTTAGGCCCATTTAAGTTCTCATATTTGATTATCATTATAGTTAATGATAGAGAATGCTTAAACACGCTATCAATCATTTTGGAAACATTATATAGTAATTAATTATTTGGTACTGCCTGATATAGGTACCAAAGTGATTATCATTTATTATGTTAGGAATCATGAAAAATGACAGATAATCCTTAGCAGCAATCATGAAATAAGCAGTACTGTATGAAAAAAGAAAAAGAAAAAAGAAGAGAAGCTTAATAACTGGTGCCTTTTTTCTCTCTCATTTGCTCTTTCACACAGGTACAACTTGGCCAAGTGGAAATCAAATGCCCTATCACAGAATGTTTTGAATTCTTGGAAGAAACAACGGTTATCTATAACTTAACGCATGAAGACTCCATCAAATACAAGTATTTCTTGGAACTTGGCCGTATTGATTCCAGCACCAAGCCATGTCCTCAGTGCAAGCACTTTACAACCTTCAAGAAAAAAGGACATATTCCCACCCCTTCCAGATCAGAAAGCAAATACAAAGTAAGCATGTTCACCAGAGTTGTGGGTTAGATGGCACATGTTGGGAGCAGCCAAATTAGGCCAACTTGTGGTAGGCATTAAGTGGGCTTCCTTCCCTTATCGGAGTCCGAGGTGAGTATACAATGGCTATGATTCTGAAAATGTATGGTTTGGAGATGTTACGATTATCATCATTAGAGCACTATTGAGGATTTAATTAAACTTCTTTGGCTTTAACCTGTTTAAAATTCACTAATTGAAAAACTAATCTTTAAAGTAATTATCATTGCTATTACTAAATATTAAATAAATACTAAGGCTTTTAAAAAATTTTAGTACAAGCTTAAATTTTTCAGTGAACCCAGCATGAGTCTCCTCCAGTTCTGTCTATAATAAGTGAAAATAGTATAATATGCTATTTATTCATTTATTCAACAAATACAAAATGCCAGTATATGCTAGGCAGTGTGCTAAGTTTTGGGGTTACAGTGGCAAATG
Organism: Physeter macrocephalus; assembly: GCF_002837175.3. Classification (NCBI taxonomy): domain Eukaryota; kingdom Metazoa; phylum Chordata; class Mammalia; order Artiodactyla; family Physeteridae; genus Physeter; species Physeter macrocephalus. The sequence continues at coordinate 37,717,817 of NC_041223.1, read as the reverse complement.
TGACACAGTCCTTGCTCATAAAAATGTCTAATGAAGGTGAGAGAGACATATGTTCTAAAATGACAGTTCAATGAGTAGTCAAAAAATGTGAAACCCAATACACTTGTGCTTTGAGAACACTGACCGAGGAGGGGGGCTAGTGTGTCAGGAAAGGCTTCATGGAGAAGATGCAGTTCTCCAAGCAGATAAACAGTGGAGAGCCTTTCAGAGCAAGGGATGAGTAAGCGTCAGGCCTGGAGGCTGAGGCAGGCGTGTTGGAAATGAGTGCTTGATAGAGCTAGGGAGAGAGAGTAGTGGGGAGGCAGCTGGTCAGGTATTGAAGAGCAGATCATGTTGAGTCTTTTACACTGTGCTCAGCCTTGGATTTAATTCTGTGGGCATTGCAGGAAGATCATTCTGGCAGCATATAGAGGATGTCAGAGGAGGGCAAGACTGAAGGCATGGAAACCATGGCAACAACTGTTGGAGCAAATCCTTGATTCACAGCCCTAACTGTACATTAGAATCACCTGGTGAGCTTTTAGACACACCAATGCCTGGTCTCCAGCCCACAACCCTCTCGCCCCAGAACAACTCTCTTGCAAATATTTGAACCTCACCAGGTGACTCTAATATGTAGCAGAATTGGGAACCTTTGCAGTAAATGAAGCAGAAATCAATACAAACTAGATGTTGTTGATCATGAAGCAATTAAAATCCTTGGTAATAGGTGAGGGATGAAAAATCTCAACCTAAAGTGAAACTATTAAGCAGCTCTCAAGAAAAATAAAGCTACTGCAGAATTTGGGGATGATTATTGCTGTTACTCTTATTTACTCTTACAGAAAAGATGATCTATAAGAGAAGAGGTAAATTATCCATCCCCCTGTTCTGTATTCTACATAGTTCTACACAATTCCTGAAGCAATGATTTTTACTATTTAGTACAATGTTTAAATAGCATTTTCATCATTAACTCCAAGTTCTCACATTAGTATTAACTACCTGATTCACATGCCCATACCTGTCTGGATATTATGAGTAAAGGGAGCGCACGCATGGATACTCCAGCAAAGCCACTGTGATATTCATGATTACAGTATAGCACCCTAAACTGAGACTAATATCATTCTTTGGGGCTAACCAATGGATATTTTTTAGGTTTGCTGTATTTTTTTAAAATTTAGTTTTCCCAATAACAGAACCCACCTCCAAATTGGTATAGTTTGTCATAACTTTAAGAGCAGTAAATTCAAGTACTTGAATAAAATAAGTTGAGTCATAAGGCAACAGAAATAGAAAAAAAGTTTACTGCTAATGTCTAACATGTCTGAGCAATTTAAACTCTCTTCATAATATTGCTTAGAGCCTAAATTGTGTTTTGTATCTATTAATAAAACCCTTGTAATGTATATTTCAATATTATTCTTTGTGAGTTGAGTTATAATGTCCTGATCCAAGATGTCATTCTTTGAGCATTTATTATGGTTTCTGCTGTCAATTCAGAAGCACTTAACATACAAGGTTAAAATTGCTTGAAAATATTATAGCTATTTTATAGCAGGAAATACCTTTGAGTATATCACATATGAAATTTGAGTTATAAAATATCATGTTTGGGTACTTCATTTGAATAGGTTTTTGTAAATTTTTTGTACACTGCAGGTGGAAAAGGGATAAACAGAATATATCAACAAGCAGTAACAAGAACTTTTAGGTGCCAGTTTAACCTTCTGGGATAAACTGATCCCTCACTCAACATCTTCTGGCAAAAATTTAGTAAATAGAGCTTTTCATTATGTTCTGAACGCAGTAAAACTCTTACTATATGAAATAGTACAAGCGTATTCCTGAATTGAGAAATTTACTTGAGACAACCTTGCCTTTGGTCAAATCCAGTCTTTTTCATTCATAACATTTGCCTTCTCATCCCCGCAACTCATGAAGCCAAAAAGTTTTACCAATCCATTTCTACAAGATTGATTTCAGTTTCCATTTAGAAATCTAATTTCTAACCTAAACAGTTCCTATAATTTATTAATGCAGCTCCAAATGAATGTTAATACAGAGAACAAGTTAGCATCGAGAAAATTAAAATGTTGAAGTTATGGTTGTAATGGTTCTCAGGTGATGCCTGGAGACAGACACATCACCAGTACCTGAAGGTTTTCTCCATAGCAATTATCAGCTAAGATTTTATGGTGTATTCGTGTGGTTATTTGCTTAAAGTCTCTCCCACTGGTCTCTAGGAGACCAGGTCCAGACTTGCTTACTGCTGATAACCTGTGTCAAGCACTTTGGTAGAGTGTTCTCTCAAAATATATGTCTTGAGGGAACTAATAAATGGGCCAATGCATAATAATGTGGGTGGAATATGCTGAGAGCACAGGAGAAGAAAAGACAGGAGAGATTGAGAAGACTTCAGTAAAGGGCAAACACATTAAACTAAGCCTTGAAATGTTGAATTTGCTATGCTAGAAAAGGTGGGTCAGAGCACAGGCTTCAAACCAGATTTAAATTCTCAGCCTGCCATATGCTAGCTCTGTAACTCTGAGTACAGTTTCTGCATCTTTTACTGGTGGTAGTAATAATACCTGTCATAAGAGTGTAATAAGGATTAAACAAGTTCACATATATAAAGTGCTTAGCTTATAAAGTGCTTAGCACCATGTCTGATATATCCTAAGTGCTCAACACATGCTGGAAATTATTATGCTTGTTATCGCTATCAGGCAAAGGCAGCAGAATGAACAACCTGGGTTATTAGGGAAGGGACTGAGGAGTCAAAAAGAATAGAGGTGGAATAAAAGATGGGGTGACTGATGGATGGTCAGAGTAAAGGAGGGTGAAACAGACTGTGTCTTGAGGAAGAGGAACATGTTTGGGGAGTAGAAAACTAATTCATTTGAAATGTGGGATAAAGTTAAGTTTGAAGACCCTTTGGGGCATCAAAGAGATATCCAAGAAGCATGGATCTAATGCTAGGAGTGATCTGATGGAAAGCATTAATATTTGAGGAGGGGAGGAGGTCCCTGAATTCACAGAAATTAAAAATATGTTTTGGGAGATGGGAAAAGTTACAGTTTCTCATGGGAGAGAGGAGAGGATTGCAGATACTTAAATGTACTTATTTTACTCCTAGGAGTTTTACTGAGGTAGGGGCAGTTCTGGGTTTCCTTCTTATTTCCAAGCGTAGACCAAGAAACGATCCCCCTTTTCATATTGATTTGGAGTAAGTTGAAGGGCATGCATAAATCAACACAGGGAACATGTTGGAGATAATCCTCTTTATGGTTTTCTTGAGGCAAAACTAATAATAATCCCCGCTCTTCTCCCACAAATATTAAGCAGAACCTTGATAATTCACAAAACAGTGCTTTGACTCGTCATAAGGTGAAAAAAGCCAGTAAGATGTCCTGAGGAAACTCCCTCTATGTTCTTACCTTGTATCTTATGCATTACTTTTTCTCTCTTGTAATCATAAATTTTCTGGGATGAAATCACAGTTTATATTATAAAACTGCACAAATACATTATTTCCTCATGCGGAAAAGAACTTTTCTAAGGTCTTTAAGAATATAATCAAGTCAATGGGTGTGTTGTTCCTAATTGGTGTACTTTAAAATATGCTTAAGTGAAAGGCTGGTATTCTAGTAATACCCAGCTTACCCTCTTCCTTTGTCAGTTATTCAAACCTCGATGACCTGTCCTAAACTCCAGAAAGATACCTCTTTGGACTGCTTCTCCCGACTCCCTTACCATCTCAATCTCTATTTGGGTTGAACCAAGGGTTGGCATTGGCAGGAAATGGGAGGATGGAAAGGAGAATAGTTGACGCATTACTTCCTTACTCCCTTCCTAATTCAGTGCCAAAGCTCTGGCAGTAGCTATGTCCCTCCGTGACTGTGGCTTCCCCCTAGGTAGTCCCTTCCCCATGTTTCTAATTCTCACTAGGCTCCAGAAAATTCTTTCTTCCCCTGTCTCTTTGGCCCTAGGGATGGCAATGGTTTCCCACTATTTCTGCTTCTGGGGGCCTGCCTGTCCTTTGTTTATTCAAATCCCAGCTGTACCTCTTCAGTTGTACTTCCAATGAACAATTTTCATTTATATAGAAATAGATAAAAAATAAATGAATAAAATGTGCTTAAGCTTCTTTCTTGTAAACATGATTTGAGAAATTTTTTCCATCCATAAAAATGTTTAAAGCTTCACATGAAAGTGTAGTTAGCATGCTGCTCTGCTCTTCAGTTTTCCCTCGACACCATCATTTTGAGTTGACAGTGTTTACAAATTGGGAGTCAGATTGTGCATCAGCCTGGCAAGATTAGTTCAGCTTACAACACACACTGAATTCTCTTGGCAGTAATGCATCATTGATGTCAGGAGCCGATAGAAAACAAGTGTAGTTCCTTAAATGATTGTTGCTAGCACAGATTTGTGAGAGAGAGAAAGATAAAAGTCCTCTAGCCCAGTTTAAAGAAGCCGTCTTGTGGGGGAGGGATAAATTAGGAGGTTGGGATTAACATATACACACTACTGTATATGCAATAGATAATCAACAAGGACCTACCGTATAGTACAGGGAGCTCTACTCAATATTCTGTAATAACCTAAGTGGGAAAAGAATCTGAAAAAGAATAGATATATGTATATGTATGACTAAATCACTTTGCTGTACACCTGAAACTAACACAACATTGTAAATCAACTATACTCCAATATAAAATAAAAATTTAAAAAAAAGCCATCTTAAACAAAGGGTGTGTTATATATGTTTCCACTAAAAAAATGTATAGCGCTCAGCTATGATGCAAGCCTACTAAATTTTATTAGGATGCATTTCTCCCTCTAGTTACTAATGAGATGCTTTGCTAAAGTTGTTCTTTGTTTCCTGTCTTGATGTATAAGTTAGCCGTAATACTTTATAGAGTCTTTACTTGTACTTGGAACTTCTAACAACAAAAGCCAAATATTGGAATTCATTCGAAATTTTAGCCTTCATCTGACCTTCAAAAAGAAAAAACTACAATAATTGTAATAATAGAGGCTCATGGCTACCGTAAATTGACCAGCCATGGGATTGAGAACTGGTATTATATCTGTCTGCCTTCAGTAATTGCTTTGAGGACAGTATTTTCTTTCTTTTTGATGTGCCTAAAATCGGTACACTCAGTATCTGTTACTTAATATCTGTTGAATGGGCAAATGAACTGATGAATGTTTCATTCTTGAGTATTTGTTTTAATCTGAATTTCTAATAAAGCAGATTCTTCTTGGAAAATCGAGTTAATTCATATTGGCAATGCTACATTTATACATGGATGTTGTCTAATATTTTGAGTTTGATAAGTAATGATTTTGTGATTTATTTAAAATAATTATGTATGTAGGAGTGTATAGTATTTAGGCAAGAAAAGACTTATTTAGGGTGCTCTTTGGTTTTGAATTCTGTTTTTGTTTTGTGGGTTATTTCTTTATTGGCATGATGAACTGTCAAGAGAAAAAACCATTTGCTTCGGGCAAGTGGGTTGGTTTAATTTGTCATCTGAGTGTCACTGTAACCCAGAATTCTAGAAAAACTAAGGGAATTCAAAAGTAAAAAAAATGTAATATGAGGTTCTTTTATCGTTCATGGATTATAGAACAAGTTAGTCAAGATTCCTAACTCTGATAACTTTATTTTTGAAACACTCGTAGCCTTGCCTCTTGTAGAAGAGTTTGCACATTAATCATGATGTTCAGTAAAATGTTATGTGGATAAAATATTTAGTAAACATCATTTGGTAATCTAAGAAGCAATGATATCATCTCAGCCACTGGTCATAAATTAGACATGTTGGGTTTTCTTGGAATTCATGTAATGTTAGCCAATATGCAGTACTTGGTCTGTGCAAAATAATTCATTTTACAAAGAACTTACTGAGTGCCTACCGTGTGCCACAAGTTCTGTGTTACTTAACTCAGGAAACACAGAGTGAATGAGAAGCGGCCTTTGCCCTCAGTGAACCTGTAGGCTGTTAGGGAGATTAGACAGTTACATGTAATGTAGCTGTAATGTAAGTTCTGCAAGATACTGAATCTGGTTGGGAGAAATAGGGAAGACACCTTGGAGCAAGTAGCATTTCATCTGGTTAAGATTTCAATAGACAGATTGTGTTCATTGGACCTTCTCCAATTACAAGAAGCAGAGCTTTGCTGTCTTTCAAGCCCCCTCACTTAACACGTTTTACTATACGGTTGCACGGGAAGTAGTAGGAAGGGCAAGAAAGCAGTCTCAGCTGCCACCCAGGTGGGCCTCGTGGAGACCCAGACACTAGCTCTGAGGGCACGAGAGCCCCTCTGTTGTGTTACTAGAAGTGAAAATGACTGCTGTTCCCTTCGCCAGTGATCTGCACTGTGTTCACTTAGCTTTTCTCTGTCTTTGCCTCTGCAGCCAAGGGAGAGTGCATGTGTATCCCTTTTTCATTCCTCAAGAGAGAAAATCTGTCTTGGCTAATCTCTGTTCAACAAGGAACATGCTCTGCCCAAAGCTCCTGCCAGCCACCTCGTAGGCTTCTTGCCCACAAGTAGATCCCTGCTTTTAGCCTGGGGACTCATCCCTGGTGTGATCAGTTGTGGCCAGTGCTACGGGGTCACATGATATAGAGCAGTGCTCTCAGACTTTAACATGGGGACGAAAATTCAGGCTCTGGTTCAGTAGGTCGGGGGTGTGACATGAATTCTTTGTCTCCAACAAGCTCCCAGGTGTTGCTGATGCTGCCGCCCCCCAGCTACACTTTGAGTAGCCAGAGTAGAGTGTGGTGACCTCTGTGTGAACATGACTCAGGAGGCAGGCGCTCTGCGTGGGAGGGATGTGGCTGTGAGATGGCATTTCGTGCGGAGGAAGATGCAGTGTTCATGTCTACAATTTTGAATATGGTTACAGTTGGAATGAATAAGGCATCTTCAAACCAGAAAGTCAGCATTTAAACAATTCAGGTGCAGTCTTTGAATAACAAGGTGGTTGGTATTGGTGATTAGTCCTTGTATTATTTTAATCCAAAGCAAGGCAGTAGTTATTTTAATGTTTTCAGTGAGACAGTAAGCAGGTGAGTCTGAATGTAAATTATTTGTCTTCACTTGAGAGCTTGCTGCAAAACTCCTTTCATAGTTTGCAACCAAGTCTGTGTTGTCTGTGAGGATGGGCAGTGAAACTTAGTTGTTTATCATGTGAAGTTGGAAGCTAGAGTCCCTGGGAAGGACACCGAGTATTAGATTCCTTATCATTCTTAGGAGAACCTACATTTCTAATTGTCTTCATTAGAGATCCATAGATATGATAGTTCAGCACTTGGTCACAGAGATCCTTGAACCATCGTACTGTCTGACATCCTTTGAGTTAATCCCATTTTCAAAGCACCCATTACAGTCATTCTTCTACTATTCATTTCATAAGTATAATCTAAGACTGATTGATTAAAAACCAAAGAGGTTTGTTTTTTTTTAATTTAACAATGCTAGGGTTCAGTAATTTAGAATTATGTATAATGTCTAATAGAAGAGGACTGAATTAAATATTCCAGCCCTTCTGACGTAGTGGCAGAAGCAGGAGGAAAAGTGAGTCTTTTCGACTTCCCCGTTTCATTCATTACATTCAAAAATTACATTCACATAGGCCCCCATGTGATATTCACATGTATTCTTCATTGTTTTAAGTGATCTTTTTACATTGTTTTATTATCTGGAGTTTACCCACTTCGACTCATTCTTCTTACTTTAAAAATAACTAATTTGGGGCTTCCCTGGTGGCGCAGTGGTTGAGAGTCCGCCTGCCGATGCAGGGGACACGGGTTCGTGCCCCGGTCCGGGAAGATCCCACATGCCGCGGAGCGGCTGGGCCCGTGAGCCATGGCCGCTGAGCCTGCGCGTCCGGAGCCTGTGCTCCGCAACGGGAGAGGCCCGCGTAAAATAACTTATTTTAACTTTAATGATCAGAAAAGGCAAAAATGGTTATTTTAAATGACTAAATAGTATCATCCTTTAAAAAAAAAAAAGGGGGTCTCCTAATTTATGGGAGTAAAATCTTGAAAGGGATTTTCAAAATTCGCCTTATGTTGATAGTCATATAGAATTCTGATTTACTGAATAGATTTAACCACATGACCTTCTTTGACTTTTACACTTCGGTTTTCAGTCATCAAAGCAAGAATGCTGTTTAGTATGAGGAATTGTTTTGGCACAATGAAAAGAATGCTGGCCTTGAAGTCAGACAACTTTACTTGCTATGTTTCTTTGGGCAAGTTATTTAATCTCTGTGAGCATTAGTTTCCTCATCTGTAAACTTATGATGTTCGTATCAACTTTACAGCATTATTGTGTTGATAAAGATAAATTATGCATGTAATGCAGCAGTATAAACATTACCATATAACAGCATTTTAATAAATAAACATGAAGATTTTTAGAATTTTATGACAAAATACTATTTTGTTTTGATATAAAGTAAAAGAAAGTATTTTTGTTACTCATATTTGCATAGGAATAACATTATCTATTCTTGACATAGATGATTACTGCCGTGCTTTGAGGTATAAGTATAAGAGCTGATTGTAATTGCCACTCGGTTAACCTATAGATTGGAACCACCATTGTCAAAAAAGTGGTTTTCCAAAAAAGAAAGTAGTGATATTGTATACAGTTTACCAAAAGAAATTCTAACTCATCTTCAAAGTGTAGTCAGTAAATTCAATCATGCTCAGTGAAGTAATTTGCAGGAGCACAGAGAATAGTCGGTTGTTTATAGTGAGACATTTTATTAATTCACTTTAATCAAACAGAACTGGGAAAGTCAAGTTATGCTCATATGTTTTTAAAGAGTGAGGACCAGAAATATGGTGAGAGAATGGGATGCTGCACTGTTATTCAAAATACAGGAAGTCAGATAAAGTGTCTTTCATGTCAAGTGGAAGACAGATATTTTCAAAACATACACATGCATTTTCACATGCACCTCCACACAGTGAACATACAAAGACATCTTCTGATGGTTTCCTAGGTGTAGGCCACAGGACCACCAAACGTATATATTTCTAATAAGAGCCTTTATATTATTTTTATAATTAACCTCCCTTAGATTAATAGCAAACCATGGATATCCACTCTCATAGCAAATGCTGGTATAGTAGTTTATTTGCCAGTGCATTTTTCATTTGATGAAGCATCTGTGGAGCTTTGACTTTATAAAAGTGAATGAAGCCATTGGTAAGAAAAGCAATGGAAATGCCTGGAAAATTGGTTCAAGGGACAGGCAAGTTCAAGGGCAGAAGCCTGAGTGTGGATCTGGGGCATTGTAAGCCTTCAGATTTTACTCTGTGCTTCAATCTAGGGGGTTTTCTTAAGGCCAAATTGATTTCCAGAATATCTGGTGTGGTCTACAGTCAAATCACCCATGCCAAAGCAATTCTTTCCTCCTTTAATAACAGAACAGTCATATCTTATTCTAGTTTCAGTTTTGTATAGGGGGAGGTATTTTAAATTTGGACCAATTATAGCCTTTTAGCTAATTTCCCTAAGCATCACCATTCTTATCTTTTTAGGCAATTTAATATATCTACTAGTACTTAATATTACTTTTCCTTATGCAGATCCAGTGCCCCACTTGCCAATTCGTCTGGTGTTTTAAGTGCCACTCTCCTTGGCATGAAGGTGTTAACTGCAAGGAGTACAAAAAAGGAGACAAATTATTGCGTCACTGGGCCAGCGAAATTGAGCATGGGCAGAGGAATGCCCAGAAGTGTCCAAAGTGCAAGGTGAGATAACCTTTAGGAGGAAAGGAAAGAAACGTGCATCTGGGTATCGCTGAACAATACTATTTACAATATTGAAGTGAATTCTGTGTATAACTTTCTTTTTTTTTTTTTTTGCGATACGTGGGCCTCTCACTGCTGTGGCCCCTCCCATTGTGGAGCACAGGCTCCGGACGCGCAGCCCCAGCGGCCATGTCTCACGGGCCCAGCCGCTCCGCGGCATGTGGGATCTTCCCGGACCAGGGCACGAACCCGTGTCCCCTGCATCGGCAGGCGGACTCTCAACTACTGCGCCACCAGGGAAGCCCTATGTATAACTTTCTTAATGCAGACGTGGAGAAAAAGGATATTTGCTGTTTTCATCTTAGAAGAGTAATTATATTACCTACCTAAAATGAAGATTTTTATGTATAAACAATGTATATTCTTATTCACCTTACATTTCAGAATTTAAGGAGGCTATGTATAAATATGGATCTTAAACTTCAAAGTTCTAATCTTCCATTTAAAAATGGAGATGTGTGTACAGGAAAAAGCTCATATGAAAATGATATAAAGTATTATTTCTAGTTTGCCAACACGTACTATAATCACTTCTCAATTAGGTAGGCTCTGAATCCTTGTAATCCTTTGGTTTTCCTCCCCTCTGCCATTGCTTATTACTTTAGGATTACATTAAACTGGTCATTTCCCTTTTTGTAAATCTGGTGAGGTAGAAGCTAAGAGCTAAAATCAGGACTTTATGAATCCCATTTTTCAACTTTCTCTTGATGATCATGCAAGTAATCAAGAGTTAGCAGGCATCTGAGCAGAGACCTAGATGTTGAAAGTCAACCATGCAGACAGCCAGGGAACGATCTCCTATAGACAAGCCAGCACATAAATCCAGCCAGAAAACTTTGGATTTGACTCTTACAGGATAGGGATCTGTTGAAGTTTGTGAAGTTTTTGTTTTTTAAGCTCACTTTAGAAAATTATATGTATGTAAATGCATATGTACACTCCACCATGTGTGGTTTCCATTTTGTGCCAAATTTATTTTTGATAATCATGTCTAAACCGGGCCTAATTTTCTTTCAAGAATAATTTTGCAATTCCTTCCAGGAGACTTAGCACCAAGATAAATGAAATTTGAATTATCAGGGAAATTTTTAAAATTAATCATGTGAATGCAGCTTGAAGTAGTAAAAGTATATTCTGAAGCCTATAAATGAGAATAAATATAATGCGCAGATTCACTACACCAAATTCACATACTAGTTTGTATGTATAGTAAGTAAAGCATTGCCTGAAATAACATGTTATGTTCTTAGCAATTGGAAGAAATTTTTGAAATAGTTTGGATGGCCTGGCTCTCTTAAAAGTGACGTCTACAGATGTTTGAGTTAAAGCTTTCTTTGTTTTCCGTGTAGAAGGCAAATTCATCTACAATTATCCCTTTGATTTTTTTTTTTTAACATCTTTATTGGAGTATAATTGCTTTACAGTGGTGTGTTAGTAAGGCTGCTTCAGATCACTGCATCAATTACTCAGTAGATTTTTCTTTTGTACCCATTGAAGAACAATGGGAAGATGAGGCCTTTCCCCCTTTCTGTTGCCTTTCCAATTTATTCAGAGGTACTGCTCAGTTTCAAACTAAATAAAGGCCAGTAGGAATTCAGGAGCGCTGTTTAAGTCATTCTGCTTGACACTTTGTTCATAAGTATACTTTATATCAATCTGGAAAGCTATGAAACAATTACCAGTTGGCCTGGCTCTAAGAATGAGCGCTAAATGAAGACTACTGCAGCATTATATGTTCGGGATTTTCAGAATGAGTTGAGGTAATACATAAAAGCATACATTTGTTACTGTAATCCCTCAATCTAACATTAAAGGGACTCGATGTATTGAAGGAAAAAGCACCCAGCTGTAAGGAATTTACTGAATGCACTAACAGCTCCCACAGTTTTTACAAATATAGATAAACAGCTAAGAGGACGCATACATGCTGGTTGGTTCTCTTTTGAAATAATAGCTAAAAGGTTGGGGTTTGAAAATGAACTACCTTTTAAATAGCTGAAGGGAAAGGAGCCAAAGAAATCTGGAATGAGTTTACATGACTACCTTGTAGTGGAGAATCTACTTGCTGGTGAGATCCAGGTTCCATAAAATTTATGTCAGTTTAAGTCGTATTTTATGACTCGTTTTGAATAGAAATAGTTTCAGGGCTTTTATAAGCATATGACTTTAAAGTTTTGCATTTTCTTAATTGTGATTTTTTGTCACTGTTGTTGGACCGTAAAATTGTATTTTTGCCCATGAAGCCTCTCTAATACTAGAAATCCACAAGGAGATATTATTCAGTGTATTAATATTTTATATTCCAAGACTTTATTATTTTTTTTAAAAATTTATTTATTTTACTTATTTTATTTATTTTTGGCTGAATTGGGTCTTCGTTGCTGCGCGTGGGCTTTTTCTAGTTGCTGTGAGCAGGGGCTACTCTTCGTTGCGGTGTGTGGGCTTCTTATTGCAGTGGCTTCTCTTGTTGCAGAGCACGGGCTCTAGGCACACGGGCTTCAGTAGTTGCAGCACGCAGGCTCAGTAGTTGTGGCTCACGGCTCTAGAGCGCAGGCTCAGTAGTTGAGGCGCACGGGCTTAGTTGCTCCGCGGCATGTGGGATCTTCCTGGACCAGGGTTCGAACCCGTGTCCCCTGCATTGGCAGGCAGATTCTTAACCACTACGCCACCAGAGAAGTCCAAGGCTTTATTTTTATAAGTAATCTTTTAAAATTTATAAATATGAAAAAGGAAGATACGAGGAGTTTATGAAAAAAATTTCACACAGTGCTTCCAGGTGAACAAAACAATTATCATATATTTTCATATGAATATGTTTTCAATAATGATCAAATGTGTTTAAAATTTTGTTGTGACCAAAGTATATTTATGTACCCTGCACAGGTATATTTGCTTAGATTGATTCATAATTTTAATAATTATTTTGATTTTTAAATGATTGTTTTGTTCATAAAGGTCATATAACATATGATAGAAATTTGGAAAAGAGAGGGAGAGAATTCACCAGAATCCTGCCACTCCAATATACTCACTGTTAACATATTAGTGTCTCCTTGGTCTCTCCCCTATTTAAGTAGCTTTAAAAAAAAAAGAATCGCAGTATGGGGATAATTTGATATGCTTTGTTTTTCCATTTAACACGTCAAACCTTTCTTATGTTACTAAATAGTTTCCGTAACATTTATTAACTAAGTAATATTTGCTTAAATATCCTTCTGCTATTAGTTACCAAAGCTGGCTTTGTTTGGGTTCGGGGTTTTTTAAAATATATATATATATATATATTATAAATAATGTATTGATATTCATCTTGAATATGTATTTTTCCATATTTTGGATCCTTAAAAGCATATATTCCTGAAGACAGAATTACTAGGTTAAAGGATATCAGTGTTTTCAGTATTTGATACATAGTGCCAATTTGCTTTCTAAAAAGACTGAAACAATTTATAATTCCACCAGAAAAATCTGAGAACCTATTTCTGTATGATCATTTCTTATTAGCATTTCAAGTATTTTTAAATGCGTATTTAATACTTTAAAAATATTTTGTTCCTATATGTTGAATTGTCTTGTTTGCTTTTAGATTGAGTACAAATTCATGTATTTTTGAGTTTGAAATGCCCCTTTTTTAATTATCTGTTCATATCCTTTGCCCACTTGTTTGGGTCAGGTTGGGGATATTTTTTATTATCAAATTATATGTGCTCTCTATTTTCTATTTGAAAATATTAATTCCTTTTCTGACATATTTTCTCCTATCTTTTATTACTTTCTTTTATATCAGTGATAATTTTTTTTAAACTTAATTGGTTTATGTGTGTGTATTTTTTTAATTTTTAAAAATTTGTGTTTGACCAAATATATCATTCTTTTTATTTTTGGAAAGAAAGAACACACACACATAAACACACACATATATATGATATGTGCATATATTTATATTTATGTATCTTTTATAAATATTTTATTCCTAAGCCTAAAAAGTTATCTGTCATCCAGAAGCTTGATAAATGGTCTATTTTCTTTCTTTCTTTTTAGCATTTAATTTCTAAATATTTTAACTCTTTGATCTACCCATTACTTATTTTGATGTTTATTATGCATTGGATACATACACTAATTTTTTCCAAATTAATTGCATCTAATCTAAATGTGTCCCCCTACCCACTGATTTGTAATTTTTCTCTAAACATATGTTAAATTAATATATATAAGAGCTCTTTTCTGAGCTCCCTAATCTTGTAGCTGCTAATTTTTAAAAAAAATTCTGTGCTTGTACTGGTGAGTGTTAAATGATTATGCTTTTGTAAAATTTTCCCATCCATACAAGGTTTGATAATCAATTCATTATTTCAATTAGTATTCCAAATAAGCCAACTTTTCTTTCATTAGCTTATAATTATTATTTATCCTGTAATGAGTTTTTATCTTTATCTCAAGTGGAAAGATCAGTTTAATATATGGTATAGTATTATGAAGAGATTTGACTTATGCTGAGAAATCAAAATTATTATTTATAATTGAATTTTGGCAGATAATCAGAATGAGTATTAAAACATTTTTTCTCCCATATACAATCAAGATACTTATTCATAAGTGTGTTTTTTTTTAATACTAGGGTAAAAATATATAAGCATTTATGGAAATCATTTCTTTATAGGACATTTTTATGAAAAATTAATAGTAACATAGTAAGATCAACTTTCCTTAGCCATTTTTTTGAGTCTCATTGCTTCCTTAATTCATAGTATTCTTCAGTCACTTGTGAGCCACCAATTTTTATCTTAAAAATATGTCTTCTATTTTGTATAAATTCTTAACCTACCAGAAATATATGCTAATTTTAAAATGACTCTCTGGAAAATAGTTACCACAAGACAATCTAGTTCATGATAATTTTAAATTTAAGTTAAATTTAAAGCAAAAAGCAGATTTAAATTTTGTTGGAGGTATTGGAATATTTGTTCCGTTTTATGCAAAAATTCATTTGAGACTTGTGTCTTATAGCACAGATTAGATACTAAACTCTGAGTTAGTAAGAAAAAAAATTGTTAAGTCAAAGAAAATGAAAAGTGAGATGCACACCTAAAAATTAACAAACATGAGGTTATACAATACAAAACAAACAAGTAAGCAGTTGTAAGCAATTTCACTTGTATACTTTAGATTTAAATTGTTCACGAAAATTTTTGGAAACAATATTAAGTGCAAATTTTTTTTAACATGTATTATCATTTGAAAGTCTGAAATACTTAAAACTATTCCAAAGTATACACTGATAGTTCTTTAAATGGTAGAGTAATACCCCACTAACTAAATTAAAAGCAAAAAACAAAGAAATTATTTTATCATTTCCTTTTTTCCAGAAAATGGCGACCAGCTATAATTTTATTGTTCAACACATACTTTATAAAAAGTCTTTTTTTTTTTTTTGGCAGCACTGTGCGGCTTGCAGGATCTCAGTTCCCCAAGCAGGGATTGAACCTTGGCCACAGCAGTGAAAGCCCAGAATCCTAACCACTAGGCCACCAGGGAACTCCCCGAAAGTCTTTTTATTATTTATTTTAGTTTATTAATAAATGTGTGCTAGGTCATAGCAAACCCCAGCTGGATGATTCTAAAGGCCTGAACAATTTTCGATTTTAGAAGAATTAGAAACCTCTAATATTACTGTCTAATATTATAATAAGCATCATTAAAGATAAAAACAATCATGAACCCTCAGGAATGTGAATAAGAACTCTGTAAGAATGGTTAATGATCCAATCTTCTGATTGTTCCTCAAAAGGTTTAATGCTCGTCAATTAGTGTTAGTTAACCAGGTTTTATCTTTTAGCTATATCATGTTTTTCGATTTAAAATGTTTTTTAAAATGGGGTTTTAACATTCAAAACTCGACAAAGTCCAGATTTCTGCCCTCTGAGTATATATTTTTAACATACGTACTTTCAAAAGAGAGCTGGACACACCTTCAGGCCCTTTTACCCAATAATTTGAGGCGAGCCAGTTTAAAGCCAGCAGGAAGTTAAAGTTAAGAAACAATTTTATAAAAAAGGCAGTATATAAAGAAAGTTTTATCTCTTCAAAAATATTTCTGAAAGAAATATTGTAATATGTTAACATTATTAAATATCGGTGGTAAATCCATGCATGTCTGTTACACTAGCATCTTTAAATTTTAAATGTTGGAAAAAGTTCATGAGTAAAAATAAATAAAACCTAACAAGAGAACAGAAGGACTCTAACATCACAGCTTTCTGGAGCTGCTTACACATCTCTATTTGCCTATGCAACCTCTAAGGGTTTGACTATTACATTTTCTTTTTCCTTCCTCAGGTAAAAGTTAAATGTTTCTACGAATACTGGGCTTACTAAAGCAAAGCTGGGGTTAATATTTCTCAAAATGGTTAGCTTTTCATAATTTGGAAAATTAAAAGGGAATTCCTCAAACATCCCTACCCCAAATTACCTTCTTCCTTAATGTCAGATAAGAGAAATGCTTATGTAAACATTTATATAATGTGGTACAGATATAGTCATAGCCAACTAGATAACATGCAGCTGACCACTTTAATTTTTCTCTTATATAAATAATAACATATCTCTAGTTAGGGCATTTTACAAAACATTGAATAGGGATAATTAATTAGGAAGTTATACATTTTCATAGACTAATATATAAGTAATGTGATTTATGAATTAAAGGTAATTAAGTCATTTATTTTATTCCAAGGTCAACATATATCCTAGTTTTAGGAGGCAGGACAGTCACTTTTTTTTTTTTTTTTTTAAGAAATGCCAAGATATGAACAGGGGGTGCTGAGTTCTAATATGCCAGCTTTATTTTATTCATAAAAATGCCTTTGTACAACGCTCTGTCTTTCTTTGTAGTGTTAGAACAGTAATAATAATGGCAATACTATCTACATGTACTGATATTTACTACATATTACTCTCCATTGCAGTTTTACATGCATATTATCTCATCAAATCCTCAGATGTGATACTAAGATGCTAAGTTCTAATGTGCCATCCAAATCTTAACTATTAAATGCCTTTTGATAAAACTTTAAGGTGTTTCACAGTAATAATAAAATGATAGGTTCAATAGTATGTGAGTTACATTTGTTGTCTCGTTTAAATCTCAAAAGAAAGTTTTGAGAAAGGGGTAATTACCACCACTTCAAGATATAGAAACAGTTTCAGAGAGGTTAGGTAACTGAACCGAAAGGCAGGCAGGGGAAAGTACATTATATTCATCCATAATTTATTGAGAATTTGGAATTAAAGGAATTTGCTTGTCAAGATATTTCCTTTCAGATATTTTATTCTCTTAAATCCTGTAATAGGATGCTTTTGGCAAAAATGTATTGATTCAGAGAAAAGATTAATTTGCTCCTGTTCACATCAAATTAGCACAAACCCTGTCTGTGGGCTCTTATATCTGAGCTATAGCTATAGAGCCTATGGTTGCTGAGGAAAGAACTTAGGGTATTAATGTTGGATTTTATAGATAATCCTGCAATTCTCTAGCACTTCACAAGTCGCTGCAAAAGTATGTTCAGCAGCTGGTGACTGCTTTTATATAGTGCCCGTTGTAGAAAATAAAATAGCTTCTCCTTGACCACTAATTACCCACTTTAACTCTCCAGATTGCTTGAAATCACTAAACTTGAAGCAGTGGTTATCACTGCTGCTGTTTTCTTGAAGTGCCAAAGCCTAGACCTTAGTTGTGAGAAGAGCCTGATTGTTTGGTAACAAATATTTTCTAGGATATAAACTGTATTTCATCCAGTGCCCCATTTTTATGACTAATAACTTCAATATTTGTTTACTGTCTGAGATTAAATGTATAATGTGAGTACATATAACATTTCATTAGAAATCAATATATTGTCCTCGTAATATAGAATAAAAATAAGTGCAAATATAATGAAATAATATGTATTTCAACATGTAAATGTTCAGGTACCATGACATTAAAAGACAAAAAGTAGCAGTCAGATTTTTGAACCCATTTAAAATGCATAAATTTGGATTTAAGAAACCGTGAAGCTTAAATATTATCAATAGCTATCCTTTTTATCTGACATTTTAAAATGAGAACAAAATTAGTGTATATGTATATATATGTATGTGTGTATATATATGTATGCATATGTACATACGAATGTGTACAATTTTATCGCTAGAAAATTCAAGATACATTAAAATCATACGTACCTCTTTGGGGTTTATATATAAAATGAAGTTAGATTCTAAATACAATCACTCTTTCTCAGTTTACACCGTAGTTATACAGTAACTAAAAAATTATCTAGTAAAACCATACAAACATTATTTTGCGTTTATATGTAAAATGAAGTTAGGTAACATGTTCAGATATTTATAAACAGATTTTCACCTATATGAATGTCTAGTGTGTCAGAAAATTGTATGGGTGGAACCTAATTCTCTTCTGTGTGGGATGTCCCAAACATTGAAGAACAGCCCGAAATGCCAGCATCAGCCACCTTTGTGACAACCAAACATTCCCCTACCAAAGAAATTCTGAAGCATCTCCAGGGGCCTGAGAGCCCCTGTGGAGAGCCTCTGTTAGAGATGAGGGCTTCTGAGAGGAACGAAGTCCAATGAGCTGTGTAGACAGGGAATAATTGAGTAAAAATCTGCTTATTTTCCATTTGGATACCTATGGGGCCAGTTTTGCTAAAGGATCTAAAGCTTTCTAAGATGGTTCATTTATTTTTCTTTTCATTTGATTTCATGCTTTAAGAATTGCTTTTTATTTCTGCAGCAAACTCAACTTAGAATTCCAAACAGGATACAAGTTTTTCTGGTAGCAGCAATCAGTAGGCAGATCAACAAAGTTTGGAGAACTATGAGAAAAGGTTATATAGACCTTTTCATCCGAATTCCTAAGCAATGTCTTCACTTGTCTTAGTGAGCTTCTCCAGCACAGTGCACTCTCCTGTCCCCAAGATGGGCCTTCTCATAGTTTCTCCATCTCAGTAAACGGCAGCTGCAACCTTCTAGCTGCTCAAGTCAAGAATTTGACCTCTTTCTCTCACACCCACACATACTGTCAGTCATTAACTTTTGTAGATTGTACCATCGAAATATATGTGGAATTTGACAACATCTCAGCACCGTGCTGTCACTAATCTGGTACAGGACATCATCATCTTTCTCCCTCTAAGATTTTTGCAATAGCCTCCTGACTGGATTCTTACTCTTCACAATGTTCCTAACCCAGCGGCCCAGCAGCCAGAACGAGACTACTAAACATAAGGCAGATTACATACCCCCCTGCTCAAAATCCTCCATGGCCCCCATCTCACACAAAGCAAAAGCTAGCCCTTACAATGACCATGTGCCCCATCACACTCTGCTCATGCCCGCACCCCATTATTCCTCTGACCTCATCTTCTACTTCCTTCACCCTCCTCCAGCCACACTGCCCTCCTGGCTGTGCTTCAAAAACATGAGGCATGTTTCCTTCTCACGGTGTCCATGCCTGCTCTTCCCTTTGAAATATTCTTTCCCCAGATATCTACACACCCAGCTCTCTCCCTTCATGTCTGAGCAAAATTCAGCTTCTCAGTAATAATCCCTTTCCCCTACCTCAATAGGTAATATGCTCCTTATAGGCTTTATTTTTTTTCCATAGCACCATATTGCTTATCACTGTTTAAAACAGTGGATATATTTCGCATCATGAGAGCAGGGATATTGATCTGTTTTGATCCTTGAGGTACCTTGTGCATTTAGAGCAGTTCTGGGCACTGTTTAGCACTAAATAGAAAAATGGTTGAATAAATGAATGTCATTTTTCTTTCCTCCTTATATGTACTTTTAGTGAGAATCCATTATGTGCTCTGTGCAACATGGTCCTTTTTCTCTTGAAACCCACAGAAGGGGAGACACAGTGGTTACATGGAAGATGATAAAACACTGTTGCACTCCAGCAGGGCTTTGTGTGGAGTATTATAAGAGAGTTCGTGGTAAAGGGGACATCTCCGTTCATCTCAGGGAAAGCGGGGAGAGCTAGGTTGTTGAGGATTATTGGGTGCATTTTGGCATGATGGAAGGTATCCAGGAGTGGGAGTATTACACTTAAAGGACAGGGCACAGAGCCAGGAAATGAGTTCTGTGTACCAGAGCCACAAGCGCTCTGTGGTTCCTTTAGAGTAGGGTTCACAGAAGGAAGTGGTGAAAGGTGGGGCTGTAGAAACAAACAGAAGCCTGGGCTTTGCATGCAATGTTAAGAAACTTGGATTTCATCCTCCAGACTGAAAAGTTATAAACAAGGGAATGGTGGTAACCAATTTATATTTTAGCTTGGTTGCTGTTGATTATATGAAGGTAGTTGTAGACATCTAGAAGGAAATGATGATTGTATGAGCTAAGGTAATGGTCAAAGGCTGGAGAAGAGGAGAAGTATTCGATAAATATCTTGCGGCTAAAACTGTCTGATTTTGTTCAATGGCTGGAGGTGAGAAGTGAGAAGAGGATAACAACAGGATATTTAGCTTGAGTATCTAAATGGATGGTGATACCATAAACTGTGATAAAATCATGGAGATGGACTTAGTTTTCTTGTTGTTGGGCTAGGGAGCCTTGGAATGGTTATGAGTTTGGTGTTGCTTATTTGACTTTGAAATGGCTGTAAGGCATACAGGTGCATATGACCCCCAAACAGTTGCTACATGACTCTGCAGCTCAGGAGCCAGGTCTGCAGTGGAAATTAGGAAATGAGATCCAGCGGAGGGAAGTTGAAGCCATTTGAGTATGGAAGAGATCACCCAAAGGGTATGTGCAAAGTGGTGATTCATGGATGGCATTAAGAGATAAGTGAAGAAACGAAATTGAGTTATTTGTAGTGAGGTGGACGGACCTAGAGTCTGTCATACAGAGTGAAGTAAGTCAGAGAGAGAAAAACAAATACTGTATGCTAACACATGTACATGGAATCTAAAAAAAAAAAAATGATTTTGAAGAACCTAGGGGCAGGACAAGAATAAGGATGCAGACGTAGAGAATGGACTTGAGGACACGGGGAAGGGGAAGGGGAAGCTGGGATGAAGTGAGAGAGTGGCATGGACATATACACACTACCAAATGTAAAATGAACATATGTATATGTATAACTGATTCACTTTGTTGTAAAGGAGAAACTAACACACTATTGTAAAACAGTTATACTCCAATAAAGATGTTAAAAAATATATATATATATAATATATACATAAAAGAAGTAAATATGACAAAATGTTTTACTGTTAAAGTACATGATGCTTTGTGTGCTTGGTGCTTCGTGACCACCTAGAGGGGTGGGATAGGAAGGGTGGCAGGGAGACGCAAGAGGGAGGAGATATGGGGATATGTGTATATGTAGAGCTGATTCACTTTGTTATAAAGCAGAAACTAACACACCATTGTAAAGCAATTATACTCCAATAAAGATGTTTTAAAAAAAAAGATAACTGAAGAAATAGGAACCTAAGAGAGGTAAGAGGAGCACCTGGAACAAAGGTGTCACTGAAGCAAGAGTATATCAAAGGTCAGAGGGAAGTAGTGATCAACTGATTAAATGACACTGAGAGATACAATAAGATAAGAATTAAAAACACGTTCATTGGATTTGGCAATTAGAGGGTCATGGATAATACTCATTTGTTCTTTTAATATTTATTGAGAACATGCTATGTGACAGGATCAGTGGAACTCCCTTTAATAAAATAACAAACAAGATGTACATGATCTGGGCCCTTTCAGATCTTATAGACTGGGAGAGGGTTTGAGCAGAGACATACAATTAAAGAGTTTTAAAATAGAGAGTGAGAAGTACTCACTCAAGCTAGTACAGCTTGCTTCTCATTTCATGGATACAGTGCCTTGAATATGCTGTGCTGGGAATGGTCTCCCTACCTCTAAGTCTTCTTAACTGGCGAACTTAACTTGTTCTTCATTTCTCAGATCAACTGACACTTCCTTAGAGGAGCCTCTTCTGACCCTTAGACCAGATCAAGCTTCTTAAGTATTCTCTTCATACCTTATCCTTTTCCTTCATAGCATTTTTCATAGCTTACGAGTGTCTATTTATTTGCAGAATTGATTATGTCTATCTGCAGCTTAGACTAAAAGCTCCTTAATGGCAGAAGCCATGTCAGATTTTATCAGTGAACAAATAAATATTTATTGAGTGAATGAATGAATGTTTCCTGGAGAAAGACAGTTGATCTGGATGTTTCAGTAACATGGGGTTGTCGGGATATAGCTCAGCGGTAGAACATTTGACTGCAGTAACATGGGGTTGCTGTCAACTGAGGAAGAATTGAGAGGTGAGTAAGAAAAGCAGTGAAAATATTCTTTTAAGAAGCTTGGTTAAAATGGAAGGGTGGGAGTAATCATTGGCTAGAAGGTCATGTGGAATTAAAGGAAGGATTTATTAGGATGGGGAGACACCTGAGCTATTAGCAGGCTAAGCGGTGCACAGTCACAGAGGGGAAAGGGTAAAGATGAATGGGAAGGAGGGGAAAACCGACATATGGAGATTTCTGAGAACATGGGGTGTGGGGCTAAGGGAAGTATGGTAAAGAAGAAGGAAGAAAATTAGGGGCTAATTTGTAGTACACTCTACTGTGAGGAATGAGAATCGGACAGTATTCTACACTCTTCTTCAAAGAATTTGTCATCATAAATCAATCATAAGACTGAAATGTGTATGAAATTTCCTATAACTAAGAAAACCAGGACATTGGAGGACAATTAGAGTATTGGCTTTAAAAAGCTAACATAGCAGGAGACACCAAATGATTTTGAAATCATCTTATATATTTTTTGCAATATGGTTTACCATAATAGAGGCCACCATGTTTGACATGACAGACGAGGATTCATTCCGCTTATCTATCCCTTCCCTTTCTTCTCCTTCTAATTTTTGATAATTATTATTTTAGTTCTTCTTTTGATTATCTTTAACCTTTAAATAATATACTGTAACCTTGGTTCAATAGTCTAACAATTTTAGGTGATATATGAAAATCTAGCCCTCCTACAATTCTTTCCACTTCTCTATTTCCCATTTTCTGTAAGCTGTAACTTTGTTTTTATATTGTCAAATTTAATAACATTCACATTCTATTCTAATATAATATTTAATACTTCTGTTATTTCTAAAGGATAATTCTAGCATGGGAAAACCAATTGGGTATTTACATAATCAAGAACATATAATTATGGAGCAAAGATTACATTTCCTTTTCCATGAGATCACAACTTCTAGGAAAAAAGCCTTTTGCATCTTTGCTCACTGTCAATTACTTAATCATGCTGTAGTTTTTTATGCCTTATATTTGGAACTTACATGCCTTTCATTTTGTTTTGTTTTTCCTGCAATTCCTTACTGTTCTTCTTTCTTCCTTATTGGGAATAGATATACCACTTTATTTATCATGTTATTTAATATTTAGCTCCTCAGGAATTTTATTGCTTGGTGTATATTCCATTGTTATTTTTTGAAGATGTTCTTGAAACCAGCTGACTTCCTGTTCTAAATTGGACTGATTGCTTTTCAGCTCTTTCGCTGAGATTTCTTACACCTTTTTTGGTATGTGGTAACACTGTCTTGTCTTGACTTGCGCATTCACTTAATGAAGTGCTTCCTTAAGTCATGGCACCAGAAAAGGAACAGAGGAGTCTTAGCATCTCTGGAATTGTTTCATTTTTACCCCCATATATTATTTATTTTGTAATTGGACAACAATTCTAGGTTCATATTTTTAATGAGGTCTTTGAAGGCTTTGTGTAGATGTTTGCTTTTTAAAAATCCCTGTGTTGAAGAACCTAGGGGCAAGACAGGAATAAAGACGAAGATGTAGAGAATCCAACTTCAGGACACGGGGAGGGGGAAGGGTAAGCTGGGACTAAGGGAGAGAGTGGCATGGACATATATACACTACCAAATGTAAAACAGCTAGCTAGTGGGAAGCAGCCGCATAGCACAGGGATATCAGCTGGGTGCTTTGTGTCCACCTAGAGGGGTGGGATAGGGAGGGTGGGAGGGAGATGCAAGAGGGGAGGGGATATGGGGATAAATGTATATGTAGAGCTGATTCACTTTGTTATAAAGCAGAAACACACATTGTAAAGCAATTATACTGCAATAAAGATGTTAAAAAAAAATCCCTGTGTTATGGAGAATTGGTATAGTGAGATAAGTAAGGAACTGAGAGTTACTCATGGGATTTTTAAAAACTTTCCTCATAATTATTGCTTCTAATTAATTCCTCCCATATCAAAGCCATTGAGGCAAATACATATATTAAAATAATTTTATACATAGAGTAAATTATTTGTTGGGAACAATAATACATAACAGTTAATTTAGTTATCATTTCCTGCTTAAAGAATAAAATAAGCTTTCAATTCTTGGTGAAAGTGGAGATAAATACTTGTGGGCAGAAGTGTACTGATTTAGTTATAAAATAGGTTGGATATTTAGCAGTTCATTTATTGTTATTCTTCCACCTTATAATTAAGTAGAATCTGTATGAAAATAAAAAGCTGAATTCTAGTTCTATTTTTAAAGATAATTTGTGGGCATTTTATTAAACTAAATGTAAGCAACTTGAAGAGGGCAGGTACATATATTGATTACTCTCTTATTACAGGTGTTGATATGTACTATAAAGAATGTCATAGGCTCAAAAATGATCCGTGCTGTCATTTCTGTCTACTACTATGTGGACTTAATATCAAACTCATATTAAAGAAATATCTGGCATATCCTGAACATTTTATCTCATGGCTTGTAAATGTAGAGCTATATAAGCAACATTTAGTGCTTAAATACTCAACTCCTTACGTATCAGCCATCCTTATTTGGTACAGATGGAGAGAAGAAACCCTGTTAGTGATACCAGATCAAATGATGTTTGTGGCTTATGGGTGGTCAGTTTAATCTAATGGGTTAGAAATATCTCATCTGTCTTACTCTGTCTCCATCCCTTAAGTAAGAACAGAATTTTGAAGCTGAATTATAGCCACTTGGGTGATTGGTATGTTTTTTAGCAGAGCTAAACTGATGAATGTTTTGAAGCTATAATAAAAAAATCTTTTAAAGCTTCACTGAGAAATAAAATGGACTTTACATAACTGTAATTTAAACCTACTTTTTAAGGATCTATGTTTTAAAAAAAAATGGCATTGTCAAAGTGTGACCTTTAAAGATATATTCAGGGAAGTCGTTTATCATATGAAATTTATTAGCCTCTGGGTGTTAGGAGTTCAAAATTACAACTTGCTTCTTAGCAAATGTGAAAAGTAATGTCGTCTGTTACAAGTTAACTTGCATTATGTCAGTTCATTTCTCTTTTAGCATGAAGTTATAAAATATTCATATATAATCAAGATATATTTGCAATAATATTAAAGAAAGCACTGTGTACTTGACAGTTGGAAATTATGAAACCATTTTCATGATTAAATCATTGCCATTATATGAGTAAAATATTCAAATTAATCTATAGAACTATATAATCCTGCAACGTACAAGGTTCCTGTAGAGTATTGTCAGAACTTAGAATTTTATCACTTCCTGTGCAGAAATATTTTTGGACTAACAGTATTTTAGTTGCCTGCTGTGTTTCAAATATTATTTTAGAAATGAGGAAAGACTGTTAAAAGAGGCTAAAAATTTCAGTCTTCACTATTTAAATGAAATAATAAGTATACCACATAAAGATTTTAGAACACAATGAAACAATATTACAAGCAGATGTAAAATGGCAGTAAAAATTGTATGTGAAATTTTGAGGCAAATGAACTGTCAGTGACAAGTTTAACTTATTGGAGCAAGTTTCTTGTCAGAAAAATTTTTGACATTATTTTAAAGGAAGAACGCGAACTGGCCCAGAGAGCAGCTAAAACAAGCAGAAAGACTTGAACATGCCTTGTACAGGAGGGCAGACATGACTACTCTGTCAGTTAGCAGAGAATACAATTGACCCTCTGGTTTTATCCTTAAGTTTATAATAAGAGGCTGCTTAGCATAATGAAGAAACAGACAAGAATCAAAATACTTTCTCCATTCATTCAAGCAGATTACTTTTCTGAGCTCTGGTTATGAATAAGCATGCCAGTCTCATGGTGTGGTCATGAGGCTTAAAGGCGCTAAGCTAGGTACAGTGCTTGGCATTTAGTAGGCTCTAAACAAGTATTAGTCCTTTTCCCTTTACAGGTCACATACAACATTATGCTATGTGGCCAGGAAATCTGTTAAGCTTTAATTACCTCCATATTGAGAGCAATTACAATATACAGTCAAAAGGTTGAGCATATGATGAAGTAACCTTTATTTTGGGTGCTCAGCTGTTGTCTCTGAACACGTTTTCTCCTAGTGCTCAGGTAGTTTAAAGGATGAGAAATAGTTCAAAGGTTCAGTAGGGCCTTAGCCTACCTCATTCCTTAATGCCATCTGCTGTGCTAAATGGATGTGGTCATAGGAATTGTTCTTCAGCAGCATTCATAGAAACAGGTGCAATGGGGAGACTAAGGGAGAAATTACCAGGAAGCTAAAGAGCTCAAGCTGCAGAGACCCTCACCTGCACAGGTCTCTTCTTAGGCCTTGTATCTAATTTGCATTTGTAATTTACATGCTTCTCCTTTAAGAGGGCCCCCCAATTAGATAACCTTCAGGCCCCACAAAACCTGGGTCCACTCTCACTGGACTGTCAGGTAAAAGAAAAAGAATTCAACGTAATTGAAAAAAGATGAGGTGGCCAATAGCAGAAAAGCAAATTTTGCTTCTATTGACCAAATATTGATTGGTAGTTACCCTTGACCACAGATGCTTATATGCCCTTAACCACAAGCTAGCCCTCACCTATCCAGGAAGGTACTCTAGTCTAACATCAGCCTAAGAATCACCCAGTTGAAGAAGTGAGAAAGGAGATCACCTGGCAATCAGGGAGTGTCAGTTGCATTGCCCTGGTATTTGGTTTCTCACATTTTTAGGTGGGTGAAGGGGAAGGGATAGATGGAACCAATATTATACTGATCTGACTCAATAGGTGCCCCCAAAATGTTTTAGTCACTGTATGTATATTATCACATTTTTATTCTCATGTAAGTATTATCATCTAAATTGTAGCTTGGGAGATAAGAAGTAACCTCCGTACTTACCTGTAACTTGACAGCAACAATAGAGGGAGGTGCTTAGTTGCACAGGTAGCATTGTATACACAGTCCTGTACAAGCATTTGCAAATTAAATTAGAGATGGAAACTAAAATGGTACTGCAAATACACTTACACCTGCTATCATTTCCTTCCACAACAGGATTTCTTTTCCTTGACATTTATTTACAAAAATTTTACATAATCCCTTCTTTTAAGGAATCCTCTTCATCTCTTCTTATTCCCCGAGCCACCTCATTCTTGCTGATCATAGCATCAACAAAACATACCTTCACAGAATTTTTTTAAATTTGAATTTTATTTATTTTTTTATACAGCAGGTTCTTATTAGTTATCTATTTTATACATATTAGTGTATATATGTCCATCCCAATCTCCCAATTCATGCGACCACCACCACCAACCCCCGCCCCCCGGCTTTCCCCCCTTGGTGTCCATACGTTTGTTCTCTACATCTTTGTCTCTATTTCT
>NC_041223.1:37635380-37689947 GCF_002837175.3 Physeter macrocephalus | reverse complement strand
CTGTATCAATTTACATTCCCACCAACAGTGCAGGAGGGTTCCCTTTTCTCCACACCCTCTCCAGCATTTGTTGTTTGTAGATTTTCTGATGATGCCCATTCTAACCGGTGTGAGGTGATACCTCCTTGTAGTTTTGATTTGCATTTCTCACCTTCACAGCATTTTAAATTGCCTCCTAATCATTGAGTTCAATGCATGTCTGGAAAGATAAGTGAGTTTTCTTTGGGATGTGTTTGTTTATATCTGTATTATTCAAAATAAGCCAACAGCTTGAGCACCTGAAATGTTATTGAGCTTTACACGTTTAAAGTGTTTGATACAAAGGTGGCCTGGGAGAGCGTGATAATAAGCAAACTTACGGCTTCAGGAATGCTTTGTAAGGCTTTTATTTTGGTGAAGCTAGTAACTGTTATTCCATACATTTGCCAGATTCTACTTTATAAAAAATGTAATAACCTTTTTTTTCTCTCCCTCTTTTGCTGGTACAGATCCATATCCAGAGAACGGAAGGGTGTGACCATATGACCTGTTCACAATGTAACACTAATTTTTGTTATCGATGTGGGGAGAGATACCGCCAGCTCCGTTTCTTTGGAGACCACACATCAAACCTCAGTATATTTGGATGCAAATACCGCTACCTCCCAGAGAGACCTCATCTAAGGAGACTAGTGCGAGGGTCAGTCTGTGGTGAGTGTCTGACGTGACTTATACAATCTTCCCCAGGAAGGAAGCAGTGATGATGATAGAACTTAGGAATGTAATAGAATAGCCATGACAAATCTCAGCACCTGCCAGGTATTCTAGTAGAGCCTTTAACTCAAAATAGGAGGAAGATGTTTTCTCTCCCTTTGAGTTTAAAATAAAAAACTTGTTTGTTAGCAGGGCACTGCTTACATGAGCAAGGAGATTTTGTTCGAAAAACAAATAATTTATTACACTGCAGAAATATGAAGTCATTAGTCTTCTGAAAGCCTATTGTAAGCCACTTGATGAAAGGGGACAATGTCACATTTCTTTTGTAGTGACAGCACCTAGCAGTGGGTCTTAGGCATATCCTCTATTCATCCATGGAATGCAAACAGTACAATTTTAAAAATCCCTATGTTTCAGAGTCTTGTAATGGAGGTACATTGTACCTATATAGTTGATAAGCCATTGTATATATTTGTATGTATTTTCTGTTGTATTAGTAGTTAATATTAATAGCTAACAGTTAATGAAATGAGCATCAAATGCCCTCATTGCATACAAACCCAAGTTTAAATATCCAAGTGCAATGCTTTTATGGATTGACTTTTTTACCCCTTTCTTCGTCCTCAACAACGCACAGTCTCATATACAAATATGCAAAGATAAACACGGATTCCTGCTCTGGCCTAATGTCACCACCTTTGAGTGATGCAGTGTTCTTCTGACCTGATAGTTCTTCCAATGGCTCCCTACTCCTCTGGAATACACCTACTGTGAGATTTCTTTCTTTTTCATCATGCAGAACTCCATTATTTCTTTCTCTGGCAGTCTTTCTCATGTATACACAATACTTTTTAACATTGTCTACGTTTCTTCCTTTCTACTTACTTGTGCTTGGTTACTTCGTGAGACTATCTTTATATCACTCTTTAGCCCTCCATCACTTCATTACTGTTGTAAACCGCTGTCCTCACTAGAATCATGTCAGGCTAATCAGAACAAAGCTGTTGGTAATAATATACTTCTGTCAGATAAACAATAGAACATAAATTTTAAATTTCATTGTATCATGTGGAAACCAGTGCCATCATTTTCTAAAATCTTATATGATATCTATAAAAACACCCTTACTGAGCTTTAATTAAACATAATTTCCCACAACCAACAGCATTCAATATAGTCAAGATTGGTTTTAATGATTTTCAGTGCTTTTCTGTTTAGTTGCTTATAATGGTATATATTATAATTATATAACCAACATATACTTACTAGTTAAACAGACTTTAGAGGGATAGCTAGGGAATCTAACCACTATTTATAACAATATTACCATGAGAAAACTAACTGCAAAATTAAGTTTTGAGCTGTAACCTATTTGTAAGTCTGTACATACAGAAAGCAACCTAAAAACCAAAATCCTTATATTTCCTGCACTGTTAGTCCTTTTCTTTCCTACTTCAATGCCATTTTGTGGCAAAGTGTTTCCTTTCATTTTTGTTTTAAATAATCTTTGATTTGACCATGCTTTTTTTTTTCCTTTTCGTTTTTCTGGTTAGTCATTCTTAAATAAGGAAAGTCATTTCCTGCCCTATTTGTTCAATAGTATTTTGGGCGCATTCTCTTTGAGACCTTTCACCATTTGCCTAGATGCCACTAGAATTTTCTTTCCAGGTCATAAAATAGAGTCAAGATATTTAACAGCCTGTAGAATGGACAGCCCATAAACATTGTCAGCAGGGAAATATTTTCTTTGTACAGTCTTCTCTGTTTTTATTTTTAATTTTATGGTCAGCTTTCTATAAATGGTTTTCTTTTTGGCCCATTTTCTTTTCTGTGTATGTGTGTGTACTCTTGTGTTTCAGGATGAACCTGACAAAGGAGAGAGCAGCTGGCCTTATGATAAGCTCTCCCTCCTACACATATTTTTGCACCTCCAGAACAGCTGCCTCGAACTGCTGTTGGACCATCACTCCAAGTATAGAAGGGAAATGTGGACTTTTTTCCTGTGGACAAACAAGGAAAAAATACAATAATTCATGTTACCCATTACATTTTACAAAATCAGACAGAATGATTTTATAAGCGATGTTTTTAAATAAAAAGAGCAATTTAATTTCAAACATCTCATCCCTACAAAAGGCAGGAAAAGGAGTTACTCTGTAAGTCCCAAGCTTACCTTCTCCCTGCCATGAAAGAGAGTAGATGGATGACAGCAAAGCCCTCCTGACCTCCATCCTTGCATGATGGAACCCAGTTTGCGACCACAGCCTGCAGATGTCCTTGGACAGAGAGAAAGGGCCTGCCCTCCTCTCACAGCTGGAGGTTGGAAAACAAGGATGGTCATGTGACCATCTGCCCGCTACAGATCAGAGGTTCTGCCTCTAGAGAATAAGGGAGAACAGCTGTTTGAGGATAATGAGCAGCCTCTGACATGCAGGTATCTCCCTGGTAGGGAGTAGGTAGGTTATTCAGTGAATGGTGTTGGGAATTAAAGTGACAGAAAGAATGCTTTGTTCTCATATAATTCCATACAAATATTGAAAATATTACATTAAAACATATAATAGTAAAGAACATACAGGTCCTTAACTGATTTCTAGTTGGCAAATAATTTATATGAACAAAAGCAATGGAGGCCCCCCTCCAAAAATAAATACCACATTTTTCAAAAAGAAAAGAAGTCTGGAACCAGAATTGAAGAAATACAGATAGCCAATAAACATGTTTTAAAAGATTCAGTGTTATTAGTAGTCAGAGAAATGTAAAAAATGAAATTTTTTTCTGGATATTGATTAGCAAATATTTTGTCAAGTTAATACTCTATGCTGGACATCCATACTCTATTGAATGAACTGGAAATTTTGTGCAATTCTTTTACAAAGAAATTTGATAGTAATGTGAAGGATATTTTAAAACATGTTAAGAAATCTAGGTTGACAATGGTTTATTTGCAAGGATAATTTAAAATAGCAGAAAAGGGAACAAAAAATAAGTACTAAAATATTTAAATAAGCTAGAGTATATGGATATAATAGAATACTATTTCAGCTATTGAGAATGGTATTTTAAAAGAATTATTATTGATTTAGGAATAAGAGAATCTGTGCTTAACTGTCCTCAAGACAGTTTCGAAGTTAGACTTAACGTGTATTGAACATTGATTGCATGATTGTAATAAGTTTATTACTTCCCAAAGAGAGAGAGCACATATCTGGTTCTTTGAGTTCTGTGATATTTGGAAAAAAAAAAATCGTGCTGTTACTTTGCAGTCATGTTTCATCACTATTATGAAAATATATTGATAATTACTTAAAAAGGAAACATGAATGAGCACACTGAGCTACATGTGTAGGAAAAAAACCAGATTCTTTTACAATATGCAAATCAATATAGTATAAACTCAAGTGTAGCTTTAAGAATGTACAGAATGTAATTGTTCAATGCAATTTAGTATTACTTGATTGATTCTGTCATTGGTGAAAAATGTAAGTAAACCCCATGGTTAGACATTGTGTCAATTGAATGGCAGTTTTTTCAAAATTAGATATTAAAAACTGTATTTTTTAATCTATGTTTTTTCTGTGGTTTCAAAGCCCCTTTCTTAAGAATAAAGAAGTTAATATTTTTCTGACAAATTTCCAACAAATGGCTGCATTATGTTTCTGTTTTTTAATGTAAATTGTTAATCCAAATTACTGTCCTTATTTATAGAATGGTGTTGCTGCTTTATTTTCAACAGCTAAGGGAGTCTACTGCAAAGTCCCTCCATTCCTTCCTCTTCTCTTGTTGTGTTTGGGTTGTACAGCTATTGCTGTGTCACATGCCTTAAGATCAAGATTACTACGTAATGACAAGATATTAAATACTAGCCTCTATTTTTGTGCTAGTGCCATTTAACGCTAGTAGGAGTCCAGTTGTGAACTCTGTACTATAACTAGAGTTTATTGTAATCACTGCTCAGTTATTCATTTAGAAAAAAAAAGTGCTGGTTGTTGCCATTTGACATCCTTATAAGTGCTTCCTTTCTAAGTTTGTTAAAATGATTCATTTGAAAAACCTTCAATATATTGTATGTTTATTGGTAATTTTCTCTAACAATGGTATTGAAACATCCCATTTGTAATTCAGTGTACTAGGTGTTCACATAGTTAGTTTATTTTGGACCCAGGAAATAAATAAATCACATTTTCAGATGTGGACTTGGGCACAGCCCTCTGTAGCACCTACTAGCTCTCCATTTTGTGAGCTAATTAGATTTTCTCCTGCCAGCTCAGAATGTGTCACTCCTTTCTTAATCTTTCAGAATTTTAAAAATTTAAAATGGAAGAGATCTAAAGGAAAAACACAAAGATGAATGGTCCTGGTGGAATAAAGTGAACCAGTAGCTTTGGAATTTTCTTGATTGTAAAGGATGATTTATGCGATGTATGACACGTGTGCCCAGGACTTGAGTGAAGTTACTGAACTTACATATGTGTATTTGTTCTACACCTGATACATTTCCTTAGAGAAATATTGCCTTAATTTTAATGACTCCTTAAAAAATAACATACATTGTGATATTAAAAAGCATTGCTGAAATTGTTTTTAGTTTTAGTTTAAGACTCTCTAAATGGTTTGCCTTTTGTTTTCCAGCTGGAAAATTATTCATTGCACCTCTAATTCTGGTCTTGGGATTAGCACTAGGGGCCATAGCAGTTGTAATCGGTAAGAAATACTTAATGTATCTGAGATGAGAATTCTCTGAGTGCCACAGAGAGAATATGAGTGTAAATGTAATAGTGAGTCAGTATTAAGTGTAGATGGTACCTGTTCCATGCTTGATCTAAATAAGCAATCAACACGTGATTTATAGATTCAGAGGAGCGTGTTTCGTACAGGGTGTATTTATGTGACACTTTTTCAGTCCATGAGCACTTTGATTCATGTTTCTTATAAAGCATTATTCATCCCCTTTTAATACAAGAGTTAATGTAACTAGTATTTTAGCAAAAGATTCCAGAAGACGAGAACCCAGATTTTCCAATTCTGAGTTCAGGTTGGAACATCAAAGAAAAGAGGCTCTGTTACACCTTTGGGTCTTCGGTTAGTTCTAGTAAAAGGGTTCCCTGGGTCAAAAAGATACCTTTGATGTGTATACGAACATGTACCCAACATATACTTGAGCACTAACAAATAGAAAATGTATCAGTGATAAATATAGTTTTATTCATGCAAGTATATTAAAATATGTATTTTCGCGCAATGGTTCTCAGACTTTGGAGTGCTTTATAAGAACCTTGAGGGCTGGTTAAAAAACAGGTTCCTGGTTTCTACTCACAGTTTCTGACTCAGTGTAGGGGCCTAGTTCTAAAAAGTTAGGTGATGCTGATACGGGCAGTCCAAGGATCACACTTTGAGAACCATTGCTGTAGAGGATTTAAAATTAAACACTATAGCTAAAGGCTGCTTTGATGATTGTTCCACATAGTAGATGGGATTTCTCTTTTTTCCTAAATAAATTGATTTTTATATGTAAAGTTCTGTTTAGCAAGTAATTTGCATGTGCAGGACAGATAGAATTATAAGGTAACTAACATTTAAGTTCTTACAATGAATGAGGCTTTATGAAGTAGATACTATTATTATCTGCATTTTACAGTTGAGGAAATTAAGGCTTCACTAGGACCTCACAAGTGGTAGAACTGGGAATCAAAGCTGACATTTGCTCCACTGCCCATTTTCTTAAGTAACATGCTATATGGCCTGAAACCGAAGCATGAATATCAGTGTGCAAGTGATATGACTAGGGATAATAAAGAAGACTTAAACCTAAGTTTTGATATTTTGATAAAAAACATTCATATCCAAACTGGTGTCACAGACTTTGTTAAAAGGGGGAGAGGGAGCTGAAGAAAAATAATAAAGAATGAAATCGTGAAGAACTAAGTACATTTCATAGCATAGGTATCTTCCCTCTTTTCATTTTCATGTATTACTAAATAATGATTATTTATAAATAGCTTGCAAAGTAAAAATTTGAAAATAGAAAATTTTCAAATCTATGATACTAAAAGCCTATCCTCTTAATTAGCTTTAATCTTTTTTTTTTTTTAATCCCCAGGTTTATTTGTATTTCCTATCTATTGCCTTTGTAAAAAACAGAGAAAACGATCACGGACAGGAATGCACTGGTAAATGCAGATGATTTCATCTGACTACGCTGGTCCCGGTAGGAGCTACACAGAATTATACACCTATCTGAGGGTCACTTCTTGAAAACTGCCAAGAGGACCCTTTTGCCATCTCTTCTCCTGTGTTCTCTGCAGGCCACAATGCCTCTAGCTCCGGTGCATTCCCGACATGGTATCCTGTCCTTTCCTTATACAGATTGCTGCTTTTACAAAAAGGTCACTTTCATAGACTATAAACATCTATATCATAACTCTGATCTTCTTAATGGTTCTTGGAAGAAAGTATTTTAATTAGAACCAGTTATCCTCAGAACTGTCTGAGCATGCATCTCCTGAGCATTGCTTGGACTGTCTTTGTACCTGCATTTCCCTCCATGCCCTCTTCTGAGACTTGGTGTGAATAACTGAAGGTCCCACCTGTACCAACAAGCAAGGCCACTTTTCAGAAGATGAAGGCTCACCATATGCACCAATTTTCATCCATGACCCAAGCAGTATAATTCCTTCATCCTTCAGATGCTATAATTGTTAAAAATCTCAATGCCCAAAAGGGAACTAATGAAACTAAACGGATGAGAAGAATCATAGTTACTGAAGTGTATACGTGTAGGAGTGTGAATGTGTGTGTATATACATATCTGTATTAAAACTAGGTCCAATACCTTGTACTTGTCAAGTTCCATGCCTACACTATTTTTCCAGATTTTCATAGACATATTTAAAAATGATTGTTCCTTTGTGGGCATAATTTGGTAATGTACTGAATTAAAGTCAACGTACACAACAGGCTATTTTGATGTTGACCCTTTCTATTTCTTGCTCTCTCTCTCTCTCTCTCTCTCTCTCTGTCCCCCCCCCACACACAGAAATTTGTGCAGTGTCACCTCAAGTATTATCAAACTTTATAAACTGATAAAACTAATAGGCTGCTTCTAGGAAATTCTCAAGACCTGAACGTTCTGTCTTCTTTTTCAGATTTCTTATATGTTGGCATACTTGCTTCACTCTATAATTAATTTAAATAAGTGTGCTGTAGAGAGAACTGCTGAGGCCTTTAAACATATCCCTATTCTGCTAATTTTTTAACCAACTTGTGATTACAATAATTATGCTTTAGGTTAAGCATATGATATTGTTTAAAACCCCACCCTCTCACCTCTCCTTTCCCTCTCTCTCTCTTTTACTTCTCAAGTTTTTCATAAAAACAAATACTGTTTTTGAAGGATTTTTCTTATGTTTATTGCTCAAATGCATAATAATGTGTTGGTATCTTCTTATGGTAGAAGATTTAAAACAAAAGTGATTTAAAACAAAACTTTTGTGTTCATGGGTTTATGGGGTTTGTGTTCATCGGTTTATCTAAAATATAAACTGCTTTTGGAGAAGGAAACAAAAGAAAATGAAAAAAATATTTTCAGGATGTTTTACCAAGCTGAGAAATCTTTAAAAATAAGAAAAGGACAAGTAACTAAACTGTGGGGTTTTTTTGTTTCCATCATGAATGTTCATCAGCAGAAGGGAATTAAAGACCTCTAAGAAGCTTAAAGTTTCCACTTGTCTCCAAATCCTTAACATTAGCTATTGGCGTAGTTGTAGCATTTATTTTTCAACAACCTTTTCTGAATTGAAATAGATTATGTGATAAAACATGCATTAACATGGATAGTTTGTCTTGTTGGGCTCCAGAGTATAAGAACATTTATCACTTTTATTTGATCTGGAAAGTCCGTAATAGTGAAGTTTGCTTTCATGGATAACAAGCCAGCACTTTCATTCTTTCTGAGTAACGCTCAGAAAAGCTATACTGCTGGACTAGTCTATTTCCAGTTAGAGAAGGGTGTGCCATTTATGGCCTGGAATAGCATATTTCTAAAGCATAACACGATACAAGAAGAATCTAGTTTCACAAATTCATCTTTCCATTCATCCAACCATCTGTCCATCAACAAATATTTATTGAGTGCCTATTCTACTTGCTCTAGTATTAAAACTGAGAGAATGGGAATTTCTAGCCCTAAATCCATGTAATTCTGTTATAAAAGTGCTTAATTTTTGTAAATTGGCCTTTCCTAGACTTGGGTGTTAGTTTGACGATGTGTGAATATGATGAATTCTAAATCTAGTGGATGTGTTTATCTATGATATGTGTATGTATATATACTTAGACATATACATAGCTATCTATGAATACATATATACCATCTAGCTACATAATATAGTCTCTGGTCCTGGATAACCTATTTTCTTAGGTTATTGTATCTGTTGTCTTTGGCCTACTCAGGGATTTTTATTCCTTTCTTTGAATAATTTATCTTTTGGAGATATTTTTATATTATTTGGAAATGTTCCAATTTTCCACTTACAGAGCGGCGTTTGTTATCAGTGAAGGCTCTTTCATCAGCACTCGCGATAGTGTGCACAGTGCTGCACAGGATTTTCATTTTTCTATTGCATAGATTTTAAAAATTAACATATGCATTTTTCGCTTTCAAAGTTGGTATATATCAGGCCTTTCCCTGCTAGTGACTTAAAGTAGTTATTTGTGAATTTTTTTGCTAAGCATCACTAAGATCTTAAAAAGGGAGAAGAAAGATAAAAGATTATTTATATGTTAGTGCTAACTTGAAGGTAAAACAATCGCACCTTTTGGGGTAAATTCTAAAAACGACTTTAACAAAAGCAGCATGCATGTAAGATGAATATCTTTTTATCCAAGGCTTGTCATTTTTTTAATATGTTTTCATTGTAAATTTAATATATGCTCCTTTTAAAAAAATCAAACTATATTGAATTATAAAATACAACTTCCTCTGCTTTTCCCCACCCCTTATTTTCTAGGGGTAACCACTGTTAATAGTTTGGTATGTGTCTTTCCAGATACTATCTATAAATATACAAATAAGTATGCGTGTGCGTGTGCGTATCTGTGTGTGTATTCATTTTGTATAAATAGAATAATAATATGCTTACTGTCCTGTG
This sequence comes from Physeter macrocephalus, assembly GCF_002837175.3. Taxonomy (NCBI): domain Eukaryota; kingdom Metazoa; phylum Chordata; class Mammalia; order Artiodactyla; family Physeteridae; genus Physeter; species Physeter macrocephalus. The sequence continues at coordinate 37,680,102 of NC_041223.1, read as the reverse complement.
ACTATTTTTCATTTTACTATGAATTGGTAGACATCTTTCCATAAGAGTTTAAATAGATGTACCTCATTCTTTAGTAAATTACTACATATTCCATTGTGGGGCTATACTTTATCAGTCTCCTATTGAATGAACATCAAGATTGTTTTCACTTCTCTATTACAAAGCATTAGTGAAGATCCTTTACATATGCTTTTGTCACTGTGTGAACATTTTCATAAGTTTTTAAAGTTTCATTCGGTTTTTATATTAGTAATAAAATTTTGATGCATTTTCAATGAATGAGATCATAGAGATAATATATTTAAGGCCCTTTTCTTGGAGAAAGACTTGTGTAAAAGTGCATAGTTTTTAAAGAAAAGCATCTTTTGCAGGATCACTCCCTCCCCATGCTTGATTAGCCAAATAAATATCTTGCCAACACTTACAAAAGAAAATTCATCTTATTCCAATAAAAATAAAATGCAATGAGTTGTCTATAAGATAATGTGAGAAGGATGCATTGACGTTTGGATTGCCTAGTTTTAAAACTTGAGGGATTTAAATGAAATAGCCAAAGTGATCATGTTTGTCACATTTTTTAAAGCACTATCCATGTTCATGCATGTTGCTCCACAGAGGAACTTAATTATACCATTGTGAAAAGTAGGAAAGCAACATGTTGGTAATTATGAATGACCACATTCTCCACAGAAAAATAATTTTGAGTGTATGTGAGGTTTGGCGGTTTGTTGGGATGCTCATAAACTTGGAATAACATGAAAGCTTTATTTTACAATGAATCCCAGCATTTCCCTAAGAACTTCTGTATGTGAAGTTAAGAAAAGAGGGGTCAAACCTTTTGGCACAAACAACATTCTGTTGCCACCACCTTGATTTTCTGATAAGTGCTATTGTATCCTAAAGGTAGAACAGACTGGAAAACAATCAAAGATAAATTAAACACTGGTCGGGTTACAACCTGGTATCTTTAATTGTACTTTCCTTGCTGTGATATCAGGATTCAGTGGTGCCTGTCAGGAAATTCCCTGTCTTGTGTCACCCACCGTCTCTTGAGTCCCAAGGCCACAGGTAGTCTTTATCTTTCAATCCTATCACCCAAATACGTGGCCCATGGATCCCCTAAAGGACCTTCAAAATACTCTTCCAGTTCCCAAACAATCCAACCTCATTTTTCTACACTCCGTTGAGATTCTAACCAGCTCCTCTACACTAGAAATGAGGAGGAGAGAAAGGAGTGGGTTAAAAACTCACTCAGGCACGTGCAAAGCATTAGCATTCCTTCCACACCTTTGTCAAATTGAGTACACGTCCCACCAAATGGATCTGGTTTCTCCCTTGTTAAACAATGCAGTTGTTTTTAACACTAGACTTTTATGAGCTCTATTAAATTCATAATTATAAAAAGTTAGTGGCCTAAATAATATCCATTGGTATACTTCATTAAGTACCAAAATAAAAATTCATGGCAAATGCCATTTTATATTTGAATTTTATATGCAGGCTGCATATATGCCTTAATGTGAGTCTTCCCATTGGATTGTATGCTTAACCTTTCATATTTGTGGCTGTAATCTATCCCAGCTATTGAAAGTAATCTTTCCTGTGGTCAACTTTTTGTTTTGTGTTAATGCTTAGTATAAATATAGCCTTAAGATCCAATAATGCACTTTAAAATACTTGTGCCATTTAAGCAATTTGACAGGGTTGAGGAAACTAATTGCAGTATTTTGGTGGAGACAGTAGAATAACAGTATTAGCAAATATATGTCACCTCTTTAAATTTGGCAGGGGGGCAGGGAGGGGAGGTGGAATCAGAAGCTGAAATTTTGAAACAAGTAAAACATACCTGGAAAAGATGTAGCCAAGTTTCTGAAATTATAGTAATCCTAGAAATTGTTATTAGGAGCTCAAACGTAGCAAGTAATGAATACATGTTACCTAATAACCTAGTTGGAATGTTTGTTTAAAATATTAAGTTAGTTTCTACTGAAAGTTTTAGCATTTTTATTTTTCATGAAATCTATAAAAGAAATTCCACTGATTAGTAACATAGTAAATCAAAACTACCATCAACAGCCAGTTTGAGCATATTTTGTTTTTCAAATCATTGTGTTTTAATTATAACATTTTCCTCCTCTGGAAAGTAAGTTGCAAGTCCCATTTTAATATGAATATAATTATTACTTTAATAAACCTGAAATAATTTTATAGAGGCATTAAACTATGGTCTGAACAAAATCAGAGTTCCAAATCTGGGGAGTATTCAAGATTGTGCAATGCTACCTTTTCAATGCAAACCTTTATAAGAGAAAGGCACTCCTTCATAACTCTGGTTTAGAGGGTAGAACGAATACTCATTTCATAGCCAACTGTTGTGTGGGGCTTTTATTGTACATCACTGTTCTGAGGCTGGACTGTAGTCACTTTATCAAAATCCAAGAAGCAGAGAGTCACAGAAGTGTGAGACTTGTAATAGTCTATTTGGGGCATTAGCTGAAGTCTTCATATATCACATACCTTACATTTTCTCATACATAGTGCCAATTTTAGCAGCATGTAATTATGCATACTATAAACTATATTCTTTTTTGAGTAAAGAAGTGACTATTTTGAGAATAAAAATATGGACTTAAAAGGCAATAAATTTAAAAGAAAACATAAAAAATTACTACTGCCTTTTTTTTGGCCACTTCCTTTTAGCTTATAAAAGAAATTTCATTAGGTGTATTTACTTACTGCATTACTTAGATTACACAGAGTTAGCATAGAAAAATTTTTTTTTGTTTTTCGGGTCTATCCCAGATTTTTGTCACTCTGTTCCATCATATTAAATGACTTTCTGCCCTGCTTGTGAAGTGATACTCACATAATTCAACATCAAGTTTGTTTTCTTTTTAGATTTCCTAGTTATCTTGCTTTTTCCCTCTGCAGTCCCCTTCCCATCTTGACGAACTGTGGGATAAATTCTCTCACCATTAACTTTTTTGACTCTAATGAAATTCAAACTGAAAGGACTCCAGAATTGGACCCTGGTAGTAAACATAATATACCTTGGCTTCTTTTATCTGTAAGTTAAAACATCTCAGGAATACTTGGAACATGTCCCTCTTCCTGATAGGAGTTGGAGAACCCTGCCCAGCCCTCTGACAAGAAGTAAAATGAATGAGACGTTATTTGAATCAGAGAGTCTAGAAATACTCTGAAACCAAGCTTCAGAAATTGTTTCATGATTATTATAAGGTCAATATTGTGTTTACCTATCAGTTGGACAGAAAGCACGTGTGGACATTCATCCAGTCTAACCCCAGATCATCCTTGATTCATCCAAAATGACCAAATGTGTGGTTTGAGGGTCTTTGTTTCAACAAAAAGTACCACAGCTTGGACTTAGGGCTGGATTTATAATATTGTTGCATTTGTACTTGACTGTGGATTCTTCATTCTGGGAATGTTATTGGACTTCCTGATAATCTAAAGTGGATGGTATTGCATGTAACTAATATCAGCCCTATTCTAGAGAAACCATGCATCGTTTGCAAATGTTCAACTTTTTCATTGATATGATTTAGACATAAGCCACACTCAAGATATATTTAGCATAGGTTTATTACATGATATGGAAAAATTCAAGGGATAGTCAAACTTGGGTGTTAAAAATCCCCTCAAATTGCTGAGATGATGTTACTTCAGATTTTTCCTTGTAGCTGGCAAACTACATCGGTCATCAGTTCCCTGTAAAGTTAGGTGTTCACCTCATGCCCCAGCTGGAGAAATCATGTCAATAATACAGTCAAGTTCTTAAAAATAATATTTTTTCATTAATATATTACTTCCTCTATGTCCAAATATAACTTTATTGTTTCCCTTGAGTAAATACTGTCTAAATATTTGATAGAAATATCTGAATTTTTTTCAGTTTAAACAAAATTAGCATGCTTTATGTTCCTTTATAAAGAAAATTCTAGATAAAGTATGACTTTATCAGCTGATTACAGACCCTTTCTCTGAGACCTATTTTTTTTAACATCTTTATTGGAGTATAATTGCTTTACAATGGTGTGTTAGTTTCTGCTTTATAACAAAGTGAATCAGCAGCTTACCCTTCCCCCTCCCCGTGTCCTCATGTCCATTCTCTACGTCTGTGTAAGACCTATTTTTTTAATTTCACGTGGCAACAGCTTAATTTTGTTATTTGATCATTTTCATCATAATTTAAATTCTGTAGATGGTCTTGAAAAAAGTAAACCAACCTTATATTTTGTATGAAACCTAGAACACTAATTGATATATATATGATATATATATGTTGCTTATGAAAGAAATTATTAATTTAATAAGTAGTAAATTCCGAGAGAACATAGAAATAGTTCTGTGTAGAAGGAACACAAAAACAGTGGCATAAAAATGTTGTTAACACATTTTAACATAACATAACAACACATTATTTATTAAGAAGCCACAACAGTTAGTTGTTTCGTTTCTATTGTAAACAAAATTGATTATAAGATATAGTCATGAAACAAATTTATTTATATGTATATATATATTGCAAAATTGTGGGCCTATTAAATTACTGTATTCACATTCTCCTTTTTCTCAAAGAATGTAAAATGCTAAAAAGAAAAACATTTGGGTGTTTACGCTGTCATTACTGTATATTTAGAAATTGCAGTTCTAAAGAATAATTGTTACCTCCTGTTTGAATTACCAGAATATATCCCATTTTATCAATAATTACATCCTCACAAACAATAGCAAATGAGAAGAATTTAATTTTAAGATGAATGACTTTCACTAGCAGTTTGTACTAGATCTTGTCCATAATTTCATTACATTACACGTTTTTCATTTTCTGTAAAGCTTGTAGCCATTTTCCAAATAATGTCATAATACTTTTCATATTTATATATGAGCCTGGTTGAAAAGAGATTTTCTTTACCTTTTCAATGATATTGAAAGTATTTATATAATTTTACTTTTTAACTTTGTCTACATTTCATTAGTCATACTGTTAACTTTGGTATTCATAAAACTATGTGGAGGAAACCATTATGAATATATTTTAAGAAAAAGGCATGTAGAAGTAAAATAAGAAAATAGAAAATATTAATACTCTTTTGTAGCAATTCCTAAAAGAAAACTGGAAAGGAAACAAATTCTTTTGTGATGAAAATGTTGAAAAATCAGGAGTATTTAAGACCTTAATTTCTTACATTTTTAGAGCAATCTGCTTCTTATCTCCAAATTATTATTTCATGCTGTTGGTTCCATGAATTGTGCTTTTAGCATAATATATAATTTCCCCCCACCATTTTAGTGTTTATACATTAATCACTTATAAGAAAAGAAGAAATTAGTGAATAAAAGTCAGGGAAACTGGGTTTATTACCATTTTCCAATAGCACTAATGTATAGTCCCTTTAACCTTCCATACGGTGCTTTGTGTGATGAGACTATAAAACATTTATATATGTTCTTAGTGCCTTATTTTTTTCACTTGACTTTATTTCTTATCTAAAGAGCCATATATTTTTTGTGAGTGTTCTTTTGTCCTTCTATTTAAAGTGCTGATGAGACAGTGTATCTCTAGGAATATATATATATAGGCTGCATTTGCTACGTTCATTCACTGTATTATCTCTAGAACAGCAGGTTAGCCAATATATTTTTCTTAAATTCATTGTTCATTTTTAAGCTAAAGTATTTTAAAAAGGATCTTAAACACCATAAATTGAAGCCATTATAATTGAAATGTATTTTTAAACCACCAAAAAGAATGCTGATTATTAAAGTTTAAAACAGGAGTTGGAATGGTTATCAGTCTTTATCTATAGCTCCAATTAGGGCAAAATTACTTTACAAAAAGCATTAAAAATAAAAGTAATTATATGGTACTTCAGGAATTCGACCAGTTCACTACCACTTGTCTTTGGTAATATTTCGTCTGTAATCTACTTCCACACAGAGGCTGAAGAATGATGGTGTTGGCTATTTACATAGAGTTATTAACTCACAGTGGGCTTTATCGACATCGAGACATTTTGTACAATATGTTATCTTGCTCTTCTTGGTCTTTGCCTTTTGTGTTATACAAAAAGCTGGTTTTGTTGTATTCTTTACGTACTATAGTATGTAATTCAACTTTTCCTGATGAATGTATAGTGAATAATTAAAATAAATCATGTGCTTAGAAAAGACAAAGACACAGGTTGTATATGCAAATATGTGTAAATATTTGACAAAGAAAAAAAGAGGAAAAGAATCTTCCTGCCAACAGATATGTCCTGCTGGACAGGATGTGGAAATTAACAGATTTTTTTTTTTTTTTTTTAAGCAATGAGATTTAAAAATCTATTACCTCAAGAATTTTCAGTGGATATATATCAGTGTAATGATCCTTCTTCGTAAATACAATCTCACTTGCTGCTGGCGGTAAAAGCAACCCAAGTGTCAGATCACACGGATTTTAGGGGCTACCCTAAAATTTAGGGGCTAGTCTTTCAAAAGATTGATACTTTGTGAAATTTTGGAGTCCAATTTTGGACTTTCAGTAACATCCCTATGGCTTTTTGTTGTGGTTGGGCTTCTATTTTTTTTTTTTTATTGTTTTTGGTTGATTGTTTTAGAATGGAAGGGTAATCTTAATTGTGAGATCAGATCTCATGGAGGGGTGTAAGGACATTCACTTTACTTGGATGCAAACTATAATGGGAATCAACTACTTTGATTGTCACTGTATGAACTGTTGTATGGATTCCTGTGGAGTGCTGTTTACTCGCATGATGTGTGCAAGACATCGTGCAGCGTCATCTAGCAATGCCTAATAAAAGTTTTTAAAAGAGAAGACTCTTGGGGTTTTTTTCCAATAGACTTGGAATTTAAAGAAATTAAAAGATAAAATTTGGCAGTGCCAAAATTACATGTACATAAGTAAATTTGGAAAGTTATCGAAGTCATTTCTGCTAGATTCTAAGAGTGGAGAAGCAGGAATGCATAGAAATTCATGAGTGTGTGTTTTGGAAGGTGGATTGTGTTGTGTTGCTGTGGCATGTTTTGAGGAAAGCGCACAGAACAGTGACGATCATTCTGCATGGGGTGTGATAAAGAAGCAAATACTGTGAAATTAAGAATTTGGCTTAGGGTGGCGATTGCTCTTTAGACAAAAGAGGCTGGACTGGAGTGGGGAAAGTAGAAACCAGTAAACCATTAGAGTTAAATATATATGCCTTCTCTTTAACCTAGCAATTCTTTTCCTAGATCTATAATTAGGGAAACAAGGGCATTTGTTGACCAAAGGACATGTATAAGGATTCCCATCAAGAGTAAAGTGGATAAGTGTACTGGGGTAGATTTATACCATGGAATACTACAGAGTAACAACAATGAAAAAATAATAATTTCTTAAAAATCTACAGAGCAATGCACAAAAATATGGTTGAATCTCACAGACCTGTTGAGCAAATGAAGCCAGACACAAAAGGGGATATATTTATATGATGATTAAACTAATCGATGGTGACAGAAGTCACAACACTAGTTACTTTAGGGGTGCGGGTTATTGACCAGGAAGGGATGATAAAAATATTGTATCACTTCATATGGGTGTTAGACAAGGTACTATTAGGAACTTAATATAAAATAACTAGATTATTAGAAATGAAACTTACAATAGGCCAGGTTTTAATCCTCAGATCGCAATTGAGGTAGGTTTACAAAGAGGTTAAGAGCACAGCTGGGTGGCTAGGCTGCTGTATTCAAACCCCAACGCTATCTCTTGCAGGGTGTGTAACCTTGGCCAAGTCACTTAACCTCTCTGTGGCTCAGTTTTCTCTTCTGTAATGGGGAGGGCAGCACATGCCTCCAAGTGAGCTGTGAGGGTTAACTGAGTTTTAAAAACACGTAAAGCACTTAAAATAGTGCCTTGCTCTTAACAAGCTTTCAATAAACGTTAGCTCTTATTATTGTTAGTGACCGTTTCATTATGGACACATTGGCCCATACAATATGAATCATTGATATCAGTCACAAGTACTGGAATATGCTAGCTTGGTATCATGTTTTGCCAAAAGGCAAATTATTTTAATGGATAATGCTTGACATGAAGCTGCTATGTGTTCATACAGGATCTCTGTTCATCCAGTATGTTCACATGTATTCTTATATAATCCTTACAGCCACTCTGTGGTGTTATATTATCCCCATTTTATAAGTTTTACAAATGAAACAAAACTAAAATACCAAAAGTTCAGTGATCTGTTTGAAGTCATGCAATAAACCTTCATTCAAACTCCAGGCTGCTGCCTGCAAGTAGGTAGTTCCTTCCCCTGGGGAAATTCTGATATCTTTTGGGAAGAAAGAAGGAAAGGAAGAAAGGAAAGAAGGGAGGGAGAGAAAAGAAAAGAAAAGAGAGGGCAGGAAGGAAAGGAAGGACGAAAGGGGAAGGGAAGGGAAGGGAGAGGGAAATACCATTTCGCAGTTTCAACATCCTTCTCCCCAGTCCCCAACAAAAACAAATTGGGGTTGCCTTTGTCCAAAGCAGAGAGGGCGTCTCCGGACAGGAGCTTACACTCAGAGACCCGCTCCGCGCATCCTCTCCCCGCGCAGGCCGGGGCCAGGCACACCTGGTCCAGTGGGAGGCGCCCCAAGGACCACTACAGTCCTGGGATCCAGGGGTTGCAAAAGCCTTCCTTCGGGGGAGGCAGAGCCAGTGCCCACGAGCATCTTGGTCCCCAGCAACCCCCGCACGAGGCCGCCGGCTGCCCTGAGCGAGGCAGTCGGACTGGCTGCGGGCGGTGACCGCCTTGCCTCCGGGCGTCTGGCGGGGACAGGGGTGGGGCGCTTGCGGCCCGGGCTCTGCTCGCCGCCTCCCTCCCCCCGCCCACCTCAGCTGTTGCCCGCTCCTCTGGACAGGGGCTCTGGGAGAAGCGAGTCTCCTCCGCGAGCACGAGGGGAGGGACAGCGAGGCTGCGACGTCTGTGCGCCAGCAACACATCCCATTCCTGCATGTTTAAAGGAAGAACGCTGTTTTGTTTGTTTTTTAATTGAGGAGGTGAATTTTTAAATTAAATTAAACTAATTTTATGGGGAGGCTACAAGACAGTTCCCTGCAGTGTTCTGATCGCAGCTTCCATTTGCCAGATCACTTCTCATAAACCTGGCTGATAAAGTTTCTACATCTCATTAAAAACGTTACCCAAAAGAAAAGAACAGAAGGAGAACGGGGATGAAAGAGAGAAGGGAAAGGAAAGAGGAAAGAAAGGGACATTTAAGAAGCTAGAATAGGAATAAGGAGCCGAAGAGGTGAAGTCAAGACAGTTGCAAACTCCATCTGATTTCAATCCCAAAGGCAATTTTCTTTCCTCTACATTAGCGTGTCCTGGTTCCCCCCAAACATTAGAATTACCACTGTTACATTATTTGTTAGCATTGACTGAGTCTAAATAACTTGCCCCGTCATACAGCCTGTCAGGGACAGAGCTGAGATTTGAGCCACGGCAGTGGATTGCTTCTCCATCTCCTCTTATTAACCAGGGAATCCGAGGCAAGTTACCCAAGCAGTCTTAACATCTGCAATTTTTTACAAAGGAACATTGGGAAATAGGGAATAATCACACATAGAGACTTGAGGCTCCCATCAAATGAGACAGCATATCTGTAAGCACACAGAATACTGCCAATTATTTTCTCTTTGATTTAATCATTTGTTGAAAATCTATTTGATATTTTCTATTCAGTTAATTATTTTTTTGGTAAACATGTATTGAGCTCCTCCTATGTTATAAGAAATATAGCATATATGCATTTAGGAGAAGGCCAGGCCCCAACATTGGTCTAGTGGAGACAGTGCTAGGCAAAGGTTCAAGGTGTACAGCATACTGTTTTGATTTACATATCAGTACATCAGGAAATGATTATCACAATAAGTTTAGTGAACACCCATCATCACATACAGATATAAAATTTTTTAAAATAGAAAAAACTATTTTTCTTTGTGATGAGAACTTTAAGATTTAGTTTCTTAACAACTTTCATATATAACATGCAGCAGTGTTAATTATATTTATCATATTGTACATGACATCCCTAGTGCTTATTTATCTTATAAGTGGAAGTCTGTACCTTTTTTTTTTTTTTTTTGGTACGCGGGCCTCTCACTGTTGTGGCCTCTCCCGCTGTGGAGCACAGGCTCTGGATGCGCAGGCTCAGCGGCCATGGCTCACGGGCCCAGCCGCTCCGCGGCACGTGGGATCTTCCCGGACCGGGGCACGAACCCGTGTCCCCTGCATTGGCAGGTGGACTCTCAACCACTGCGCCACCAGGGAAGCCTCAGTCTGTACCTTTTGACTGACTTCATCCAATCCCCCCTCGCCCCCCACCCCCTGCCTCTTGTTGACCACAAATCTGATCTCTTTTTCTATGAGTTTGTTTATTTGTTTTTGAAGTATAATTGGCCTAGAACACTATGTTAGTTCCTGTTACTCAACATAGTAATTCCATACTTCTATACATTTCAAAGTGATCACCATAGTAAGCCTAGTTACCATTGTTAACAAAGATATTCCATAGTTATTGACTATATACACCACGCTGTGCATTTCGTACCTGTGACTCATTTATTTTGCAGCTAGAAGTTCTCAAAGAGGTATAAACTTCCAGTTGACTTGCGTTCTTAACCAAGAAACTTAGATCACATGAATAAGGTGGTCTGGGGTAGTGAAAAGAGCATGACTTGAGTCCAGAGGCCTGGCTTCTACTGCCTGCTCATGGGTGCCTGGCCTTGGAGGAGGTGTTCCATCTTTCTGTAGCCAAGTTCCCTTCCTTGAATGTGGGGGGACCAGATCGCTAACACACATATTATATGAACAGTAATATGTAATAAAGTTTTTGACTATGGCAGTCAAAAACCTCTTTCACAATTGTATAAATTAAAATTTGCTTTAACAACTGCACGATGGGAATAAACATACTGTGGATACTGTTCATGCAGGAGGTTCAAAGTAGTGTTCAATGAATGGAATCTCCCGTCTCCCTTCCCTCAAGCAAATCACACTTGACCCAAAGAATGACCCAAACAATCGCTGGGTTGTAATAGTGACCCCAAATTAATAAGCTTCTTACCCTGGTCATTAATTCAACCTTGAATTAACATATTGGCTTGCCAAGTTAGACATCATTGCATACTGTAAGATGCTTTAACACTTGTTTCTCTTAGCCGATCTCCTATTTAAATTGGGTTCAGGAAGTGCCTGCATGAGGACAGCCTGAGAAATCATCCAGGCATTCCATGAGGGAGGTTGGATGATTCCCCCCCACCACACACACCCCTGCAACCAGCAGCACAGAGGCCCTTTCAACATCCAGAAATAGATCTCCTATTGAGCCTCTGTTTATCTCCTCTGACCATAAAAAGCAGCTGGCCCTGCAGGAAAGACTGGCAGCTGCAATTAACTCCAGGAGGCCATAAGCCCAGTCCCAAGCAGCATGAATAAAGGCTGCTCAAAGATCTTTTCGAGTCACGTTGCTAGCTCATTGCTAGAACCATTTGGTCCTCTGAGGAGGAAATCTGTGAGCTAAACACCACACACATCACTGCAACATTTCCTGTAACCACCAGAGGCACGCAGAATCATTCCATTATTCTTGGAGTTGCTTCAGAATGACGAGCAAATATCTACAATATGACTAAATGCTGATGGTGTTTTGTTAAATGAAAAGCATGAAAAAAAGGATTGCATGATCCCACAGTTTTCATCTTCCATGACTTTGTATTCAAACTTTGCTCAGTATTAGAGTAAGAGTTGTGAAGAGAAAGCTGAATCATTTTTTAAAGTCTGGAGGTAGTAAGAGGTTTGTATTGGAACACTTTACACATCATTGCTAAACAATTACCAGGTCATTAGGAAACAACGTCAAACATCTCTCTTATCTTTGCTAAGAGCCCTTAAGAACACTATTCTTGTTGCTTATTTTCTATACAAATGAATTAATAAAGGCCTGGAAAATTGCAATAATCTAATTCATTAGGCACGGGTCCAGGAGCAGAACCGGGAAGTATCAAGTACAACACAATAACCATCTGAAACTTATTTCAACTATGTTAACTTGGTATTATTACTATTAAATAAGCCAAGAAAGGCTCCAAGTCTTTACCCCCAAAACATCTTTGGGGCTGAACAAATGTGTTTAAAACTACAGGTAGCCATTTTTTATTATAAAAGTCTAGCTGTTTGCTTTTATTTCATCTAAAATTTGTTTCATAAAACAAAAATAAATGTTTCTGGGGAGCATTTGTTCTGCTATGGTAGTATAAACCCCCTATAGCTGACCCTTTCCTGTGAGTACAACAAAAACAAAAATCATGTACCAGAAAAGGTTAAAATAAACAAGAACAGGCAGGTTGTGGTGGAAAGTCAAACGTGGAGAAGCAACCCCCATGGTGGGATGGTCTCTGTTGTTTACCTCTAATGTTTTGCTCCAAAGGCATGATTGTAGAGGACACAGCTGCTAAAATTCCGGTAGAACACTCTGCTACCTTTACCTGCCTTCAGAACCACAGAAAGAAGACAGGGCAGGAGGGAAGTTGTGGAGGGGAGAGAGTGGAGAAGAAGAAATGAATGAAAAGAGGAAAGCTCAGCAGAGAAATAGAAACTATTTTACAAAGAATCAAATGAAATTTTTTTAACTTGAAAAATGCAATATCTGGAAAAATTCCCTGGATGAGTTCAAAAGTGTAATGGAGATAGCAGAGTAAAGAGTCAGTAAACTTGAAGCTAGATCAGTAAAAATTATTCTATCTGAAGAGCAGAAAGAAAAAGATTGAAGAAAAGTGAATAAAATCTTAAGAATCTGTGGGACAATATCAGAAGTTCTCATGCATGTGCACTTGAACTCCTAGACAGAGAGAAGAAAGAGACTGGAGGATAGATTACAATTGGACACAAGAAAACTTTTTGGAAAATGTTCATTAACTTGATTGTGGTTATGATTTATACACATGTGGAAGCTCATTCAATTGTACACTTTAAATTTAAATATAAAAGTTTAATGTCAATTATACATCAATGTAATGGCTTTTAAAATTTTTAACTACATACACACACCAAAAAAAAAAAGGAAGAAAAGAAAATGAAATGTTCTTACACTCAGATAAGATTTTTGGTTTTCTTTTAATAGTCTTTTTTGTATTTTCTAAATTCTCATTTATATACACGTCTTTCTTTTGTGTTCAAGTTCTATGTTTTAAAATTGGGAAAAATTACAATTATTTTTTTAAAATAAGTAACTTCGGTAAAATATAGTATTACTCATCTGGTTATGTATTTGGGTACTTTCTATTAGAGATTTAAAGAAAATTTAAGTTTTATATATGTCTTATCTTTTGGATATATTGTGTGTTTAGAGTGTTTCTTCTTCCATTTTATTTGAATGAGAATGCCTCCTATTAAGTTTTGATTTGTGGTTATTTGGAAGAGAAGGAAAACACAGAAATGTATAAATCAAAAATAGCTGTCTTACCATATTGAAATGTTTTAAACCTAGCCAAAAATAGTATAACCCAATTTATAGCACAGAATGTGTAGGGGTTAAAATTATCTTCTGAGTTCATTATTAATTTTTTTACTTACTGATGTGAAAATCAGCATAATCACCATGTTTTGCTATTATATTATGACAATGGTTTCCATAACCATTTTAAACCCTGCATAAGAATTTTGTGTGTTCTTAAACATATTACTTCTAGTATATAACTATAAGAACTCATATTTTGTGAATGTGGGCAGGAGAAATAGATAGTTTACTGAGTAAATGTATATTTCTTTGTCTTTGATAGTTTGCTGATATAAACCTTAAATAGAAGAAGCCCAAGGCAATTTTGTAAACCATTGTATTGCAAGTATTTTCTTCTTTTTATAAGGCCATTTGGGTTTTATCACATAACTATCTTTTTTTTTTTATTAGAAGTTACAGGCTAAGCCAAATGATCTTAATTTGAAGTTAAACTACAGAGAAAGCAAATTAAGTGTTTTGTAGACAAAAATTTAACTAATAACCTATTCGGTGTTGCTGGTGGTGATTACATTTCATCAGTTCACTCTCATCATATAGCCTTAGCAATAAGCCTAGAGTCTCGGGCTGTGCCCTCCAAAAAAGCAGAGCCCAAGATTAGATCTTGCTTGAAGGTAATAGTTTACTTTGGGATGTGAACCCAAGAAACAGAAGTGAACAGCTGGGAGAATGAAACCGGAAAGGACTGTAGGCTTATCTAAGGATGGATTATCAAGGCACAGTTTGTCTCTGTGGGCACTGTACCTCAATCAATCCTCGAGGTCCCTCAGAATAGCCACGTAGTCTGTTTCTCAGAATTGCCCACCCCAAAGACAGAAGAGGACATGTTTATCCACCTGCTCTGATGCCCATTAGTTGAGGACTGCTCCGTGGAACAATAACTCCCTCATACTTCCATGTACATGAATCTCAAGGGCTCAGAAGTCTGCACAGGGCATCCAGTGAAGTAGAGGCAGAGAGCTCCCAAGATGGAAATCTGAGGAAGGTGCTGCCAGGTTACCTTTGCCAGCAACAGAGTGCCTCTGTGCAGCCAAAGTAAAAGCCCGGGCTGAGGAGACATGAGAGCATAAACGGTAGCAATGCAGCGTTGTGGGGATAAATACACCAACAAAGAAGAGAAATAAGACAATTTGTTAGGCTAATCACATTAGCCTCTGATACACACACATACGTGCACACGCACACATGTCCTGACGCTGGCTTCCATCAGATTTCAAGAATCAATTATGTTCATCTCTTCCAGACTCTCTGTTTAGTAATGTCAAGTTAGTAGTTTCAAATCAGCAAAGATGTGAGTGTTTACACTACAGAAATTGGCAGTCTCTACACACCAGAGCATTTTTGTTTGTTTGTTTGGTGGGAGTGGGGCAGAGAGCTGGTTTGCCAGCACATGACTACTACGTGTACGTATCCATATATATGTGTGGGTGCCTATACAGAGGCACACATGACAAAGGTTTAACTTATTTGTAAATTGTATTTTGGTGAAATAATAAAAATAAATTAAATTTAAAAATAGTACTATCTTGATTCCAAAATAGAAACTATCATAGGAGCCTTTCTATGAAGGACTAAACTTGAAAGCATGAGCAAAATGTTAATGCCACCACCTACCAACCCACAGATTAAATGTGGAAGAAAGAAAACACCTCTAGCTGAGATAGTAGCCATATGGCAATCTGTTATGACCTGACCAGCATATGCATGAAATTTATCAGACATTTAAGAACAGGGCCACGTAGCACGAGTAGCCCTCCAATCCTTTCAAAGTTCCTTAAAAAAACAAGTGTGTTTTAAAATTCAAACACAGCCATTTGGGGCCTAAATTCAAACTATTGAACCCGTCATATTGCTTATAACTTCTTGTGGTTTGAAACATCTTACTTTTAACTTAGGATCCACAAGCGTCAACCAATTTACAGGACAATCTGGTGACCAAAGGTAACAAAGCTTGTCACAGAAAAGTATTTGTTCAGAGGGCCAGAACATACAAAAGGGGAAAACTTCTGCAAAAGCCAATGCTTCAATTCTGTGATTATCTTCGCTGTCAGGAGCCAGGGTTATTCTATTTACGTTTATCCCAGGTGATTTATTACTAAAGTAAATATTCTAATGTAGGACTACTACTGCACTTGAAAAAAACATAAATTTATTTATTTATTTATGTATTTTTGGCTGCATTGGGTCTTCGTTGCTGCGCGCGGGCTTTCTCTAGTTGCGGTGAGCGGGGGCTACCCTTCATTGCAGTGCGCAGGCTTCTCATTGCAGTGGCTTCTCTTGTTGCAGAGCATGGGCTCTAGGGCACACGGGCTTCAGTAGTTGTGGCGCACGGACTCAGTAGTTGTGGCTTGTGGGCTCTAGAATGCAGGCTCAGTAGTCGTGGCACATGGGCTTAGTTGCTCCGCGGCATGGGGGAATCTTCGCGGACCAGGGCTCGAACCCGTGTCCCCTGCATTGGCAGGTGGATTCTTACTATTCTTAAATAGTAGTCCCTACTATTGCATTTGAAATTTCACAATTTAAATTTCTTTCATGGTGCTTCCACTTTAGTATAAACTTAAAATAGAAGCTTCTTGTGGGGAACACTCTGGTGAGTGTTCAGCATTTCAGCTGCTGGTGAAATGCTGTCAGCAGCATAAATATTTGTTGAACCAAGACATGGTTATTAAAGCCACAATCATTATAGTGATTACCCTGGAGTCTCTCTTTGGGTCTCTATCTCTTTTTTAATAGATAACTAACTCTCTTGGTACTGGTACAAAGGTATATAACCCTTGCATTTCTAAAATGACCCAGAGTCACGTTGCCAACAATGGCTTTAGGTTAGGATCTATTCTTACTTTGTTACGTGTCACTTTATTAAATCATGAAATGCATTTAGTATACAATGGTGAATTTACTTAAGTTGCTCGTTCCCTTGCTTCTTTATTTTTTCTGATAAATATACATAAGAATATTGTAATAAACATCCAACACTTGTATCAACATTGTTATACCTTGTGTGATGATTGCTTTTAACACTTTAACCTAATACCACACCGTTATAGGAGTGATGTAATGAATATGCTAAACGTTATGTATTTAAGGCACATGAAGAGAAAGATGTGTTGTGAAATGCTTGAGAAGCTGTTTGACTTCATGAAGTCAGAAGCTTTAGTCTCAGACAGACGTGTCTCACCAGAAACTGCCTTACCGTGTAATTTTGGGCAAATTAATTAATCACTCTAAGCCTCAGTTTCTTCATCTGCAAACAAGGAATGCAATATAACCTAACTCACAGTGTTCTTGAAAATTATAACTGAGATGACCTATATCAAAACCTCTGCACAGTGCATGGAGCAATGTTAAATTCAAAAGATCAAGTCTAAACAAAACATTGTTACTATCAGAAATAACCTCACCTAGAAAACGGAGATAATAATAGCTCATTTCAAGGGATACCGTGAGGAATAAATCAGTTTATATATGTAAATTGCCTAGAAAAATGCTTAAAGCAAAATAGATAATCAAGAAATGATAGCTATTATCATCATTGGATTTGTTGCCCCTGAAATAAGGTCTTTTACATGCTTATGTTTTAAAGTGCTTATGATTTGGAGCCCTCTGGTGTTCCTATTGAGCGCTGCAATTTTGCATCAGTTGGTAGTGTTAAGCTAACTTAGATCAGTATTTCCTCAAACTATCATTTACATACTATTTTGTCAATCCAAAAGAGCTGTTACTTACTTAATATTTTTATTTAACTTGACTTATTTCTTAAGGGAAAATCAATATATTTCCAAAACCAGTTTTCTATCATTATGATAAATGTTAAAGCAGTATGTTTTTAACATTTGTTAAATACATAACTGTTAATATAGAAAACTGTACTTTGGGTACCAACCAGAATTATACCTCATACAACACTTGAGAAACCTTATTTTATATCAATAGATTTCGTTATACGAAGCGTTAGGAGAGTTTTCAAAAGAGGAAGCAATTTTTAAAAACTGAATCAAAGAATTATGAGACATCAGTTTGATGGACAAGAGGACAAAGGATTTTCCCAACAGAGATTAAAGTACATGTAAATGCAGAGGGCTGTGGAAGCACTTGCCTCATGGTGGAAACTGCAAGCGGTTACAAATAGCCGGACCCCGGAGTACAAGTGAGTAATTGGCTGGTACAGGGAGAGAGGTGGACGTGGCCACATCAGGGAAGGCCTCCTGGGTCGTGGGGAAGACTGTGGACTCCTTTCCTGTAGTCATCATTTCCCCAAGAATTGAGTTCCATGAGATTTCGGTAAATACATCTCCTCACCACCCCTCAAAAGTGTTTACGTGTGTGTATGTGGTGTCGAGTTTGCGAAAAGCTGAGTTAAATCAAATTACACAGTATTTTGTTATTGCAGAGGTTGTCACAGCACTGTAAAACTCTAAGAGGACATTATAATATGCAGATTTCCTAATATGTTTGATCTTGGAGTAGTTTATTTTTTTTAATGTTGTCTTACTTGTGAGACAACACAAGTAAGAAATGCCCTTGGGTTATGGAGAGTTCTCTTTTTTATAAAGATAGTAATAACATGATTAGATTTGTGTTTTAAAGAATCATTAGTAACAGTATGGTGGCTGACTTGAAAGAAAAAAAAAAAAACTAGAGGCTGCCAAATGAGTTAGATTATGGCTGAATCACCCATAGTACATGAAGAAAATGTAACACAATCACTGCATATGTCATGAATTTTAAACTATAATAGCTAAAAATAATTTTAGGGCAGTACAAATTTGAAAGCAGTAATGTATGCCTTAAAAAAAAGAGACATTAAATAAAGCAATGGAGCTTATTGGAAGGAATGACAAAACCTAAGAGACATAACTGACAGGAGAGACTTCTTAGAAAAATAGAGAAATATCCCATGCCAAGAAATTAGTACAATGGCAGGCAAATCTGAGTAACAGAAAATAATCATGATCATAGAATAAAAGGTATGATAAATGCTCAACAGTAACAAATTATAGAAAAAATTACTTTCTTTTTATTTGAATAATTATATTGTGTACTTCAAAAGTTTCTTGCTGCTTTAATTGAAAATGACAGATGTAGGTGGAACACTTTAGCTTATGAAATAGAAATCAGTTATGACTCTTATCATGAGTTATCAAAACCAGACTGCGAGTATATATATGTTAGTACAGGGTAGTGCTTTGGCAAAAGTGAGTTGGAGATAAAGAGAGGTGGAATTTTTTAAAAACTCTCATAAGTAGAAAACAAAACTTCTTGAATATTTAAGAGTAGTAGAAAGGGAGGAAAATCTTTTTTCCAGAGGATATTGAATTATTCAAGCAGTTTGATGGATCCTGTTTGCTCTCAAATTGATTTTATTAACTAGCATTTAGAGCAGCTGCTCTACTCATTTGACAGTTATGGGGAATAATTACACATTTTCCTCACTGAACTGGTTTGAAATGTCACATTGCTTGAGAGTTCCTTCAGCTTGTCAGATTGTGTTAATTTTCTTCATTTTTCTAGTGAATGTTTTAAACTGTTGACCCAGCTCATACATAGAGCAGCCCTTTTCTTCCTCTTCTGAAAAAGACAGGTGATTGGGTAACAGATATCATTGGATATGCAGAAAAGGAAGCATCCTGGTATAGAGGTAAGTCAGTGTTTTTAAGGGAAAGTCAACATAATTTTTTTCTTTTTTTCAAATTCTTCCACTGATATTATGCAACATTTATTTCAGGAGAATTTAATAGATTAAATTTTTTAAAATTTATATTTTCACTGAATATTCCCTCATCTTATTACAGAATGAATTGTGGTTGTAATTTTTTAACTGGTCGCAGGAATGGAGGGAAAGAAAATTAGAAACTGGAGGCAGTCTGGCATCTGTGTTAAGAACACAGGTTGAGGAATTTAATCTGGGTTCATAGTGCAGCTCCACAGTTGTTAGCTGTCTGATCTAAGCCAGTTAAACAACCCAAGACTCAGCTTCTTTGCCTGTAAGGTGGATGAAAATACCTCTCTCCAAAGAGACTTTATGTGTGTGCAAGAGATTATTTTATCATTGTGGCACAGTCTAAAACTAAATTGTTAATATTAAATCAATATTATTACTTTGGGTTTCATTTTTCAAAATGAAAATTAGAACATGACCTCTAATAGTATGAACCATTTGGCATTCCAGATCCTCCTTGGGTTCCACTGATTTATCCAACCTTATCTACGACTTATTCCCAGAATTAACCCACCATTTCAGTGTGGCTGGTCTTATTGACCAGGCTTCCTAACTTCTATCTTCTAGAGATTCCAACTGGATGGTCACTTAGAGGTGGCACTCTATCTTCACTTTTCCCAGTCCACACTTATCAAGCACAGGTCCCTAATTCTCTTTTAAGGTATCCCTATATATGATCATAAATTAGTATATTAACCATTTGTCAGAACACGTTTGCTTTTTAACTGCCTTCAAGTTATCTAGAAAACTGCCTAGTGGGAGAATGTCAATCATCAAGAGTCAGGAGTAATTTCTGGCAAAAGGCTGTACTGACAGCTCCAAGTGGTTGCCTGTCCACTCTGCCCATACATAAGATCATCCTAGATCAATAGGATAATACTTACATGTGAAGTCTATTGCTTCTTCAAAGATTAGAAAGTAAGGAAAACTAGGAATGAGAAAACCTTGCATTAGTAAATTTACATTTGGCAAATGAAAACCTCAAGTCTCTAATTCTCATAATATGATAGACCAGAGATCCTGATACCACCCCACTAGATAAAAACGTAAATATTCTTAAATTACGGAAAACTTTAAATACACTTTTTAAATGAAGTGAAGAGGCTAAAAAATAGTAAGGGGGATTTGAGGACAGGGGTGAATTATGAGCAGATATCTGGGGAAGTAAGATACCTTGGAGGCATATGTAGATTCTTATTTCCATTCAGAAAGAAATAAGAAAAAAGGTCTCGTAACTACAAAAAAATGGTGAGCCAAATGCAAGAATAGTCTTCATAAAGTTTAGACTCAACAAAAAATACAAGGAACCTAGGAATGAATGTAACAAAAGAAGTTCAAGGTGTTTATCGTATTAAGAATATGATAAAACTTAACTGAAAGATATTAAAGGAGACATAAATGAATGGAGTTAGTTACTCTGATCATGGATGGGAGATTCAAATTTTTAAAAATTTATCTATAGGTTCTATGATATTTTGATCAAAATTCTAGTAGCAGTTTTTGTAGAATTTGTCTTGCTAATTGTGAAATGTCTGTGAAAGAATAAAGAGCTATGTGTAGCCAAGACACATTTGAAGAATTACAAACTAGAAGACGTTCCTGAGCAGATTTACAATTTAGTATCAAATATCATTAATTAAGATTCTGTAGTATTGGCCTAGGGATAGACAAATTGATCAGTGGAATGGAATAGATATTCCAGAAATTAAACCACATATGTATGGGAATGTCATATATGACAGAGTTGGCATTGCAAATTTGTTGGGAAAAAAAAAAAAGATGTACTAATAATTGACCTGGAATGGTATGGAGGAAAATGCACTTGGATTCTTTCTTCACACTATAAGCAAAATTTAATTCACTTAAATTGAAAGAATATTTTATTTAAATGTGAAAGACAAAATATTAAGACCTTTAGAAGAAAATATAGGGAGAATATATTTATGATTCCAGGGCAATAAATGTTCTCTCTTACTAAACAGAAAAGCACAAAAAGTAAGTGAAAATAGAACAGTTCACCATATTAAAATTAGAATGCCAATCAATTAAAAAATGTAGAGAACAAGTGAGAAGAGAAGCTACAAAGTGGGAGAAAATGCAACATGTGTAACTGACAAAAGACTAGTATGTAGAATGTGTATAGAGCTCCCAAATGTTAACCATATAATGCAAAACAACCCAATAGAGAAGTGGGCAAAAGAAAAGAACATGTATATTACAAAAGAGGAAACAGAATGATAAATAATCATATGAAAATATACTTAATCTCGTCATTCTAGGAAATGCATATGAAGACCGCAATGAAATACAATTTTACACACACTAGATTGGCAACACTTAAGAAACATTCTATTTAAGTTAAAAAGTTCATAAAGAAAAATATATATTGATGAAGTTTGTGCAGATAATTATAAAGATTAATATTGATCACATTAGCCCATTTCATTGTATAACCTAAAAATTTACAAAGGATTTTTACATGTTGGCAAGGGTATGGAGCAAGAAGAATTCTTTTTTGTTTTTGTTTTTTTGTGTGTGCGTGTGTGGTACGCGGGCCTCTCACTGCTGTGGCCTCTCCTGTTTCGGAGCGCACGCTCCGGACGCGCAGGCTCAGCGTCCATGGCTCAGCGGCCATGGCTCACCGGCCTAGCCGCTCCGCGGCATGTGGAATCTTCCCGGACCGGGGCACGAACCCGTGTCCCCTGCATCGGCAGGCGGACTCTCAACCACTGCGCCACCAGGGAAGCCCAAGAAGAATTCTTATGTACTAAGAGAGTAAGAGAAGAAATGGAAACAATTTTAAAAATAATTTATAATTATATTATAAAATTGAATATTTGATACCATTCAAGCCAGCAATTCCACTCCTAGATATACACTTTAACAAAAATGTTGCACAATTACACCTGAATATATTTACAACAATGTGCATAATAGCCCTGGTTTATGATAGCAAAAAATGGAAACTCAAAAAATTTCAGGGGAAGATGGCTACATAAATTATGTTATGTATTTAGTCCGACAAAAATATGTTCCTTTCCTTAACATAATTTTTAAAATTTAAATGTTTATTTTATTCAATGGAAAAGTAATATGTGTTCATTAAAGCACAACTGGAAAAACTCAGAAATCAAATCATTCTTAGTCCCATAACTCAAACAACTATTATTAACACGTATTTCCTTCAGTCTTTTAAAAGCATAGGTCCCCTGCCTTTAAACATGGTTGAAATGTATTTTTCTATATAATTTACACCTTGATTTTTTAGTGAACCTTATAACATATTCTTTTTCATGGTACCATATATTTTTTCTTTTATCATCCCCTCTTTGGAATCATAACTTTGAAGGACGTTTAATGTTTTCTAAGTAAAGAAATCAACTTACTTAATAATTCACTCAGATCTTTTGGGTTTTTGCAAATTTATGATAATCATTTTCCACAAATACATTTTTGTGAATATTTTTTCTCTGTGTATATATATATATATATATATATATCACGTATATATACACAATTGTGCAATATCTTTAAATTCCATATTATTCTAAACTTGAGCATTTATTTTTTATTGTATTTATGCTTTACCCCTTATAGTCACCATTTGTTTTCCATTCCATTCTGCATTTCTGACTTTATATCTAGATTCATTTTCTTTTCTCCTGAATAACATCCTTTCCTATTTCCTGAAGATTCGACAATCTCACAAGTCAGTACAAGCCAGCTACAGTACTCCACTGGTTTCATTACTGAATTTTCTAAAGTCAAACCATCCTGGATTGCTCGGTTTAACCTTGATTGGTAAAGTGATAAGCGCGCACACACGCACACACACACACACACACACATTTAATATACTGTTGTATTTTATTTGCCTTCATTTTATTTAGAACTTTTGCATTGATAGTAATAATTTTTCATAATTTTCTCTCCTAGGACTGCCTTTGTTGGGTTTGGGTATCAAGGTTACAACTATACAAGGTCTTTTAGAGTCTAGAGATTTCATCCCTTTTCCTATTGTTGGTGTTGTAAGTTATTTTCCATATTACTAATTCTGATTATTTTTGATGGATAGAAGTTTTAGTTTTTGAAGCCAAATATGTTCGTTTTTCCCCTTTCTATCATATCTCAACTTTGAAAGTACTCCTCAAACTGCAAAACCTAATAAGTACTCAGTTATATTTTCTTTTAGCTTTTCTATGGCTTAGAAATATTTGATATTTTAATTTCTGTGGAATTACTTTTGATGTATAAAGTGAAAATTATACACCTTATACACCTGTATAAGGTGATGTATAAATTGAAAATTTTCAGAGTTCCTAATCAGAACCTTAAAAGAACTATTAAAAACTCTTGGATTTTTTTCCATTTTAAAAATAAACTTCAAAAAATGTTTTGTTTAGTCTTGGTAAAACCATTTCACAGATTTTCACAATAGATTTTTTTTTAAGTTTTGAAATTAACTTAGAACAACTCTGTATATATGAACAAAAAAAGAAAATTTACAGATGTTTTTTACATAAACTATGTGTTTGATTGAAATTAGTGAATGTAAAATGCAGCTAATTCCAAAGTCAATTATGAGTTAATACTATATGAGATATATTTGACTTGCTAATTTTTCCTGTACAATTTGCTTCATCAGCTTATCATAGGAAAGTTCCCTGGAGAAACAGATTTCTCCTCACTCATGAGGAAGTCTTACTACCAAAAAACAAAAACTTCTGAGAGAGAGAGCTCATGAACATGTTTTCCTCTGAACAATTCATATATGCTCATTTTTATTCAAAAGTTTAAATATTATCATTAGAATATTTGATCAATTGAAGTTTATAGTGCTTTAAGAATTTTTCAACTCCAAAATGATTCTTTTTAATAATTACTAATTTGGGGTTTATTTTTTCTTCTTCCACAAATATGTTGGCACTATACAGTGTATATTATATATACACTGGGCAATATACAGTATTTCAAATCAAATTTAAATTGCTTTATTCCATTTTATAGTTTGCAAAATCAAAAGTTAATACTATTCACTCATTCACAACCCTAGCAGAGCTGATTTTCTGATTGAGTCTTAACTGAGACAAGCCTACCTACCAGCCCAGGTCCTTGAATTTGACATAAGCTGGGGTAACACAGGTTACGTTGACATGTTCTTATTGACCTACTGCAGTTTTAATGATCAATTTGTATTGTCTATCACATTTGTTTAAGACCCAGTTTAGATTAGTGTCAAAGTCACTTTGAAGTTTTAGAAAATAGCTATTGTGGTCACTAAACAATCCTTTGCCATTTGCGGCATTGTCTGCAGTCTATCCTGTGGCTGTGGATGATAGAAGTGGGCTGTCATTAAGATATCACCCAGATTTCTGTTAACAAAATGGACGAGCCTCCTGGCTCCTGTAAAACTATCCCTAAGGACCTTATCAATAATCTCTGTGACGTTCTACTTAACCTTTCTCTAATTTTTCAATGTCACTTGTAAACAACAAAGCCAGAAGAGTACATTGTGTTTGAAAAAGCAGGGCCGATACTTGCTTTTCCGCTTTTGTTTTATGAGAACGGTGTGGTCATATCCATTTACCTAGAGGTCAAACCCTGGCTAAGGCGGCCACTGGAAACACAGCCACTAACCACAAGAGCTATCTAATCAGCACCAAGCCATCTTGGAGCCTTTTGTAAAGAAATTATCTAATCAGCAACAAGCCATCTTGGAGCCTTTTGTAAAGAAATTGCACCTTTGAACCAACCTGAGGGCCCATATAAGTAATGTCTTCCCCATCCTCTTTGTTATGTGTCTCCCAGGAAAAGAGATTGGGCTAAGAACACTGTCACTGTAAGGTCAAGTGTGTAGTTGGGCTGAACTTATATGAACCCCTTTCAACCTCAAAAAAGAGAACGAACTTCTAGCACTTTCCTCATACAGAGTTACAGAGAAAAACCACAGGGGTCATTCTGCCTTCTCCTACTCTTCCCCTCTCTCTTTAGGAACAAGGTAAAGCGCCTCTTAGTCCTTTTTTGGATAAGGCGTCTGCAGATGAGGAGTGATGATGATAAGGGAAGAAGACGACAAGAAAGTTCCAGAGCAGCTGTGTGTGGAAATGTTGGGTAAGAATCCCTCCCTGGCTAGGCGCAGAGGGCTCCGTATACTGTGGGCCTCCCTATATTACACAGGGTAAGCATTTCTATCCATATGATTCTCATAATGACCTTCAAGAAAGAGTGAAAGTCATGGTTCTCACCAGGGGGCAACTTGGCCCTCCAGGGACATTTGGCAACGTCTAGAGGCATTTTTTTAAAAAAAATTATTTATTTTTGGGTGTGTTGGGTCTTCGTTTCTGTGCGTGGTCTTTCTCTAGTTGCGGCGAGCGGGGGCCACTCTTCATTACGGTGCGCGGGCCTTTCACTGTCGCGGCCTCTCTTGTTGCGGAGCACAGGCTCCAGACGCGCAGGCTCAGTAGTTGTGGCTCACGGGCCTAGTTGCTCCGCGGCATGTGGGATCTTCCCAGACCAGGGCTCGAACCCGTGTCCCCTGCATTGGCAGGCAGATTCTCAACCACCATGCCACCAGGGAAGCCTAGAGGCATTTTTGGTGCCACACTGAGGAGTTGCTACTGGCATGTAGTGAACAAAGGCCAGGGATGCTCCTATCCATCCTATAGCGCAAGCAAACATTAGCAAGTGAAAAATAGCAACAGTGCTGAGGTTAAGAAACTCTGTATTAAGACCTTAGAAAATTACTACATTTTAAATGTATTTTAGAGATTGCTATTTTAAAATGGTTCTATATTTTAAAGCTTTAAAGTCTAAAAGAGTAGGCTTTAGTATTTGTGCATACTAAACCTCAGGGTACAATTAAATAATATGTCTCTTTATAATGATAAAAAGCACCTTTATCCTCTAAATCCTCTGAACATTTGTGCATAATTTATGATCCAGGGAATATGTCTAGAAATCTTGGAGGAACTTAGAAAAAACAAAATCTGTAAACAGGTTTTTTTTGGAGAATATTTTATACAGTATAACCAATTTATTGAGGACTTTTTGAGGGATAAACATGAAATATTTGAATGTTTCCAATAACTGTTTCCTCAACTGGCTGGAAAATGGTTTTCTTACACTCAGCTGGTCCAGATTCATTAATTTTGGTGTTTTTGGTTAGTAGAACAGTCTTATGTTGGTATATGATCTAGTCTCCTCAATCTCGAAGTAAACCTCTTCTCCCCTCTCTTAACACTGCTTGGAAAATCTCTCTCTCTCTCTCTCTCTCTGTCTCTTTAGATGTGTTTGCGTGTGTGTGTGTTGGAGACATACAGAGAAAAACCTAGTCTGATGTTTTTGCCCCTCTCTCTCCTAGGTACCAGCTCCTTTTGTCAGAGCGTGCGGTGGGGATAAAACCAAATGACTCCATAATTAACTCCATCTTCCTGGATGTGGTTGAGAGATGTCAGGCTCCCCTGGGCCATGGTGGACCCCAGCTGACGGCCTCATGCTGCACTCCTCTGATGCTCACCTCTTGGCTTTCTACTTCAGCGGTCCTGGCAGGACTGTAGTTCACTAATCTCCTCCCAGCCTCCACGGCCAGCTCTCTGGCTGGTGGGCTTGAACAGGAGCCATGCTCCAGTCCCCCTGAGGACTGAGAATTTTGTGAAGATGGAGACAAGACAGTCCTGGTTCCTTCCCAGAGTACTTCCTCACCAAGCTCTCCCCATTTCCTTTTGCCCTGCTCAGTGGCACGATGTGGGCATTGCCAGCAAGCCCCTGGCTTCACAGATGTCCCACACAGACACTAACTGCCCCTCCCTTTGGGCAGCCCCTCCTGTCTTCATGAGTGATTCTGCTGTACCCATTCCTTCCCTCACAGAGCCTCCCTTTCTCCAGCCTCCTGGGAATGTGGGCTCACTAGCTGGTTCTCTCTCCCCTAACTTCCACACCCCATAGGGGGCTCAAGGGAACTCCTAGATATTTTCCTATACTGCTTGGAAGGGTGGCAAATTCAAGGTCACACTCATTCTCTCCTAACATTTCTCAAAACTATCTGGCCATCAGAGCTCCCCGCAGAATTGTCAAAACCAAGTCTTCTTTGCTCTGCTAGGAGGAGGGAAGGGCAAGGTTAGATACACAGACAGACCCATGCCTAAGCTCTCCTTCAAACTTCTCTTCCTTCCCCAACTCTTCTGGAAGTAGGGGCAGAAAATCCTCTCTTCGTCTGTTCACATTTCTTTTTCACTATATTCTGTTTACCTCAGGGGTGACTTTTTAATTTAAAAGCTCACATTTTAATATCTTTTATCTTTAGATCCTGTGGACAGTTTCTAGAACAGTCATTCTCAATTTTGGAAGCACAATCAATATTACCTAGAGAGCTTTCAAAAATTAATCAGATCAAAATGTCTGGAGAGTGGGATCCAGGTTTCAGAAATGTTTGAAAGCCCCTCGGTGTTGTGCAGGTGCACCAGTGGGCTGGGAAACACTGCTCTAGTCCCTGGGATAGGAGGGAAAGAACACACTGATTAACACCCCATAGAGCATGCTGTCACAAAATGTAGAAACCCAGGCACAAAAAGGGGAAGAAACCTGCCTCGGTTTACACACAGCTAGTAATTTTCAGAGTGGGAATCAAATGAAGCCCCAAAGGCCACGTTCTCCTTCAGTGTATTCGTAAGGATCATGGTCAGAGCGGCACGCTTTATGTCCTTTCCTAGTCCTTCCTCAAATTTCTGTTTTCTGCCCATCTCCCAAGGGCACCTTACAAGTAACCAGGACTCGTTTAGGCAAGACTGCTGAGTACACCTTCCCTTTGGACACGTAAGATTTCCACTGCATCCCCACTTCTGTAGAAAGATCAATTCTGGAGGAGTGAACCAGGTTTTCATTGACTTAACCAAACACCCTCCCGTTGTTTTCCATGTGGAGTATCTACAAGGACAAAGAACAAGTGGGTGAAGATGGTTGTTTTCCTAAGCTTTAAAGATGTGAAGGAAATTCATCATCCTAAGTGGCAAGGAAGATGAAGGACATAGCACAGTCTTCCTTGCCTAAACCATTATGTGGGGAATAACACAGCAAACCTGGTTAATTCCTTCATCCTGCAAGACTCAGGTGAGGCAAACATCCTCAAAGAAACCTTCCTTTATCTCCTCCCCCGTCTGAGTTAGGAGACCTCCCTCATTTCTCACATGCATACTCGACTTAACTCTGGTACAGACTTATTATATTGCACTGCTTTATAAAGCATCTCTTTACCCCTCCTTCTCACGAGACCATAAACTCCCCGGGTAAAAAGGATCACGGCTCTACCTGTATCCTCAGCATCTAGCACAGTCCTTGACACACAGAAGATATTCAGTAGCTGTTTCTGAATCAATATCAATACTTCATTATTAAGAACAATGATAGAAGAGTTTAAGAGGGCAGACCTTAAAATTTTATAAATCAGAAAAATGAGTCAGCGTTTAGAAGAAGTTTAGATGACTCAAGCTAGAACATCGTTAACTATTTTTAGCTCCTTTTAACAGCTAGGAGTCAGCTGTAACCTGGTGTTTAATCTC
The DNA here is from genome assembly GCF_002837175.3 of Physeter macrocephalus. Taxonomy (NCBI): domain Eukaryota; kingdom Metazoa; phylum Chordata; class Mammalia; order Artiodactyla; family Physeteridae; genus Physeter; species Physeter macrocephalus. The sequence continues at coordinate 37,651,263 of NC_041223.1, read as the reverse complement.
CAGCGTAGAGAGGACCAGAACAACGGAATAGACTCTAAAAAGTGATTTAATCACCGATTCTGATTCATCACTTGGCGCATCCATGGTCACTATCAGCAAAAACCATTTAAAAGCCCTATGCCTGGTGCTCTATAGAGGAATTTTTTAAATATAACTTTATTTATTTTTGGCTGCATTGGGTCTTTGTTGCTGCGCTCGGGCTTCCTCTAGCTGTGGAGGGCGGGGGCTACTCTTCGTTGCGGTGCACTGGCTCTAGGGCAGGCGGGCTTCAGTAGTTGCAGCATGCGGGCTCAGTAGCTGTGGCTCGTGGGCTCTAGAGCGCAGGCTCAGTAGTTGTGGCGCACGGGCTTAGTTGCTCCGTGCCATGTGGGATCTTCCCAGACCAGGGCTCGAACCCGTGTCCCCTGAATTGGCAGGCGGTTTCTTAACCACTGCGCCACCAGGGAAGCCCTATAGAGGAATTTTAATGGCACTGATTACAAATCAGGGACATCGTCAACATAACAAAAAACACTAATGTGTTTATACATGTGCCAGGCAATCATGAGTATTCCTTCTTTCAAGCAAAAATGTAAGATTCTATTAATGTTTCTTAGACTATATTCTGAGAGTAACTATAGAACCTACTAGTTAGTTAATTGTTTATTCAGTAAATCTTTTTTTAGCTATGAATTTGTATAAGGCTCTTTGGCAGGAAATATGAGAGGCTCAATATAAGACCCACACCGGACCCTGACAGACTTTACCATCAAAGAGAGAAAAAAGACTGAGTAATACAGCAAATCATTCAAGACCAAATGTAAGTAAATACTACATTGTATTTTGCAGATGAGGATGGTATAGATGGGAAGAAAAGGGGAAGATGTGTGACAGCTAAGGACCTGAGGAGGTGAGACAGGAGGAGATATTTCTTAGTCCCTGCCATGCTTTCTAGTCACATTGCCAGGCCAGGCCAGGAACAGAACTGTAAGTTTCTAGTCTTTTCTCTGAAAATATGACTGCTTCATCAACTTACAGACACAGCCCATGGGTTTCAGATTAGAAAATATATCCACAGTTGATGCTTTTTATTTGCAGATTCCATATCTGTGAATTTGCCTCCCCACAAAAATTTATTTGTGACACCAGAATCAATACAGTGCTTTCATGGTCCCTCCCAGACAAGGGTAGCGGCCTGAAAAATTTGGGTAAACAGGTGCACACCTCCCAGCAAAGGTCTAAAAAGGCTAAGCTCCACCTTCTTGTTTCAGCACTCAGATTATAAACAAGTGCCCTTCTCACAGACTACAGACAGACTATTTTTGTGTGTTATGGAGGGTGATTTTGCTGTTTAAAATGACCCCCAAGCCTAGGGCTGAAGTGCTGTAAGGCATCCTAAGTGCCAGAAGGCAGTCTGTGCCTTAGGGAGAAATGCATACATTAAATAAGCCTAAGAAGTTTCATTCAGTTTTCCTAAGTTAAATAAGCTTAATAGTGCTGTTGGCCGGGGAGCTCAATGTTAATGAGTTAACAGCATGTATTAAATGAGGTATCTTTAAACAGAAACACACATAAAACAGTTATATACTGATCAGTTGACAAAAATTTGGGGTCCAGAATGTCAGAGGAACATAGCACTGTATTTCTACCAGGAGCAATGATTCCTTATTTTAAATCCACCCTCCTTCCTCTCCCCAGGGCATTGGCCCACTGTGCTGCAGTCCATGGACCTTGCCATTGGCCTAGCAACATCATTCACAATAAACTGTCCCATAAAAACAAAAACAAAAACAAAACATGCACAAAAGTTCATCTCCAGTATTCTGACACCAAGTGTCAACTGTGGAACTTTCTTCACCTAGGATATTAATTCATAATTTTTCTTTTTGTTGATGATTGATACCCTTCCCTTGAATTAAACGTACGCATTATTTTTATCCCACATGCCCAGCAGTCATAGATTCCAAAGCCACTGGATCACTTGAGTACATAAGTGCCACTGTTTAATGAAATATGTATATTCAGGTCTGTAAACACGTGACTTGGAGTGCTACTTGCAGATTCTGACGGTTAAGTATTTACATGGACCACGGTGATATCCAAAAGAAAAATGCTTTTAAATTTGTGGATTATTTCATTGAACTATATAAAATGGGTATCAATAAATGTATTCACTAAAAAAACCCCAAACACACAAAAAAGTGAAGGCACAGCCGACCTCAAGCCTTCATAGGGCGGCGGAGCACGCGCCCCGAGCCCGGAGCGGGCGCCGTCCGCCCGATGCGCGGAGCGGCCTGCAGGTGGCGCCCAGAAGTGGGCTCCCTCCCCGCGAGGCCTGGGCCAGGTGGACTGGAAGGGGCGGAGGTAACCAGAAGCGGGCAGCTGAGGCCGCTCCGCGGTCCCCACCCCTTCAGCGCTGCGCTCGCTACAAGCGTGCGGGGAGAGGACGCGAGCGGCTGCGCCAGCTGCGTTCCGAGCTCGGGCACCGCTGCTGCTTCTCCTCCGAGCGCCGGGCGTCCCCGCCGCGCTCAGTCCGAAGTCGGCCACCATGGAGGCGCAGGCACGAGGTGAGTGGTCGCCGACCGCCCTGAGGGTCAGGCTCTGGGGAGCGTAAAGGCCCTTTCCCTGCATCACCTAACTTTGCTCCCGGACCGAGCGGATGGGTGACCGCTCCACACGTCCGCAACTCTGCTCCTACCCGCGCCTGCGGGGACATTCCTGCTCCCCAAACTCAGGATTTGCTGCGGGGCTGGGGACCAGTGAAGGACGCATTAAGTGCAGAGGACCCTCCGCAGGAAATGCGCCAGCGGAATGCCCTACTTCTTTCGCAGCCCGTCGCCCACACGCTTCCCGAACCTCGTGGGCGCCCAAAGGACCTGTTGGGCCGGGACCGGAGTCCGCGTTTCGTTCCCTTTTCCCCGCGGGGAGTAGGGGGGAGCGCGACGCCTCCTTCCCTGAGCGGTGGGCTAGCGTCCCGCAGCTCCCAAGTCCCGGGCTGAGCGCGGCGCGCGCCGCGGCGGTGCTTCCGCGGGGACCCGGCTCTCCCGGCTACGCGAGGGGTTGGCAGGGCCGGGACCTGACTTCCGAGGCCGGGACCTGACTTCCGAGGCCGGGAGAGCGTTACCGCCCGCTGATCGTCAGCACCTCGACACGGGTGTCCCTGTTTCCCACGGTCGGGAGCGACTTCTGCCTCCCCAGGCGCGCAGGGCTGCCGGCCACAGTCTGGCCGTCACGCTCCCAGCTCCTGGGGTCGCCCGCTCGAGGAGCCCGAGACCGCTTCACCAAGGGCAGCCTGGTGTCTTGGGGTCACACACGGACGAGGGTTAGGGAATCCCGAAGGAATCGTACAAGAGTGGAAGTAAATGGTCGGTGGAAAGAAACAGAGGTGGGCGGAGGTGGAGCCGGAGACTGGTAGGAAGGACACTGACTCTGGAGTCTATCTTGGGAGCAACGCCAAGAAGGGATGGGGGGCAGAGTTCAACCTTTAAAACAATCACCACCACCTTTCTAACACACTGCGGGAAATTCTGTGAAGGCTTTTAAAAATAAATTAAAAACCCGTTAAAAAAAAAAAAAGGAATAAGAGGTTCATGACCGTATGTGCTCGCCCTTTAGAGGCCTAAGCATCCTTCATGTGAGCGACTTGGCAGATACTTGGGCCTGGAGCCACGCAACAGGTTTGCTGCCAGGATTATGATGGTCTGAACAGTACAAACCACCCTCGTTCTTATCATCAGCCAAGATCCTGTGCATAAAGCTGCCAATTCCAGTATTTTTTTCCCCACTCTCTAAATAGGAAAGGAGAATTCAATCAAGTGTTGTTGGTCAAATTCAAAAGCAGAGGTCAGGTTGGAGGACTTCACTCCTAAACTGAAGCAGGTGGAAACAAGGCTGGAGCTTTCCAACCTGCTTTGCAGATTAGAATTATTTGCAGTCTTAAATACAGGCCCTGGCAGATTCCAGACCAATCAAATTGGAATCTCTGGGGCCTGGGCATGGGTATATTTGAAATATTCCCAGGTGAATCTGTTACTCAGTGAGGTTGGAGAAAAAATACAGCAGATAGGAAACATTCATAAGGTTTGTGAAACTACAGATTGGACCCACTAGTGTTATTCGTTTGGTTTACTTGAGAAATATACTTAACAAATATTCCATTGCTTTCCTTGGCCAAGCACTGTGCTAGGAGGAACAAACACGACCTTGAGCTCTGCTTCATGAAATTTACAGTAGAGGAAGAGATGGACATTAATTTGATACTTATTTGATAAGTAAAATGTAAAATTGCAAGCATCTTAATGATAAGAAGAGGGCCACAGTGTAGCAAGAGCCTGAAAAATCTCCCGGCCTAGTAGGTGATAATCAAACCAGCAGAGTTTGTTTACTGTGTCCCTGTTTCTGCTCTTTGTGCTTTGCATGTGTTGACTCATTTCTTCTTCACAGCAGTCTCATGAGCTAGGTAGTGTTGTCCTTCCTGTTCTCCAGAAAGGAAACAGGTCAAAGATGTAAATTTCTTGTAACATCAAGTTCAAGATCTTCTTGCCACTTCAGCAAGTTTCTCTGGCTAAATGAATTGCCTCTTAGATTCTAAAAGAGTCCTGTGATTTCCTAAATGCAAGTTTCTATCCTCAACACCGTTTATTTTAGAATTATCTAGAGTGGGGATGGCTTCTCTTTCTGCCTCTTGATCTAGAGAAAAGCAAAACTGAGTGAGGTTAAGTGGTCAGCTGCTGATAAGATATCCCCATGTACTTTGCAGGGGAACCCCCCCCCACAAATGCTATGGACATGATTTGCACACATTGCTCCATAAATGCAGCAGCAGGTCCTAGAAACGTTTCCTAAGTGAAATGCTGCAGATATGTTCTTTGACTTTGGTAGAAAGTAAAACACAGAAGTGGGGTTAGGAGCAGAGCCATTCCACGAAGAACAGTATGCAGTGAGAGGCCCACAGGAGGCCAACGTTACCAGTTGTTTTCCTGGTAGTAGAGAATTTGCCTTCATAAAAATGATATATTAGAGAGAGAATTTATTTAGGAATGTAGCATTTTCCTGAAACATATGGCAGTCCTTTAAAGTAAAAAGTTCCTGATCTTTTTGAGCTACCTCTCAATATTTCTTTACTCTAGGAAATAACTTTCTGTCTTTCCCATTGTCTTTAATGTTAAAAGGCACAATTTCACTTAACGCTTGTATGTATTCAGATTAATAATTGTATTAGTGTCCTATAATTGCTGTAACAAATTACTGCAAATTTAGTGGCTTAGAACAACAGAAATGTTTTCTCTCACAGTTTGGAGGCTGGAAGTCCAAAGTCACTATCACTGGACCAAAATTAAGATGTCAGCAAGGCTTCGATCCCTCTGGATGCTCTAAGGAATAATTTTTCCTTACCTCTTCCAGCTACTGGTGGCTGTTGGTATTCTTTGGCTGCATCTTTGCAGTCTCTGCCTTTGTGGTCATATTGCCTTCTCTTCTGTCAGATTTCCCTCTGTCTCTCTTTTAAGAATGCTTGTGATTTCATTTAGAGCTCCCCTGGATAATCCAAGATAATCTCCCCATCCCAAGATCCTTAACTTGATCACATCTGCAAAGACCCTTTTCCCATATAAGGTAACATTTAGAGGTTCCAGGGATTGGGACCTGATATCTTTGGGTGCCATTATTCAGCCAAATTACAGTAATTATTTTTTATATTCAGACATTCTGCTCAGGAGGATTCTCATAAGTCCATGAATGACATAAAGTAATAAACATCAGATTAATCCTGTTTGCAGATTCCATTAAAGTGAAAATGTCATATTTACCTTACTTCCTACTTTGCTCACAGGACATTTATTTGCACTCATCTTGTTCCAAGAAGAACTCAGGGCAGTTTATACAGATACATGAAACACAGCAAGGTAATGTAAATTAGAAATAGATGAAAGAAAACAAACCAGAATAAGAACAGAAAATGAAGCAAGGAATGAGCTCTAGAAAAATGAATACAGTTATATCCTTTTTATTAATATTCCATGAAAACAAATTCTTGCTTTGTAAACAAGGCATGTTATTTTTTTTTTACAAAGCAGTAAAATAATCCCTTCTCCCATAAATAGCAACAGGTCAAGTCTCTTATATTGTAGGGATAAGATTACCCAAGGAAAAAAATCTGTTTTCCACATTTCAGGCCATATAATCATAAACCTCAAACTGTGGAAGCTAGGTATTACACATTTTGATGAATGACTTTTGAAAATATTATGAAGAGCATTCTTAGTGTCTTCACAGCTACCTTCTATTGTTTTATTTTCCCTCTAAATAAAAGTTTTAAAGTAATTAGTGATGTTTATATAAGATAAAGTCAGTCATTTGCAACAAATCATGTCCTATTGTTGCAATTAAAATTCTTATAAAATGGAGTCATAACAAATCATAGATATTATAGTATATTGGAACCTATTTTGAATTGCATTCCCTAATATATACCTTGTTTTCTTGATACTCTTGGTAGGCAGAATCTGAGAGTTGCTTCAAAAAACTTATAAGCAAAAGAGTCCATTTTTCTGGCCAGTCATACGATTTGGTACTTAGGGAACTAAGTAAATAATAAATAAGTATTGATACTTTGACAAATAATGATTTGTCAAATAAATATTTCAACAAATATTTATTGATTACTGTAGTAATAGCAGATACTCAATAAGCACTTACTATTGAGAGGTAGCAGGGGATAGTGGTTAAGATTACAAAATCAAGTCAAACTGCTTGTATTTTGATCCTACCATTGTCACTTATCATTAACATGACCCTGAAAAATGTATTTGATCTCTCTGGGCCTTGGTTTCCCCATACATAAAGTGAGGAAAACAATAACAGCTATCTCATAGGATGGTAATGAGGATTTAACGAGTTAATATATGCAAAGTGCTTAAAACGGTACCTGACACTTCGTGAGTACTCTATAAACATTTGCTGATGTTTTTAGTAGCATGTGCCGAGAACTTTACATGCATTATCTTATTGAATCCTTTAATGACACCATGGGATAGACACTATTACTTTTAACTCATTTTATAGACAGGGAAAACTGAAGGTCAGAAAAGTTCAGTGAGGAAGGCAGAATTCAACTGCAAGTCCGTCTGAGTCCAGAGTGTAAGCTCCACCACTATACTACACCATTTCTTAGTATGTGATGGGCAGTATATGCCAACGGGAAGCAAAGATGTATTTGATTGACATGGGTCATCTTTCCAGGGAGGGCAACCAAAAAGAGTCATTCCTAGGGGTAATGGCACATAGAACTAGCTAGATGATATATTTCCATCTCATTGGGACTTTTTGAGTATTAAAGTATTAGTTAGAACTAATTCACAATGAGGGTGATAAAAACAATAATACTGTATTTTTTAAGTGCCAGATGCCATGCTATTATGCACTTAAAAAAATCATGTTATTACTAAATACAGCAAAGTCAAGAGGAAGGTAATGCTATTTTCGTTTTGCAGATGAAGAAACTAAATGACAGAGTAGTTGCACAACTTCCTTTAATTCATAGATCTTGGATGTGTTGGAGCCCAGATTTGGAATCAGAGAGTTGGACTCCACACTTTGAGATTTTATTAATATTCTATACCATCTCCTTAAGTTGGTGTGTATAAGTGGTCAGTGTGCAAAGTTAAAAATAATAGATTTTTCTTGACATTCTGTATGGTCAAGGGGGTTTTAAAAGGGCAGAATTTAACCATACTGTCTGTTGCGTATATGGGCAGCGTCTAGGTCTGGGAATGTGACCCAGAATAGCTGAGGTCTGCAAGAATAAGCCCCATATTATGGCAAGTTGGGGTAGGGGTGCTTATGTAGCAACAGCTTGCTGTTTTAGTTCTGTTTTCAAGATGGGAAATTCTGTAAAATCACAGGCCATGTGATTCTTAGAACCAGTACGGAATTTTATCAGCAGCTGCAAGGAAAAGCCAGTTCAAAGGTGGAATGGTTCAAATATGTTATTCCACTTCGTGTTCATCTATATCTCGTAATCTCAGGACTTCAAAATAAATAAAAGGCATAGGATCTACCTGCTTGTCTCCAGAAAGTAGGGTCTGTACACTCTAGATGCCCGCTAAAAGGACTCATCTCAAGGAATACCCAAAAAAGAAAGATTTTTATAGTCTCATGAGTATTATAATTACTTGTTTACCCCGATATGTTTTAATTTAACCGTCTCCCAGCATGTTAGCACAATACCTACTTTAAGAAGGTACCTAGTGGAAAAAATTGATCGTCAGAGGGTTTGTCCTTAAGCTACTGTAGCAATCTCTGTGTTAAATTTTTGTGGTCTAAAATGGCAATTGAAACAAACTTATGGTTACCAAGGGGGAAAGAGGGGGAAGGGATAAACTGGGAGATTGGGATTGACATATACACACTTCTATATATAAGATAGATAACTAATAAGGACCTATTGTATAGCACAGGAAACTCTTCTTAATAATCTGTAATGACCTATATAGGAAAAGAATCCAAAAAAGAGTGGATATATGTATATGTATAACTGATTCACTTTGCTGAACAGCAGAAACTAACACAACATTGTAAATCAACTATACTCCAATAAAAATTAATTTTTAAAAATGGCAATTGAAGAAAAGAGAGTGGCAGTCCCAGTCATCAGCCTGGCTTCTCTCCATGTATGTGGGCGTTCATCATTACTGCAGTTTTGGAAGGTTCCCAGCAACACTTTGAAGCCTCCTTTTAAACTTATGGAGTTAGGATGCAGTTAAGAACACATAAAGGATGACCTCAATCTGTGGATTTTTCCAGCCTGTCATTCTACTTTTCATTGAATATTTTAGAAATGCAGTGTAATTTATTTAAAATCTATGCATTAAATTAAGAATCATCATTAATGCACCAAGGAAGGCAGTAGGACATTTTAATGAATTTGAGTTGGCTAAACGAAAGCTCTGGGTCCTCAAGGAAAGATGAATTTTAAATAGTTTCTCACAGTGTGAGTCGTTTATAAGTGTTACATTTTGATGCAGAGCGTGTGAAATTCCCAGAATAAAACCACAAATCTCCAAGAGTACCCCTTCATCACCACCATATTGCTTCTTTCTCAAAAGACAAAAATCTGACACTTGACTATTTGTGCTATAGCCAAATGATGTACCACACACTGAAAATGTGTGTATATGTTACACCTCATCTCCAGACTTATCCGTGGTTATTTGCACCTTACACAAATTACATTTTCCCTGCTGTGTCTAAAACATAGAATCCTCCAAGCCCTTGAAAATTGCAAAATGCAATTTTCTTATAATTAGACACCTCTTTTGTCAATCAATAGCAAGAGCACCTTGTCAAGAATCCTGGAAGCAGAACTGATTCATTCAAAAGAAAAAGATAACTAGGGATTGGGGACGGTGAGAAGGGATCTCTTCAGATTTCTCAGTTTCAGAGTCTCTGGCTGTTGGATATTTGTTTGTTTTTCACTGATTTTCCCCCCTTCACATGAATGAGCTGAGAGTAGCAATAATGAGAGCAGAAAAGAAAATTGTTTATAAGTATTTCCAACATTCGGGATTTCAAAATGGATTCATTTCTACATGAAGACATCATGGAAAGATGGTTCCCTTACTTAAGAGTTAGGACAGGCCAGGAGGAAACTGAAGTCTTTTTCCTCGTTATTCCTCTTTTGATACCCCAGGTCTCCATCTGGAAATTTCAAGATATTCATTCTTCCTGCAAAGTTTATTTCAAGTGATTGGAAGGTTCTTATAAGCACTCACCTATTTCTATTTTCCTCATTCCATGAAGGACATTACTGACAAGGAAAATATCTATTTATTGTGGGCCTACTGTGTGCCAGGCATGGTTGCAGTCATTTATGAGATGTTCCATCGGGTTCCCATAGTCCACTCTCAATGACACTGTCCCTGAAAGGAGGATTAGGACTTACGTTTTTTTCACTGTGACAGGGAATGTATACAGATTAAGAGAGATAAGATGCATAGATACAATGTATAGAGACAAGAACACACATGCAGAAATTTTTTGAAATATGATCTTGCTATTTTGATAAAGTCTGCATGTGAAGACGTAAGGAGAGTGTATCCACCAGCCAGAAGGCAGGTGGTTACTTCATGGCAGTGCTCAATGCATATGCTTTACAGATTCTCTTGCGTGCAGGAGAAGGGCTGAGACCCAGGCCCCTCCTTTCGAGCAAGGGTTTTGGCCTCCACAGGGGAGAAAGGCCCTTGTACTTACAAATAAAAAATCCAGTACATTTGAAAAGCAAATCTCGTATTGGAAAAAAAAGGGAGGTCGGTTGAGTAACAGTAAAAAACAGCGGTAAAACACACATCTGCAAAGAGATTCAGATATACATTTGAAAAGAATCAGAATCACAATATTGCCCACACCACATTGACTTAAGTTCTTTGATTATGTATGTTATGGGGTTGCTGACTTCCCTCATTAAGAGAACTGGACAAATAATAGTGGTATTAGCACTAAGATTTTATAATCTACTATCCCAAATCTTACAATTAGATACAAATATAACTTTTTATGACCTTTGCTACTGTAGAGAAAAAACCCATTTATATTTAGTGTCATCCCACATGTTGTGTACTTATAGTTAAATATGCTTGTTTGCAATGACCCAGGAATTCACAACATGTAGAAGTACAAAAACTACCTCCTGTGGAGATCTGACCTCAGGAAGAAAAGAACTTGATGCCAGCGTTTTGCTTGGCCCTCTCTTCCCGGATGACGCCCTGTGCCTACCTCTGCAGAGTTGCCTTCCTCAGATTTTTGTCTGTTCTTCTTAGTCCTTCCTCAAGGCTGAGGGAAAATAAATATTTTGGATTAATGTAATGGGACCTGTTATATATGGTGGAGTTATAATGGTCCCATGTAATTGCTTTGAATTTGGGTTCTCTTTGAGGAAAGAGAAAATTAGCTCTTTCTCTTTAAAAAAAAAAAAAAAAATCCAGTGGTCAGTCCTCCGACCGTCCCCATCTTAGTTGACCTCCGACCGTCCCCATCTTAGTTGACCTACCAACATCTCTTGGCGCAGTTGCTCATTCCCTCCTCCCTGGAGCACTTTGTTCTCTTGGTTTCCAGGATGCCAAGCACTTCCCCCCCTCCTTCTTCGCGAGCCCCTCCTCAGTTTCCTTTGCCTTCTATCTGCACTCACTCTCTTTCTTGGTGAGCTCCTCGTGACTTGTGCTTTTAAATTCCATCCATACACCAACAAACCAATAACTCCCAAATTTATTTTCCCAGCCTGGACCTGGCCCCTCACCTTCAGCCTACTCACTCACTATGTCTGCATGAATGTCTAATAAAATCTTGAACTTAACATGTCTAACATTGAATTTCTGATCTTTTTCCTCTGAAATAACCCTAGTATCCCAGTATCTTCCAGAGTTATTGCCATCTCAGCTAATGGCAACTCCATTTCAAAAACATGGAAGCCCAAAACCTATCCCAGGAAAGGTTTTTGTTTTGGGGTTCCCCCCGCATCATATCACTTCCAGTCTGTCATGCCAGCTCTACTTTCACAATATATTGAGAGTGAAACAGCTTCCCACCCTCTCTGCTGACCGTGCCTTGGTCCAGGCCACCATTATTTCTCACCTGAGTTTCTGCAAGAGTTTCCTAGCTGGTCTCCTTCCTTGGGCCCTGGCCTGTCTTCAGTCTATTCTCAACATAGTAACGAGAGTGATCGTCTCAAAACAGGTAGTATCATGCCATTCCTCCCTTCAGTACTCTGCAGTAACTCCTTCTTTCACTAAGAATAAAGAGTAGGGTCCTTACTGTGGCCACAAGGGTGCTACGTGATTCCCCTTCCTCCTCGTTATTTCCCCGACCTTATCTCCTAATGCTTTCCTTTGGAATTCCCTTTGCTGCTTCTTCAGAGCCTTTCAACTTACTAATCCTGCCTCAGAAACTCTCCCTCAGCTACCTTCCTGGCTTGAGTCCTCATCCTTGTTTCCAGCCAGTGTTACCCTTAGTCCTGGCAACTGGGCCCCTGTTGTCAGGAGACAGTTCTCTGTCGGTCTCTCAAGTTTCTGCGCAACTGGTCTTGTGAGCAAAGGCATTCACAGCTAATTTTCCCTTGACTCTCTTTTGAAGGAGGTTTTGCATAGCAGGCGGCCTTGGAAGACAGAGACTGTCTCCCCTAGGGGCAGGTAGATTTACCGCCCAAGATAATAAAGATCAGGACTCCCTCTGGACCCCATGTCGTGCAGATTTGCTAGCAGCCCCTGTATAAAATCAGAGCATCCTAATCTCGGTGTTCCTCTCGGAAACACATCCCACTGTGTAATCAGGCAACACCTGGCCCTCAGCACGTCACCCTTGTGGAATTAGGGCTTAGGGAACTGGTGCAATGATGTTACTATGGCGACTGCTATTGTTGTGAGTAATACATTTTCTTTTTTCTGTGACCCAGGAGTCTTGTATCTTCTGCCAACATCTCGGAAACTGGCAGGCTAATTTGTTTGCTTGCAAGTGGGGCGAAATCCAACACTTGCCAATTCTTGACACCTTTCCTGAGCCATTAATTTTAGAGGACCCCATTTTAGCCTTCTGTGTGAGCCTTGTCTGGAATGAGTAGTCTATAGACCCACCTAGAACCTATGCCTCCTCTTCTAGACCGAGCTCTGGGTACCCGGGACTCCAGAATTCTCTGCCCAAACAGCCCTCAGTGTGTTACCAGGCTTGCCTGTGCCTTCCAAGAGTAGACCATGCTGCCAGCATGAACATTCTTCATCCTGAGAGATGACGGACTGGCTGCTCTTGGAGTTGGACATACAGGCTAGGGTACTGGTTGTCAAAGAGTTATCCCTTGACCAGCATCACGGGCTTCACCTGGGAACTTGTTAGAAATGCAAATTCTTAAGCCCCACTCTCGACCTACTGAATCAGAGACTTTGGAGGCGAGCCACCTGTGCTTTAAAATGCCCTCCCAATGATTCTGATGCGCACTCTGTTTGAGAGTTCCGATACAAACTCACTGGGCTAGGTTACCCCATGCACGTGCACAGGAGCCCCTGTTTGTGCTTGCGATGGACAGACCTCTAGGTGACCCCCAGTGATGAATGATTTCCAGTTTTCATACCCCTGTATGGTCCTTCCACCGAGATTTCAGGCAGGACCTGTGACTCGCTTCTAACAGCATGTGACAGACATGATGGGATGTTATCCTTTGATTATGTTACTTTAATAATACTCTGTCTTAGCAGACTGGAGTTGAGACTCTCCTGGTGGGTTGATGAAGGAAGCAGCTGTTAGACAAGCTCACGTGACCAGGAACTTTGGGCAGCTTCTAGAAACTGTGGGTGTTTTCTAGGACCTGAGGAAGGCAGCAAAAACCTAAGGCCTTCTGTTCTGTAGAGGCCAGGAAATTATCCTGCCAACAGCCTGAGTGAGACTTGAAGTGGATTCTCCCCAGTCAAACTTCGAGATGAGAGTGCTGGGCTTCCCTGGTGGCGCAGTAGTTAAGAATCCGCCTGCCAATGCAGGGGACACGGGTTTGAGCCCTGGTCCGGGAAGATCCCACATGCCACGGAGCAACTAGGCTCGTGCGCCACAACTACTGAGCCTGCGCTCTAGAGCCCGTGAGCCACAACTACTGAAGCCCGCGAGCCACAACTACTGAAGCCCATGCGCCTAGAGCCCGTGCTCCGCAACAAGAGAGGCCACCGCAATGAGAAGCCCATGCACCACAACGAAGAGTAGCCCCCGCTCGCCTCAACTAGAGAAAGCCCGCGCGCAGCAACGAAGACCCAACGCAGCCAAAAATAAATAAATAAATAAATAAATTTAAAAAAAAAAAGAGTGCACTGTGGCTGACACCTGGGTTACAGCTTACTGCCCTGTGAGACCCTGAAAGAGGTCTCACAGCCAAGCTGTGCCCAGGTTTCTGACCCACAGAAGCTCAGAGATAATAGAAGCGTGTCATTTGAAGCAGCTAACTTCATGGTAACATGCCATGTGGCAGTTGGTAACTAACAGGGTGCAGGGTGTCTGTGGGAAGAGAGGACAGGCTGTGTCCCTCCTTTGCGCTCTTGCCGTGGGCCCTGCAAAGGTTAGTGATGATCATGTCGTGGCCTCTTTACATGACACTTCACTCTACACCCTCACCACTCACACGCACAGAGACACTTACTATTGATATTTCCCTAACCTGCTTTCCGTTTCTCTTTTTAGCCTCTATTCCCCTCTCACATACTGTATATTTTACCTAATGTATTTTTTTTCCTTGGCTTTTCCTACCCCTCCTAAAAGTAAGTTCCCTGAGGCCAAAATATGTTACTGTGTTCATCAGTGCTCAATCTCCAGTATGTAGAGCTTAACACATAATAGGGATTCAATCAATATTTCTTAAATGAATGAAGCAAGCTACAATCTTTTTGAGAGTCTCCTGGTTCCTTGTTAATGCTCCACTGAAATCAACTGGCTCTTTCTACTGACTCAGTTCAGTATTGGATAATTGCATGAATGGTAAAAAATAAATGTGAAGAAAATAGTTTGAAGCATAGTAGTTAAATAAATGAAAAAATGTGTTCCATTCCCTGCGACTTCCCCCATAAAAAGAACAGACTGACCCAAGGTTTGCCATTCTTGCAAGACCAGAGTCCATCTAGCAGTATCACCATGAACATATGTAACCCTTACTTTCTATCAGCAGGCCTCTTCTTTTTCTGTGGCAGACTGGCGGCTGTGCGGTCGGTTTGTAGATGTGATCGTGTGCTCACAGAAGGAATGCAGGAGGAAGAGAGTCCAGCTTCCCCACTGGACTGTGCCCCATTTTCCTCTCTCCCTTCCCTTAATTACCAGGCTGTGCCACCTCAGTCATTTGCCCCAAAGGACTCTCCACTTTGAGTCAGGCACATGGTCCAAAGGATATCTATAGAGAGCCTGGCTGTTTTCCTCAATATAAATCTACATTTTTCCCTGGGTTGATGCTTTCTGTTGTTTCTGTCATCTGTCTCTTGATCAAACCCTTTTGGGAGGCAGTCTGATGTAGAGAGAGGGCACTGGCCTGGGAGCCCAGAGACTTGTGTCTGGTCTCGGCTTTGTCATCATTATGACTCACCTCTCAGGTCTGTTTGCTCACCTCTTACCTGAGGGGGTTGGATCAGATGTCCTTTGAGGTCCTGACTAGCTCGTTCTTGAAAGGCTCATTCAAGTTCTTTTATCTGTGTTGCTTTCTAAAAATAAAAAAAGATCTGTATGTATCTATGTATGTATATGTACACATACAAATGTGTGTGTATGTTTATATATATAAAGCTGCTGTTGCTATATATATAAAACAACTATAATGGAACTATGCTTGCTTCCATTTCCATATGGAAAGTTTGCAGTCAAGTTAGGTATTTTCATTTCCTAACGTCATTCCTAAGATTTTAGTCTGGATGCTGCTACTTCTCATTTAGAGGTTGACTGTGCACCCACATAAGCTGTTTCTCCAGGCTGAGAAGATGAGTGCAGTCATGTGGGGAGAAGTCAGGAGGAAGAAATAGAAGAAAGATAAAGGTTCTGTCAGATAAAGGGACTCTAGCCTAGTGGTGGAGAGCACAGATGTTGTTACAGAGATTTGGATTCGTGTCCCAGTTCAGTCATTTTTTTGGTTGTGTGACCTTTAAATTAACCAAGTCTCTGTTTGGTCATCTGTAAAACGGTGAGAGTTGTGGCCACCCAGTGGGTTTGGTGATGACTGAGGGAGATGATGCCCAGGAAGCAGTTGGGATGGTGCTTGGGTACTATTATGGTAATTAAAAGGAAAGGTGAGATTTATTTATTAAACAAATGTCATTTCTTTGTGAGCTTACCACCCTTATTTTTATTGAAGCAGTTAGGTGTCAAGTTACTATGTTTAATGCATTTTTTTTTTTTTTTTTTTTTT
>NC_041223.1:37592663-37635234 GCF_002837175.3 Physeter macrocephalus | reverse complement strand
AGGCTCCGGACGCGCAGGCTCAGCGGCCATGGCTCACGGGCCCAGCCGCTCCGCGGCATGTGGGATCTTCCCGGACCGGGGCACGAACCCGTGTCCCCTGCATCGGCAGGCGGACTCTCAACCACTGCGCCACCAGGGAAGCCCTAATGCATTCTTTTATCAGAAAATTCTTTGGATGTGGTACACCACCTACCACACGATTAAATATAGCTCTCTGGAGCTAAGGAAAGATGAGTAGGTTGAAGATAGAAATAAGTATATAAGTCGATGGAATTTGGACATCTGGCCAGCATGCAAAGTTCTTTTCTGAAGTATAAATTTTACCTACTAAAGCACACTGCAATTTTGCTAACAAGAGGATATTTCATTTAATTTTTATTTTTATAAATTTATTTATGTATTTCTTTATTTTGGGCCGCGTTGGGTCTTTGTTGCAGGTGCGGGCTTTCTCTAGTTGCGGTGAGTGGGGGCTACTCTTCATTGTGGTGCGCGGGCTTCTCGTGGTGGCTTCTCTTGGTGGCTTCTCTTGTTGTGGAGCATGGGCTCTAGGTGCGCGGGCTTCAGCAGTTGTGGCTCGTGGGCTCTAGAGTGCAGGCTCAGTAGTTGTGGCGCATGGGCTTAGTTGCTCTGCAGCATGTGGGATCTTCCCGGACCAGGGCTCGAAGCCGTGTCCCCTGTATTGGCAGGCGGATTCTTAACCACTGTGCCACCAGGGAAGCCCCAAGAGGATATTTTAAATGATTGCTCTTTGGGTCCTTCTTTATTTACTTGGGTAAAAGCTTAGAGATATGCAGGCATAACAAAGCAATGTTCATCGTTTGGACACGTTTTGAGGACGAACAGGTTAAATTTTTTGCTTTCATTTCTATTGCTTCTCTCATAATAATATAATAAATCATCGGGGTGGTGGGGAATGCTGGCAGTGCTTATCTTTTCAGTTAGCTGATCTTATTTCTGATCTTTTGTGGCTTGGATGTTGATTATTACAGTGCAGCCTTGCTGAAGGAATGCAGAGCCCGTGGAGCAAGGTGTGTATTCTGGATGGCAGGCCTTTGAAGATCCCGGTTTCTGTTGCTTAGCAGCATGCTTGAGATTTCTGAGTATTCTGTAAAGCTCATAATGACAAATGCAGATTTCTGCTCTTGCTATTTCAGATGTTTCAAAAAATAAATAATGCACAAATGAAAACTATTTATATATAAATATAAATATATAAAACCCCATCACAATCTATTCCCTTTACTCTACCTTCTTTTTGTTCCTAGCACTATGGCATATTATATTATGCATAACTATTTGTCTTCATTTCCTCCCAACTATCATTTAAACTCCTTGAGGGCAGGGGCTTTGTCTCCTTTATTACCATATCCCCAGTGTCCAGAACAATGACTGGTCCATGGAAAGCACTCTGTAAATATTTATGGAGGAAACGATGAATGAATGAATGAATAGTACTGAGTGGATAATGTCTTATATAACCCCGGCAGGGTGTAGTAGGGAATGAACATTTCAACTTTTATAAGAAATGAATAGTTTTAAAAATTTTTTATTTTAACTTCTCATAAAAGCTCTCCAAATTAAAGAAGTGCTAGAGTGATAGTAAGAATTCTCAGTATTCTTTCATTGTCACAGAATGTTTCCAAGATTAAAATGCTGAAGAAGATATTAAGCTTAGGTATTGGGGAATGTCGACATAAAAATAGAAGGTGGGGTAGAACTAAGTTGCTCCTTTTAAGAAAACTAGAGTGAGAGGGCTGTGGAGAGGGTAAGGGAGAAATATGGGAAGCAGGGAGGGAAGGACCCACAAAGAGTGAGCCTTAGCAGGAGAAAAAGAAATACAGCAGGAGTGAAGAAGAGATGCCTGGAGGCTGAGGAGAGAAACTTAGGGCAAGAGATGCTTCTAATGGTGCTTTCCCAGGAAATGCTATCATCACCTCTTAGTTTCCCCTGTGATATCTTTATTCAATATAGAATTTCACATTTTTTTCCATAGAGTTTTGTTCGTGAGACAGCTCAAAAGAGAAGAGGTCATTGGACACCTGATGTATATTTTCCAAACAAAGAAATAGATATTCAGTTTCTCCCAATCTCCATTAAGCAAATATTGAGCAAATAGTTAATAGTCTTCAGTATGAGATGTGCAAATGAACCGTGTGCTTTGGGTGCCCAGGTTTTTCTGACTGTCCTGGGGCAGAGGGTCCAACAGGGCAGAGGAGGGATGAGAAGGAGAGACTGCAGCCCAGTCCCGTGGAGATGCTTTACCTGAGCAGCTGATTTTCAGTGCAGTCGAAAACCTCGCATCAGCAAACCTGTTCAAACTATTTTAACTGGACAAATGAAAGTCTCATTTGTAGAAATAAAAGCTACAATAATTTGGTAGCATTTTCTTCTGTAATGTGCATGTGACCTGCTCTGCTTTCTATTTTGTAGAGAAAATATGTCCATATTCTTATGTCCTCTATTCTGCATGTTGCAAGAAGTTACTGAACTTGAAAAATACTTATTTCCTTCCCTGAATGTGCCACCTCCCCCAAGTCTTTGCTGATAACCTGCGAGGGTTTGAAATATTGATGAATATGAGTCCATTTTTCTCCCATTTTCACTGACCTTTCACTGGAGAGTATTTTTAGCTTTGCTGAGAATTTAGGGAAGAGGAAATCTCTTACAGAAATATCAGATTATGTGGGTATTCTTTCTGTTTCATAGAACTCAAGATGAATTCTGTAAAATGAATACTTGAATCATGATTAGCCTTTATACCAATGAAGTAATACAGTATAAGGTCATTTTAAAATAAGCTCCCAAGAAATAACTGTGTAATGTAAAAGCATATCCTTCTTCCAAAATCTAATCTTAATACAAATAGATATAATAATTTTGATAATCAAGTGTTTGTTTAGGTCCTGTGTAAATACTACCATCGTGCTATTAAAATATCTGTGGCATCCTAGCAGATACAGTAAAGGCTGCTACTAACACGTTAGCTTTTTGAGCTATGAGACGTATTCATCAACACACCGGTGAAGTGCTCTCTTGACCGCACTGGATGGCTTGCTCATCATTGGACATTTTCCTGTCCCTTGGTTTTCCAAGCCCACTTTCTACTTTCCCATCTTAGACCCTTCGCTCAGGTGGTTTTGTCCACCTGGAATGCTGGTTCCTCTCATTTCAAGTTGTCAGATCCCATCCAGCTACTAATGAACTTCTGATCTTCTCCCTGGAGGTAATCCCCCTCTTCTGTCAACTTCCATGGCATTTGGAATCTGTTTTATGTCCTTAAGGAGCAGCATCATAATTTAGAGTTGGGAGGGACTGATAAATGATCTCATACAGTCTCCTCATTTTGTGGATGAAAACACTCCAAGAGATCTGGAGTGGGGGTGGGGATGTTGACCCAGGCTAGTTTCTTATAGGTGGAGACACTAGAACAGAACACGGGTTTCCTTCCTGCCTCGCAGCCCTGTGATCCTGTCACGTGCAGCCTTCCACCTTCTGCAGCACATTGTGGTGATTTGTTCCTATGTCTTGTTGAAAAGACTATGTGGAGGTTTATTTTTCATTCAAACATTAACGTTTTATTCATTACAGTCAGATTCAGAAAACTTACACTCTTAAGTTCAGCTTGCAAATTTTATTCTATTTATAAAATTAGCCAAGCCAATAATTACTCTTAAAGGAACTTTGAATAGTATGACAGTCAAATAGTATGATATACAAATTTAGCTCATATAGTCAATTTCATATTTGAGTACTTCAGTTTTCTAGTTGATATCCTTCCCAATTACTTAAATCTTGTAAATCTAAAAATTAAATATGTAAATATACTAAATCTAAAATTCTTAAATGTTCTAATATTACTTACAAATTTAGTAAGATTTCCACTTAAAAATCACATTTAAATCAATTTCCTAATTAAACACTTAAAATTGTAATTATAAACCTGATCGTCTCTTAATAGATGAAATTCTCTCAAACATAATATAAAATACCAAATACTCAGATGTCTTCCCACAAGTACCCCAGTTCTGTGGCTTTGGTTTTATTCATTTTTTCATTCATTCATTTCTTTGTGCAATAATTATCTAGAATATTTACACCTGAAACTAATATAATGTTATAAACCTATTTTACCTCAATAAAAAAAAAGAAATCTAAAAAATAAGTGAATAAATAAATAAAATATCTATGTGCCAAGACATTGTTCTAGACTCCAGAAAAACACAAGCAAACAAAATGAAAATTTCTGCCCTCAGGAAGTTCATATTCTAGGGAAGAGGCAAATAGTAAACAACATAAATTAATTGAAGATGTAGTATACTAGTTGTTGGTCAGTGCTAAAGAAAACAGTAAAGTGATGAAGGGGGTGGGTGGAGTGGTGGTTGTAGATGATTCTGCCTCTCTCTGGGATTGATACTCTGCACAGAGCCTTTAACTGAGCTTACTTTCCAGAAGAGAGATGTGGCTTTCTGAGTACACTTGAAGTTGCACAAGGAGAAGAGATTTGGGTGGGGAAGCTTCCTGCATTCCCACTGGTGACCCTGGTGAATACTCTGAACTTATAATTGCTGTGTCCACAACTCCGTGACTTCTAAAGGGAAACCTGTAGCCCCACATCACTTGATTGGATTTCGTTATTTCTTTGCCTCTTACAAAATATAAACATTCTTTTCACCCAACCTTAAAGACCTTTGATGTCCCTCTGAAATCCTTCATATTCTTCAGACCGCTCAATCTTAACAGACGTACCTGACTGCATTCCAGGCATCCTTCATGGTTCTCTCCTGCAGTTTGGACACAACTTCCCCAGTCGCTTGACTGATCAACTTTAACTCCCCAGGCAACAGTGAACTTCAAGGGTAAAAACGCTGTGCCTTAGATCTGTTCCATTTTTCGTTTATCACTGTGTTCTGTAGAACACAGAGGATTACCCAAGTAGACCCTTAGAACACAGTGGATTACCCAAGTAGACCCTTAGAACCCAGTGGATTACCCAAGTAGACCCTTAGAACCCAGTGGATTACCCAAGTAGACCCTTAGAACCCAGTGGATTACCCAAGTAGACCCTTAGAACACAGAGGATTACCCAGGTAGACCCTTAGAGCACAGAGGATTACCCAGGTAGACCCTTAGAGCACAGAGGATTACCCAAGTAGACCCTTAGAACCCAGAGGATTACCCAAGTAGACCCTTAGAACCCAGTGGATTACCCAAGTAGACCCTTAGAACACAGAGGATTACCCAAGTAGACCCTTAGAACACAATGGATTACCCAAGTAGTCCCTGTTGCTTAAGGCAGTAAGTATAGTGCTGCTCAAAGAAAGACAGGGTAGCCCCACTCAGCCTCCGGGTTGAAGGCAATTGCTCATGGACTGGACTCCCTGAAGTGTGAATAAGAATTATAATAACCCCCACATGCCTCAAAGACCTTTGTTAACTAAGAACCACTATAGGAATGCTAATTTTCCATGGTATTCGTGGTTGGATGTTTATTTTGTAAATCCCTCAAAGCACTTCAGAAGCAGATCTTCATTTTCCCTTTCTATATAGGCTTTAGGATAATGCGAGTTATACTATTGTTTTGTTTTTACAATGCTGATAATTTTATTGTATCTGGTATATATTTAAGGCACAAGGTTTTTTCCACAGGATAGCTTCAATGTATCAGAATGATCTTTCATTTCTTTCTTTTCAGTGGTACTAACTTCTTTTTTCTAGTCCTTCAATTTACTTACTCTGAATGCCAGCGATCTTTTTTTGGACAGAAATGCTGAGAAGGCAGCTCTTATTTGAAGTGAGTCTTTTCTGCTCTCGTGCATGATAGCATTGTTTGAGCATTCTAAGAAAAATTCGGAAATGGTTTTTAAGAGGGCTGTGTTGCTCTGGGGAGCAGCTTCTTAGAGGCAATCTGGTTAAGGGAGAGTGTTTGAAAGCCATTTCAACAAGAAAAGTCACTTTCTACCTGGCGTCTGAACTCACCTAAATCCACCACCAGGCAGAACTCTGATACCATCTTGATACTACCTTTTCATTACCTCTAATCCATCGTTCTGGTTATTACTGTTCTTCTGTTGACGCTCTATCATGTGAATAATTGTTCTACTCAGAGTCTTGGTGAATCATCAGGTGTCTCAGTTTCTTCTCTGTCTTTTCATAACTGCTGTACAAGCCCTGTTTTATTTTTGTGTAATTATTATTTCATCATATATGATGTCGTAAGCCAATTTGACTGTGTTATGGAGTGAAGGTGGACGGGAGGGAAGGAAGGAAAAGAAAAGCAGGCTTGAATTATTAAGATTTCAAAGATAGACATTTGAGAGTGAGTCTTTTCCCAGAGTTACCTACCATCTGCTATGGTTAATTGGGCAGTTAGTGCCAAGCATGGTTTATAACTTTTCTAAATTGAGCAGAATTTCACATTAACTTTGAAGGTCGTGACATTACCGACAAATTGGAATTTTCAAATTAAATGTGATACATAATTTTTAAATAAATAAATAAATTCAGCATATATATGTGTTATGTATTCAGCTTTTCTTTGTCAGAGAATATAAAGGCGAGTGTGAATTACCCTATTCTGTAGAATTCAACTTATAATTGAAAACATGAGTGGGACTGTTTAACATCTATATAAAACACTGTTTCCTGGTTTTTCTAATGATACATTCAGGTATCAAAAATGTTTTCTATTTACTTGCTCAAAGTTCTTTTAAATAAAGAAACAGAATCCCACCAGTTTCCAGCTCTGGTGGCCCACAGAATGGCAGCCAAATGACTTGCTATTACCATAGCCCTTTATACTTGCTGAATGCTATTCAGTACACCTAATTGTGACTATTCACAGTACTTTCTGGTAGTGCGAAGGAGGCTGGCTGGCATTGCTCTTGTGCAGGTTACAAAGCTAGAACCAGAAGAGGGGAAACAATGATGGCTTAAAATAATCTTAGAAGTTGGGTTCAAGCCCACTGTTTGTTTTTCTCTTTAAGATTTAGAAAGGGTAAAGAATCTGATGGCAGTGAACCAAGTATATGATGTCAAATTAATTGATTGATTTATATACTGTAGTGATTAATTTGTAGCAGTGAGGTAGCAAACCTGATAATACATGATCTAAATGATTAGCATAAGTAGCAATGCCAAGACCAAAATTCAGGAAGACTAAGAGGTTGTAATATAAGACCTTCAGGAGGATTTAGGAATAAACAAGAGAGCTACATAACAGACCTATCTAAGAGACTCAAGAAACATATCGGCCACAGTACAAAAAGAGCTAACCATTGGGGACTTCAGCGATAGTGTCGAGGCAGACCAGCTATTTTACCTGATTATGTACATGCTATTTTCTAGAGAAAAAAGAGAGGAAACCAAACTGAGATTTAACCAGCATCATGGGATTTAAATATCAGACTAAGAATAGTTATAGGATTTGGGTGTTTTCCACTAGCACTGAGGACAGAACTAGATAGAGGCATATGTTGTTTTATGATAACATTTGTTTACTGACAAGCATTTCCTGAGCATCTTCTGGGCACTGAGTAATGTATAGATTCTGGGATACAGTGATGAACTAGGAGGAATGCTAAAATGTGTCAGCACAGATAACTGTGAGCATCCAGGCTTGATCTGTTTCCGTTGATGTGGTATGAGCCTTAGATCTCTGGACAATTTCTCTCTTCTCTCAGTTTGTCAAAGGAGAGCTGGAGTGAGTTGTTATTAGGTGGTGCACTGATTTCAGGGTCTGAGGAGTCTCTAGGACATTACAGAGATTCTGGGGCAGTTGGCTTTCATTCGGAAAGTTGAGTTTGGACTGCTGCTCTTCTGGTGGCTCTTGCCTAGATCACCCCTTTGGGGCAGTTCTTATGGGCAAGGCTAACTCTAGGACACTTCTAACTTTAGGGAGGCACTGCTATGCTCCTCTTCAGCTGTACTTTCTAGAAACCAGTTAAGCATATAATGACCAAGAGTCCCTAGGAAGGCAGATAGGCATAGGTGCTGAGTCAATGCTGGGAGGACTTTATTAAGCCAATAGTTGTAAATGTGTGTAACTTGGCTGGACATCGTACAAAGCGGTTTAAACAGCATCTAAGGCAGATGTGCGAATCACACAGAGGCACAGGGGAAGTATGTAAACCCTGAACAAACGCACAGCGCTGTGTCATTTTTTTTTCTAGTTTTATTTTTTTAACATCTTTATTGGAGTATAATTGCTTTACACTAGTGTGTTAGTTTCTGCCTTATAGCAAAGTGAATCAGCTATACATACACATATATCCCCATATCTCCTCCCTCTTGCGTCTCCCTCCCACCCTCCCTAGCCCACCCCTCTAGGTGGTCACAAAGCACCGAGCTGATCTCCCTGTGCTATGCGGCTGCTTCCCACTAGCTATCTAAGCGCAAGATGTTTTTCAGGATTCATGAGCTGAAGTCGTGAACAAAGTGTAGGAGTTACGCTTTTAGATCCGTGAGATGGAGAGCAGTGGCTGCCTCTGTATAGGCAGTCAGGAGAGGATTGCCTGCCGAGGAGGTGGTTCTGAGAGGTGGTTGAAGGTAGAAAGGGAGGGAACCTACCATTTGGATGGATGATGACATTCCAGGCTCTGGGTGCAGCTTCTTAAAGGAGCCTTTGCTTTTGGAGTACGTGGAAAGAAGAAGACATTAAATTAACTTGGCTGAGAACAGCTGAGAGAGGCAGGATGTTATGAGCACTGGCTTGGCTGTCAGACATCCTCATCCCTACCATTTCCTCACCTCTGGGCCCTGGACCACTGCTCAGAGCATTGCCATATAAGATCCCATTTCATGTTCACCAAAATATAGCTAAGCAGTAGGTGACAGCATCTTCATTTTGCAGATTCATAAATGGAGGCCCGGAGAGTTTAAGTAATTTGCGCACCAAGTACTCAAAAAATTACTCTGTGTGTGTGTGTGTGTGTGTGTGTGTGTGTGTGTGTGTTTATATACCACGTTGGAATACACACACACACACACACACACACACACACACACGGTGGGGATTAAGAATGCAAGGCATGTTATTTTGAGTACTTCATGCCAATCACCGTGTTATAAACTCTGAGAACAGCCAACTTCCCCTTCTTTGAGGAATTTCCAATAGAACCAATCCTTATACAATAAACAAAAATGAAAAGAAAATGGGAATGAAAAATGGGAATGAAAGCAGCATTGAAGGTGCATATACAACATGGAAGCATCCGGAAGGTTCAAGGTGGCCAGCCTGGGTCAGAAGTATATAGGAGAACTTCTTTGAGGAGTGAGCTTGGAGCTAGGTTTTGTAGTTAGGAATGATAGGATATAAGTATTTGAAAGAAGCTTAGATGGATGAAGAGTGCCTACTGAAGGGCCTTGAACAGAAGCACGGGTTGATGTTGTTGGTATTTGTTTGTATGACTCCACTGGAAGATCATAAGGGAAGGACGTTTAATGAAAACAATGAACAAAGCATCACTGGATTGTATGAGAATGAAATTGGAAAATATTTATAAAACCTGTGAGGGCTTCCCTGGTGGTGCAGTGGTTGAGAGTCCGCCTGCCGATGCAGGGGACACGGGTTCGTGCCCCGGTCCGGGAGGATCCCACGTGCTGCGGAGCAGCTGGGCCCGTGAGCCATGGCCGCTGAGCCTGCTCATCCTGAGCCTGTGCTCCGCAACGGGAGAGGCCACAGCAGTGAAAGGCCCGCATACTGCCAAAAAAAAAAAAAAAAAACCACCTGTGAAACTTGTGAAAGTGACTGTAGAACAATGAGCCAGGGATCAAGTTTTAGCAGTTGTTTTTCCTGCAGAGCCCAATCGCTGGCAACTTGGTTGACACTCAAATGTTGATTAAATGTAAATAAATAATGATAGTGATTGGGAATGTGTAATATGAGCTAAATAAGGAGTCTTGACATAGAAGAGACATACTGAAAGGGAAACTTTGTCTTAAACCAAATGTACTCAATTATTATCTCAGTAAAATCTGGGTCCTTTGGGGAGGAAGGGGGCATGTCATTTAGAGTCCAACGGCAGAGGACAGAATGCACCCATCCATTTTAAACAGGAAGGAATTTGTTACAGAGCCCTGTTAAAAGGCCGCAGAATCATAGTGGCCAAAGAAGTAGACTCCAGACTCAGCTTTCAGGAACAACTCTTAAAGCTACTCCAAGAACTGGGGCCCCATATTGATGCTGCCACAGCTACTATTAAGAAGCATTTGGAATCAGGAAGCCACTGCCATTGGGACCTGCTGCCACCAAGCTGCCGTTCCTGCCATTAGCTCCAGAACTGAGCTACACCTGCTCCTGTCTGCACCAGCAAAATGGATGGCTCACGTCATGAAGCTGGTGGGGGGCAAACACTGGGACCTCAGCCACAGAAAGCTGATGCCTCCAAGACTGTGCTTGGCTGCAGGAACAGCAGAAATCGCTGAAGTGAGTCTTCTACCTCTCTGCTCTCACAGATCTCCTGGGAAAACCTCTGGCTGACCAAACCAAAGTCACATGAGGCCCTCCGGCGTCATCCAAGGAGGCCAGCTTCTGGGACTTTGCAGTAGAGGTGGGCATATCCACAGAGAGAAGAATGCAAGCTCTTGCCTTACAGGGACAAAGGAGGAAGTGATGTAGGATTAATGTATCTGGAAGGAAGCAATAGTTGGCTTTGTATAAGATAGCCAACATTTGATTTTGTCTGATTACTAGTATTAGGCACTTTGTTTTCAGAAGATTTTAGTACAACTATTTGTGAAGGAAAGGCAACAACTTATAGAATTGAGAAGAGTAGCAGAAATTTCAAATTAGCAAGAGAAAAAGGAATGAACAGAAAGTCTACCAAGCCAGCAAAATAACAAAGAAAAAAAGAGGAGAAAACAAACTAAATCATAACTATAAAATTTAAAAAATCAAGTATACCATTGTTACATTACAGTGTAAAAGATCTAAATAAAGAGACTTGCGATAAAAATTAAAACATGGAAAAAAGTTGCTATAAGAAATATACTTAAGCAATATTTTTTAAGGTTGAGAGAAGAAGGGGATAGGCAAAAATATACAAGGCAAAGGGCAAACAAAATAAAAGCATGAGGAACAATATTTGTATTGGAAGGAAAGCACAAAACAATAAAGAGTCACACTTTGTGATGTCATAATCTTCTATGCCCAAATGGCATAGCAACTAGAAATGCATAATCAAAAGCTATCACAATTGCATGGAGAACTGTTTAATAATTCAGTTTTATAGTGATGTATTTTAACGAGGAGATAGTAGATAATAGGTAAAGACAAAAGGGCCTTGGGTGATCCAATTAAATTGACTTAATAGGATATATTATGGAACTTTCTATAGAACTTCATGTTCTTTCCCTAACTCTCTTGGTGCCATGAAACATGGGGAAAGTTAGTGAAATACTTGGCCCCAAAAAGAGCTTAAAAATTTCAGAACAGCTTTTACAGACCACATACTTTTTTTATGTTGAAAATGAGGAATTTATTACATGCTCTGACACTAACGTTAACTTTTTAGCTTATGTGGAATGGGATTTATTTATTTTTTTAACTTTTTTGAAGTTTAGTTAATTAACAATGTTGTGTTAGTTTAAGGTGTACAACAAAGTGATTCAGTTATATATTCTTTTTCAGATTCTTTTCCATTATAGATTATTATAAAATATTGAATATAGTTCCCTGTGCTTGTTGTTTATCTATTTGATATATCATTGTGTGTATATGTTAATCCCAAACTCCTAATTTATCCCCCCCCATCCTCCTTCATAACCATAAGTTTACTTTCTGTCTGTTGAGTCTATCTCTGTTTTGTAAATAAGTTCATTTATGTCATTTTTTTAGATTCCACATACAAGTGATATCATAAGATATATGTCTGACTTACTTCACTTACTATGATAATTTCTGGGTCCATCCATGTTCTTGCAAATGGCATTATTTCATTCTTTTTGATAGCTGAGTAATATTCCACTGTATATATACACACCACATCTTCTTTGTCCATTCATCTGTCGATGGACATTTAGGTTGCTTCCATGTCTTGGCTATTGTAAATAATGCTGTGAACATTGGGGTACATATATCTTTTCAAATTAGAGTTTTCTGTGGATACACACCCAGGAACTGGGATTGCAGGATCATATGGTAACTCTATTTTTAGTTTTTTAAGGAACCTCCATACTGTCCTCCATAGTGGCTGCACCAATTTACATTTCCACAGCAGTGTAGGAGGGTTCCTTTTTCTCCACACCCTCTCCAGAATTTATTATTTGTAGACTTTTTAATGATGGCCATTCTGACAGGTGACTCATTTTAGTTTTGATTTACATTTCTCTAATAATTAGTGGTATTGAGCATCTTTTCATGTGCCTGTTGGTCATCTGTATGTCTTCTTTGGAGAAATGGCTATTTAGGTCTTCTGTCCATTTTTTATTGGGTTGTTTGTGTTTTTTTGATATTAAGCCATATGAGCTGTATGTTTATTTTGGAACTTAATCCCTTGTCTGTAGCATCATTTGCAGATATTTTCTCCCTTTCCAAAGGTTGTCTTTTTGTTTATAGTTTCCTTTGCTGTGCAAAAGCTTTTAAGTTTAATTAGGTCCCATTTGTTTATTTATGTTTTTATTTTCATTACTCTAGGAGGCGGATCCAATAAAACATTGCTGCAACTTATGTCAAAGGGTGTTCTGCTTATGTTTTCCTCTAAGAGTTTTATAGTATATAGTCTTACATTTAGGTCTCTAATCCATTTTGAGTTTATTTTTGTATATGGTGTTAGAGAATGTTCTGATTTCATTCTTTTACATGTAGCTGTTCAGTTTTCCCAGCACCAGTTATTGAAGAGACTGTGTTTTCTCCACTGTATATTCTTGCCCGCTTTGTCATAGATTAATTGACCACAGGTTCATTAGTTTATTTGGGGCTTTCTGTCCTGTTCCATTGATCTATATGTCTGTTTTTGTGCCAGTACCATACTGTTTTGATTACTGCAGCTTTGTAGTATAGTGTGAAGTCAGGGAGTATGATCCCTCCAGCTCCATTCTCCTTTCTCAAGATTGTTTTGGCTATTCAGGGTCTTTTGTGTTTCCATACAGATTTAAAGTGTTTTTGTTCCAGTTCTGTGAAAAATGCCATTGGTAATTTGTTAGGGATTGCATTGAATCTGTAGATTGCCTTGGGTAGTATGGTCATTTTACCAATATTGATTCTTCCAATCCAAGAACATGGTTTATCTTTTCATCTGTTTGTGTCGTACTCAGTTTTTTCATCAGCATCTTACAGTTTTCAGAGTACAAGTCTTTTGCCTCTTTAGGTAGGTTTATTCCCAGGTATTTTATTCTTTTTGATGTGATGGTAAATGGGATTATTTCCTTAATTTCTCTTTCTGACATTTTGTTGTTAGTGTGTAACAGACCACATTTTTTATTGTCCAGTGAAATTAGAAATAAATATTAAAATATAACCCCAAATTTTTTAAAATTTGGAAATAAACATACTTGGGCCAGAGAAAAAATCAAAATGAATTCTGAACTGTCTAGAAAACAATGAAAAGGAAAACACTCCAAAATCTATGAGATACAAAGTAACCACAAATAATAAAAGTTAATACTTAAGAAACTAGAAAAAACACACTAAAAGAAGAGAGAATTTTAAAAGATGGAGACAGAAATGAATGAAAACCGCAACAACAAAAATAGTAGAAAGGGTAAATCGAAAGTTAATATTTGGAAAGATACACACCCCTTGAGAGCCTATTTCTAGAGAAAAAGAGAACAAAGTTAGAAGTAAAAAAAGAAACAAAACTAAAATATTGAAGAAATTTTTGAAGCTGAAGAATACCACATATAACTTTTGGGGAACTAAATTTTAAACCTAGAGCAGGGATCTGCAAACTTTTTCTTTTTCTTCCTTTTCTTTTATTGAGGTTACCTTGGTTTATAACATTATATAAGTTTCATGTGTACAACATTGTATTTCTACTTCTGTATACAGTACAGTGTGCTCCCCACGAAAATTTAGTTTCTATCCATCACCATACAGTTGACTCCCTTTACCCATTTCACCATCTCCCTCCCTCTTCCCCTGTGGTAATCACTACTCTGTATCTACATGTTTGTTTTGGTTTGTTCATTTATTTTGGTTTTTGCCTGTGAACTTTTTCTATAAAGGGACATATAGTAAATATTTTAGGTTTTGTAGGTCATACGGTCTCTGTCACAACTACTCTATTCTGTCACAGTAGCACAAAAGGAGCTACAAACATTATAAAAACAAATGGGCACGGCTATGATCCAGTACAACTTTAGTTACAAAAATGGACAATGGACCAGATTTGGCCTACAAGCTGTAGTTTGCTGACCCCTGAACCAGAGGAAGTATAGCAAAATATAAACTACCAAAATTAATTCAAGGAGAATTGAAAACTTTAATAGACTAATTAATAACTGTATTTCATATAAGTCCATTTAAAGTTCCAGTATAGATAAGGTATTTTGGAATTGGACAAATGCTCTTAAGAGTCGCTATAAAGAATAAATATGTGAGATTAGACAAGGCATTGTGATAACAACAGCTAAGTGGGGGAGGGAGTTGCCTTATGGACTTTTCCTTTTTTAAAATATTACTACTTTTTAAAATTTTTATTTATTTTTTTTTTTTCTTTTGGCTGTGTTGGGTCTTTGCTGCGCACGGGTTTTCTCTCGTTGCGGCGAGCAGGGACTACTCTGTTACAGTGCACACTCTCATTGCAATGGCTTCTCTTGTTGTGGAGCACGGGCTCTAGGCGTGAAGGTTTCAGTAGTTGTGGCGTGTGAGCTCAGTAGTTGTGGCTCACGGAATCTAGAGCGCAGGCTCAGTAGTTGTGGCGCATGGGCTTAGTTGCTCCGCAGCATGTGGGATCTTCCCCGACCAGGGCTCGAACCCGTGTCCCCTGCATTGGCAGGTGGATTCTTAACCACTGCACCACCAGCGAAGTCCCACCTTATGTACTATTACTATATACCCTAAAGTCACTCAAAACAGCATGGTATTGCCAACATAGATAAGTACCACAAAATGGAGTCCAGAATGGATCTTAGAATATTCTGGAATTTAATATATGCAATTTAGTGGAAAATATTTAATAACAAAGTCCTAGTACAATTGACTATTTGAAAAAAATAAAGTCAGACTCTTATTCTATGCCTTAAAAAGTTAATTGTACATAGATTAAGATTTTTACTGTAAAAAAATGCAAATATTCAAAGAAAAGTGACATGGCTATGTACCATGTAATGACTGGGGAGACTGTTTTTACTAAGAAAGGAAACACAGAAAAGAAAAATAATAAACATTTTATCCTACATAAAATTTTAAAGTATTTACATCACAAAAAGTATTATCAAATTCAATCAGCAAATAATAGGTGGGAGAAAAAAATTCATCACATATAGCAGTTAATGGATTACTATCAATAAAGTATAAAAAAATCTAATACTTTGATATATCAGTAGAAAATAGACAAATTATTTGAATGGACAGTTTACAGAAAAGCAAATGCAGTTGGCTGACAGCATATGAAAAGATGCTTAAATTAATTATACAAATGCAGATTTGAGTAATGATATGATATTGTGTTATATACTTTGGATAGGTAAAAAGTTAAAAGTGTGGTAGCTCCAGTAACTGAGAAGGATGGAGGAAAGGAATACTTTCATATGCTGCTGGTTGAAGTGTGAATTGCTTCAGTCTTTTTGGAAAACAATCGGGCAACATCTATTAAAATTTAAATTCTTCTCTTGAAATTTTTTGGAACTAAAACTACCTGGTGTAATAATACATGCACTGATACTCATTGCCGCACTGATTATAGTAGGCACTTCCCATCCAGAAAAAAGTGAAGTAAATAAGTGTCCATCAGAGGGGCAGTGCTTGAATACATATAGTATTTGCTTATCATGAAATAGTCACCAGTCCCTTAAAACAATTAGCTATAGCTATACCATTTAGCATGTATATTCATTGTGAATTGTTAAATAAGAATAGCAAGAGACAGAGGAGTATATAAATATGATGCTATTTTTCTCAAACAGTGACAAAAAAAGTGCATGTGTATGTGTAATTAGATATTTGTACATGTACACACACACACACATACATGCATTGCCAGAGAATAAACAAAGTCTTGTGTTATCTCAAATCCAGAAACTGTCAGATGAACTTTTATATTTATACCTCCTCATTTACCGAGGATTTTTATGATGTTACGGCATAAAGGGTTTTAGGTGGGATTCGAAAGGAGGAGTAAGGGAGCATTTCACCTTTAAGAATAACTAAGAGAGATCTTGTTTGGGAAGTTTCTGTTGAGAAGGTGGCCAGGTTTTATGGCATCACCTGCTGAATAAGATATCCCATAGTTATCCAAGCGTATTGTACATTCCGCCAAAGCCTTCACAGCTGGGTAGGTTTCAGACAAGTTACTATAGCAGAGAACACTAGTGACTCCAGTGGAAACTTTACAGTGACTCTCTCCTCTGTCAACTTGTTATCTAAGTGGAAGGGCACGTTTTTATCCTTCAGTGGATCTTCTTCCTGTAGTAAGTGTGATTCTTCTTCCCACAGCTGCATTCTAAGTATAGCTAAAAGCGGCCTCACTCATCCTGGTGACTCCCACCCTTACCTTGTTGGAAAGAGGTAATTATAATGACAGTATGTGAAAATTTAGATATTGTATTAAACAAAGTTAAACATCCTTCTTAGATGTGTTTTTCAAACTTTTAAAACCTTGATACAGAGTAACAAATACATTTTATATTACATTCTGTTATATTGGTGTGTGTGTGCATATATGTGTGTGTGTATATGTTTGTGTGTATATTTGTATATAATACAATAATGGCTAAAACTGAAACAAAATTTCATGAAACATTACTTGCCCTTACTATGTGCATTCCTAATAATTTCTACTCTATTCTAGTCTACATTTTTTTTTTTTTTTTTTTTGCGGTACGCAGGCCTCTCACTGCTGTGGCCTCTCCCATGGCGGAGCACAGGCTCCGGACGCACAGGCTCAGCGGCCATGGCTCACGGGCCTAGCCGCTCCGCGGCATGTGGTATCTTCCTGGATTGGGGCGCGAACCCGTGTCCCCTGCATCAGCAGGTGGACTCTCAACTACTGCGCCACCAGGGAAGCCCAGTCTACATTTTTTTAAGGTATATATTTTTAGACATAATGCTATTATTGCACACTTAATAGACTATACTATAGTATAAACATAACTTTTATATGCCCTGGGAAATCGAAAAATTTTTATTACTCACTTTATTGTGACACTCGCCTTACTTAGGTGGTCTGGAACTAAACCACAATTCTCTGAGGTATACTGCAGAGAACAATAAAGGTGAAACACACATCTTAAAAGTATCCATAAAGAGAACACAGATTAACTACAAAGAAAAAAAATTGATGGCGGGCATCTTTTTTTTTTTTAATTTTTTAAAATTTATTTATTTAGTTTTTGGGTCTGCATTGGGTCTAAATTGTTGTGCGCGAGCTTTCTCTAGTTGCGGCTAGCGAGGGCTACTCTTCATTGCGGTGCGCAGGCTTCTCATTTTGGTGGCTTCTCTTGTTGCAGAGCACGGGCTCTAGGCGCGTGAGCTTCAGTAGTTGTGGTGCGCGGGCTTAGTTGCTCTGTGTCATGTGGGATCTTCCTGGACCAGGGCTCAAACCCGCGTCCCCTGCATTGGCAGGCAGATTCTTAACCACTGGATGGCAGGCATCTTATAAACAATGGAGGCCAAAATGCAGCAGAGAATATTGAAAACCCAGAAATGTACCCACAGCAAATATTTTAGTGGAAAAAAACGATTTTGGTGCCAATAAGCCATCATTAAAGTTACTTCTAAAGGAAGTATAAGAAGGAGAAGGAGAAGAAGAAGAGGAAGAAGGAGGAGGAGAAGATATAAGAAATAATTCTGACAAATAAATCAGTATAGGTAAGGAAATCCAAATGAAAACTGACTGTTTAGAAAAATGGAACATTTAGGTTTAAAAAGACAGAACTAAAAATTTGAGCTTTTATAAATACATAAAAGGAAGAGGGATTATGTTCAGCATTTTATAATTTTTAAGGAGAGTGTAGAAATATTGTTAAACTTTGGACTTTTAAGTATATGTTTTTAAGTGTCAGTGTTAAAATCCTCCAGTAACCAATAATAGAACAAAACTAGAGAACATAGCTCCCAATGTAATAGAGGAGAAACCGGAATTAAACACAGCAATTCATTCAAAAAGAAAGGAAATAATATGGGAAAATCATAAGGAAGAAAGTCCGAAATATTCTGTGCAAGGAAGGCCAATGGATGTTTGTCAGTAATTTCTAGGCCATCTCAGATGTCACAGGTCCTCACAGCAAGAGCCTGGAAACCAAGGCATTGTGAAATGATTTCTTCTCACACCTTCACTACAGCAGCCAGAAAATATAAGGCAACTGAAATATTCCAACAAGAGCCTTGGGTATAGCGTGTCAACAGATTTCCTGGAAGGGGACAATGGGGGACTATACGCTCCATGATGTCACAAGTAGCCCCAGGAAATGGCCTGGATCCACCCCTGCAAATGCTGGTATTACCTCTACTGTTCATGTTTAGTATTTGATCTTGGGGTGATTTGGTTAGGCATCCACTTGTGATGGTTTTCTTTATGAAATGCTCCTCTTTATCTCATGACTGGTTTTTACCTTGACTATAATCTTGCCTTGTATTATTATTATTTTCAGCTGTCTATTTTTATTTTGTTTTTGTTTGTTTTCACCATTTACCTCCATCTGGTATACCATTTTGCATACTTTTATCTTTGACCTCCTCCAACTGACATAGTTTTTAGATAGTTTTATGCAGGTGTAGTTGGGTTGTGCTTTATGATCTCTTTGGAGAAATTTTTCTCTTGAGGCAAATTTATCCCATTTTATTTACTAACATGACAGACAGGAGAAAATATTTGCAAACGAAGCAACTGACAAAGGATTAATCTCCAAAATATACAAACAGCTCATGCAGCTCAATATAAAAAAAAAAAACCAATCAAAAAATGGGTGGAAGACCTAAATAGACTTTTCTCCAAAGAAGACAAACAGATGGCCAAGAGGCACATGAAAAGATGCTCAACATCACTAATTATTAGAAAAATGTAAATCAAAACTACAATGAGGTGTCACCTCACACTGGTCAGAATGGCCATCATCACAAAATCTACAAACAGTAAGTGCTGGAGAGGGTGTGGAGAAAAGGGAACCCTCCTGCACTGTTGGTGGGAATGTAAATTGATACAACCACTATGGAGAACAGTATGGAGGTTCCTCAAAAAAAATAAAAATAGAACTACCATATGACACAGCAACCCCACTACTGGGCATATACGCAGAGAAAACCATAATTCAAAAAGACACATGCACCCCAATGTTCATTGCAGGACTATTTACAATAGCCAGGACATGGAAGCAACCTAAATGTCCGTAACGGGAATGGATAAAGAAGATGTGGTACATATATACAATGGAATATTACTTAGCCATAAAAAGGAACAAAATTGGGTCATTTGTAGAGATGTGAATGAACCTAGAGGCTGTCAAACAGTGAAGTAAGTCAGAAAGAGAAAAATATCACATATTAATGCATATATGTGGAATCTAAAAAAATGGTATAGATGATCTTATTTGCAAAGCTAAAATAGAAACAGATGTAGAGAAAACGTATGGCTACCAAGGGGGGAGGGGTGGGATGAATTGGGAGATTGGGATTGATATATATACACTATTGATACTATGTATACAATACATAACTAATGGGAACCTACTGTATAGCACAGGGAACTCTACTCAGTGCTCTGCGGTGACCTAAATGGGAAGGAAGTCCAAAAAAGAGGAGATATATGTATATGTATAGCTGATTCACTTTGCTGTATGGCAGAAACTAATACGACATTGTAAATCAACTATATTTAAGTAAAATAGATTTTTAAAAAAGAACAAATTATAAAAACAAAGAAGAAAAATATAGAAATATATAGAAAACAAAGGACTTTAAACAGAAATCATCAAACAGATAAAAGGAGTAAAACTAATACATCTGTCATATTACTAGGCTACTTCGTTTTATTTCATTTAAAAAATGCTAGTCACAGCCCATTAAGTTGACTTAATGATCCAGTAAATGTAAATGGGGTAGTGACCTACAGTTTGAAAAAAATACTGCATTAGAAGATTGCTATCAAGCTGCGTGCATGGCATTCCATGGTCAGAAGATTTCCACTGGGCTGGCAAGGCAGTGACTCAGTGAGGTCAAATCCAGACCTAGGTTTGCTTTGCTTTATTGAGTATATGCCAGTAAGGCCAGTTTATGTGGAAGACATTCAGGGAGCAGGTTCCTTAAGATAGTTTTCAGCCTTAGGCAAAGCATTGTGATACTTTTAGAGAATTAGCTTAAAATGGGAGCAAGTACTTTTTTTCCTGCTGTGGTAGATGCCTTAGGTAATGATTTTTCTCCAGCGGTTGGGTCTGTCATAAGAAGGCGGGTTGTCTTGGTGTAAATAGAAGGCATCTCAGTTGATTTCACCTCTGCCCTAAACATTCTTAGATTATCTTTTCCATTTAGGCTTTAAAATTATATGCTCAAATGGAAAGAAAAGGATTTCCAAACCGTACATAGCAACAATTAAGTATATTCTTTTATAGTAATTATCCCAGTTGGGCAAACCGCTAAATTAATTCTTCTCAGGATCAGTAGAGATCACTTGTGCACCTCGTTCCAAATACAGAATTTGTGTGGGTCATAATCACAGAGGTGGCTGATGCAGGCACTGAAGGTGGAAGTGTTGAAAAACCTGACTCGTACTTTGACTGCAAAGGAAAATGACATGTGTTATATCTAACTGAATTTGGGAGCAGCAAATTTCAAAAAGAAGGCGGACAATGGACTCTGCCTACGGCATCCTTTATAGTATACCTAATTTAAGATGTGTATAACAAACATTTTTAGATATTCATTGGGGGAAAAAAAGGCTTTATATCCTGCCATCAACTTTATTTTTTCCATCTAACATGTTTGTCCTAGTGATTAACATTAATGCCTTTGATTTTTCAGGTGTTGTCAAAAGATAGTTCATCACATGGGGAAAGAACAGAGATGGGGATTGGCAACCTCTCTCTTCTTGGTACTTTTCCATAAGACTTCTTTCAACAACCTCATTGTTCTTCCCTTTTTACTCCTAAGTAGATCCAAATCTAATATTGTAGGGACTTGATTTTGTTTCCTTATAACATGAGTATTTGAAATAAATTGAGCCATTTTTTTCACATTATTTAATAAGCATCACAGAAAGAAGAATGTAGAGTAAGAGCCATAGCAGTAATACTTATAGTTGACAAAACACATAACAAAAAGGGTATGCTGAGACATTGAAAGTGAAATCATAGGTCCTCCTAAAATTTCCCTTTCCATTTGCCTTCCCATCCTAGAATTCTCTACCAACATTGAAGTATTGGAGGTTAGGATGGAGAGAAAGTATAGATAGAGCTTTCTGCTCCTAAGTCCACATCTTTCTATAGATGAAGACAGCCTCAAGTACCAGGGTAGAAATAGGTTCTCTGAACTATATTGATCATAATTTGAACTATTTCTATCAGCTGTGATTTTGTGGCTGGCGAGAATTAATATGTCTTTCTTGGTTTGTAGGACTGTCAAAAAATAAGGTACCAAATTTATGACCAGTCCCTAGTGAAATAAACTGTTGTCCCTGGTGCCTCATTTTCAGAATAAGTCCTAGGTCTTACTCTCTGAAAACAGTACTGAAGAAGGTGGCATGTGGGAGTCACTGCAAAACCCAGACTGATGATAGGAAATCGATGAGGCTGAATGCCATCAACATTACATCAGCATGCTTCAGAGTTTTTATGATGTGCTCGATATATTCTCTTTTGCTATACTAAGGAAACAATATGGAGCCATCCATTACTGTTGTCTCCACTCTACTTACTGATTACAGTGGTTTGTATTGTATCATAGGATGTTATATGGAACCTTAACATGATTTTAAATTCACTTGTCTTGCAAACTATCACTAACGTTTTCTCTAAAATTGACATTCCTTGGTTCCCTTGGGATTTTGTTTTGTTCTTGGTGTGTGTTTGGTTATTTTGTTCAAATTATATTTTCTCCATTCTTTTATTCTCAATAATATTCCTAGCCTTATTTCCTAGTGGATGCTTTTGCAGGAGAACAAACTGTCCTTTGACACTTGGATCTCACCCATCGTCCATTTGCTTGATGTGTTTCCATGAGCACAGGCATTCCTAAATGAAGAAGAGATGGAATGTCCTCTTCCAGGTTCCATCAAAATGTGGACTTAATTATTTTTCTTTAATTTCAGAAGGAAATGGTGAAGGGATAATGATGCGTTCAAAACTGGGTGAATAATATTATTTCTTCTAACTGAAACAGTGTAGAGGAACCTACCCACTATCCAATATCACTGGTGCAGCATTGTAGATGCCCAAGAACAGCAGTATTTCCCATTTGGCTGGCTAGTCTTACATGTAGTTTGTCAAAATAGAGAAACAGGGTGCAGATATCCTAAGTATAAAGCCAAACGTTCTCTGAGTATGTCTCTCTCCCTAACATCTGAGGAGAGAGAGAGCTCAGAGCAAAGGAAGAAATGAACAACTGTGGGATAGCGAAGTCCTCACTGGCCGTCTGATACTTGACTTTTCACTCTCCTTCTTCTCACTGGATACCTACATACCTTGTCATTATGAACTATTACTATGTTTTAAAAGATAAGTTCAAGAAAAATAAAAAAGAACCAATATTCACACGGTATAACATATGGAACTTGCTATTCAAGGCATAAACTAGAATCATAAAAGATTTGAACAGAATTATGAATGAAGGACCTGAAATAGCTACTACACAGCCACCAAGCTCTCCTGATCATGTTGTTGGAGAAACCTGTCCTCTCATCATTATCCCCTCAGGGCCTCGGTTGCAGGAGAATAGTGGGGGGTAGGGGGGTTGAGGATGATTTTGACTCCAGGTGGAAATTGGTGTGCTTCTGATGAACCGGGCTAGCCCTCAGGACACCAGACATTTAGCTCCAGGCGTGTGACTATCACCCGGCCATGTTGACACCTGCCCTTAATGCCAGGGGTTTCAGAACCAGCATCATGAACTTCGTTTGGGTTAATCCATAGCAATACAAATTTTGAGAAAAAAGGAAAATCCTTATTTTCCTTATCTGCAAGTGCCTCAGCAGGATCCCAAAATGTACATGTTAGTAACTTGAAGCGTAATCTACTAAGGGGAGGAGAAATAGACATGCAGAGGTGACTTATGCAGACTTTGTCCCCATAATGGAAAAACACCTGCTATGACATCACCTGGCCACCAGGGGATGTGCTACTAGCACCTCATGGGAAAGAAGAAGGGGTTGGGTTTGTTTTGTTTTGTTTTTTTAGTACAGCAGCACCTCATAAGGGAGTCTTCCTGCTGTCTGCCCATCTTCAATTCTAAGGAAGTAAGCATTGATTTTTCTCCCTTTTGTTAACTTACCAGCTAGGTTAAGTCCACTTTTCTGAGAGTTAATAAGAACTCGAAGAGAAAAGAGAATATTAGCCGTGGTTCCAAACACCAGCCGAGGGCTTTGCCACAGTGGTCTGCTTTGGTGGTGGGCCTGAGTCTGCACTGACCCCTGTGGGGCTCGCCTCCCCCGTGCTCTGCACTGGACCCGCACACATACCTTACTGATAAAGTCGGGCCCATGTGTGGCCACTCCAGTGAGAGCTGGTTCTGTCACAAGTGTCCCACCTGGTTTCTTTTCTTTTTTTTTTTTTTGCGATACGTGGGCCTCTTGCTGTTGTGGCCTCTCCCGTTGCGGAGCACAGGCTCCGGACGCGCAGGCTCAGCGGCCATGGCTCACGGGCCCAGCCGCTCTGCGGCATGTGGGATCTTCCCGGACCGGGGCACGAACCCGTGTCCCCTGCATCGGCAGGTGGACTCTCAACCACTGCGCCACCAGGGAAGCCCCCACCTGATTTCTTGAAAGATTTTATTAGCATCCATGTCTTCCCTGGCAAGCATTTAATTATAAGGGCACTGACGGAGCAGTTCAGCTCTGCCTGGCTGATTGTTTATAATAAT
Organism: Physeter macrocephalus; assembly: GCF_002837175.3. NCBI lineage: Eukaryota > Metazoa > Chordata > Mammalia > Artiodactyla > Physeteridae > Physeter > Physeter macrocephalus. Next base: position 37,611,074 of record NC_041223.1, on the reverse strand, counting down.
CATTGCTAACATCTATTCATCATCCTTATGTGTTAAACATTGTACCCAAGAGTTTACATAATTTAATCTCATTTAATCTTCCAGACAACTTTTTGAGGTAGTTACTATTATTTTCTGTATTTTACAGATGAGGAAAGTGAAGCTTAGAGAAGCTAAGTGAGATAGCCAGGATTGGTCAGCTAATAATTGGGTTGTCAGGACTAGATTGAGGCCCATCTTATTCCAAAAGAGACATTCTTAAGTTATATTGCGATTCTCAGTATAGAGGGTGGAGACTGGGGCTATGACCTGTCCCCAATGGGGTAGGGCAGAAGGGCTTAGAGAATGTGTTTTCAAGCTGCTTGTGTTTATATTCTCCTTTCCCATGCCCCTCCTCCCTCCTCTCTGCTCCCCTCCTTTTTCCTATTCTGATGTACTTTCCTGGGTAGACAGAATAGGGGACTGCCTCTCCTCACCATGGCCGCTCACTGCCACGCTGAGTCCTGTTCCTGAGGGCTGTGCTACAGCCCTCAGGGGCACCGTGATGGAAAAGAGCTGAGAACCAGTGGGCTGAAGGAAGGCTAACAAATCCACAAGCAGTTTTTCTGTGACTTTCTGTGTGAGGCGTTCTCTCTGTGATGGCATAGCTTCAGGGGGGCGCACACAGCAGCAGAGTGCTAAGGCAGGCTGGAAAACAGCCTCTATGGATATGAGAATTGTATGTATATAAAAAACAGAAAACAGGTATATAAAGTGCATATACACATGGAAAACATACATATGCAAAACATATACATGAAAAATACATACATATATGAGAAAATATATATGCACGTATATTTTATATATGAATCTATATAGCTAGGTATAGATATCGATGTGTATATGTTGGACTCTAGGTTTGTGTTTCCTCCTCTCCCAATTCCAGCATCAACCTTAATGAAGGTGCAAAGCTGTGACATGTTCGTTGCGGAGCAGTTCTCCTTTGAGACTTGCAAGACTGAGCTGGGGAGTTGGTGAGGTTGAAGGCCATGCCCAGGCCTTCAAGGATCGCACAACTCAAAGGGCTTTTGTTTTTCTTGAGGGTAATACTGACAGTTCTATTTATAGATCCATTCTTTTAGATCGTCATGATTTAGACAGCCAGAGGATTCTGTGGAAAAGTCTTCTGAAAAGTAAAAGAATTAAAAAATTAAAAAAGGAATACAGGGACTTTCCTGGCGGTCCAGTGGTTAAGACTTCACCTTCCAATGCAGGGGGTGCGGGTTTGATCCCTGGTCGGGAAGCTAATATCCCACATGCCTGCGGCCAAGGAACCAAAACATAAAACAGAAGCAATGTTGTAACAAATTCAATAAAGGCTTTAAAGATGGTCCACGTGAAAAAAAAAAAAAAATCTAAAAAAACCCACCCAAAAACCCAGAAAACGAATACAAGGCTCCATGCCTTTTAGTCCCTAAGAGCTGACTGGGACCACCTTTGGAATTCAAGCTTATTTACTCAATTAATGATTAATATTGAGTGCGACTTTTTGTTTCCCTTGGCAACGTCTAGTTTGCAATCAGTTAGAAGTGGCAGTTCACAACAGGGAAAAATCTGGAAGAAACAGGGATAGATCTGGAGGCTCGTCATTTCTGGGCTTTCTGTTTAAGGCTGAAAGGGCCATTCATCATTCAGCAGCCTCTGAGGTCATCCATGAGCACATCACAGCATCAGGAAAGTCGTGTTTTCTTCCTTAAGCACATCCTGTCACTCCTCTGCTCAAAAACCTGTGCTTCTCTTTTCCTCTCCTGCCTCCAGTCTCCTTGCCATCTTTTTTCCAATTCAGGATCCTCTGTGATCTAGACCAAACATCCTTTTTGGTACATTCCTTAACCCCATCCCCTAAAAGCCTAACTTCAGATAGTTAAGCAACTCTTCATTCTTGTACTACACCTGAACTTTTTGGTTCTTATACTTTGCCAGTGTTCTTCCTACAAGATCTCCCTCCCCATCTCTGCCTGTCAAAATTCTCCTACTTTGTAAGACCAAAATCAAACAACATTATCTCTGTGAAGACCTTCAGGATTAGTTTTTGGATTAAACATTTCTTATTTATGCTAATAATACATTGTTTAGACCTTGGCTAAAGTGTTTACTACATTCTTAATTTATAGTTAGCTGAGTACACTAAGGCTCTCTACTCTGTTCTTTGAGGGGAAGAAGCATGTCATGCATTTTGTGTATCACCCTTTAATGAGAGAAAGATTTTATGTAAAATGAGTAGTTTAAAATGCTTTAACATTAAGTAAACTTTAGATCTATGGAAAAGGAACTGATGTGACATTCCCTGATAATACTGGGCAAATCAGCATTGTCATCTCGAGTTGCTCTAATCATCACTTGCATATTTTGATTCTTTGATGTTCCAAGCAGAGATTTTAACCTTAGGGCTTTTGAACTAGCTGTTGTCTCTCCCTGGAGATCTCTTTCCTTTTGGGAGGTTTTTTTTTTTTTTTGCTGTACGAGGGCCTCTCACTGTTGTGACCTCTCCCCGTTGCGGAGCACAGGCTCTGGACGCGCAGGCTTAGCGGCCATGGCTCACGGGCCCAGCCGCTCCGCGGCATGTGGGATCTTCCCGGACTGGGGCACGAACCTGTGTCCCCTGCATCGGCAGGCGGACTCTCAACCACTGCGCCACCAGGGAAGCCCTCCTTTTGGGAGTTTTAAACTTCAGCACATTCTTGGGGCCAGCACACCTGACCCATCTTAGCGAGGCTTCCTTTGACTTCTCAAATCATTGTTGGTCATGTGTTGAGACAGAAACCCTGCTTCCAGTTGCTCTGTCACAGTGCCCTGTTGTACCATAGCACTGCCACAGCCACAAGAGTTGTTGCTTATCTGCTCATCAAGCGTCTCTTAAGCTTCATGAGAGCAGAGGCTTTATCTAAGAACTAGACCAGGGCCGGTTTCACAGTGGCACCACTTACATCATATTATATTATTTAAAATCAGTGGTTCTCAACATTGGCTGCACACCAGTGTCACCTGTGGGGCTTAAAAAAACACAGATGTGCCAAGTTGACTTCAAAGATTCCAATTCATTTGACCTGGAGTGATGCCCTTAAATTTATCTCTAAATGTATGAATCATCAAAGGCTCAGGAAAACAAGGAAAGATAAGCTTTCCACAGCTTCCAAAGTTGTGGTTGTTTATAAGACTTTCTATATTTTATTTTAAGACCTCATCTCATATCCTTAATCCTTGTGACTGTCACAGAGAGATAATAAGGAGATCAAACATGAACTTACATTAGCCAAATAAAAATCTGGGGCAGTTCCAAAGTTTTAATTACCGTTTCAGTAATGGAAGAGCTTAATTATAGTTTGAATGTTGAAACAAGTTTGGGTATGTCGCCCTACAAATAAAGGAAATACAAATAATTATCATCCGGCCTTCTGTCTCAATGCAAGACCAACAATCACCAAATTATTTTTAAGAAATATACTACATGTTAAATGGTTATTTTTCTATTAGCTTATATAAAATACATGACACTGAGTAATGTACTTGAAATAAATGTTTATTTTATCCATAATATTTACTTTGGTATTTATCAGATGCCATTAAAACTGTATAACAAGTTTCAGTGGAAATAGAACTTTTTCTTTTTCCTCATATTTGTGTATTTGATATCAGACTTCATTCTTAGACTCTCCACCTCCCTCATCACCATGGTATCTAAACAGATTTATGGCTGTGACATGCTGTGCCCCTTATTTTACACATGGGGCACAGAGGTGAAAGTGAGGAAGATTCCTGCTCAGAGCCACTTACCCAGTGAGTGGCAGACCCAGCATCAGGGAGGAACCCTGATGCTTTGCTACTAAGGAGGAAAAGTGTAGTCATATTAGTAGCAAAAGTGTAGTCATATTCCTAAATCATTAGGCAGGGAAATAGAAAGAACAACCTTAAAACTGTTCCTCAGAGATATCTGGACAAGTCTGTGCTTTTAATCAGAACACTCATGTGGTGAATCTCCCACTAAGGAGCTCCAGAAAGGATTTTCCCAACCTTTTCTAGATCATGAGGAACTACATTTAATTTATAATCTGAAAATATTCCAAGCATAGACTCATAATCTTGCTTGCTGAAATTTTATTTCATCTTTCTTACTGCTTGCTGAAAAGAAGAGCTGCTGTCCTTTTCCTTTTAACACGCCTCCCTATATGAACAGTCTCTAGAGATGTCACTTTTCTAGACTAAAATCTCTGTTTATATGTTATCACTTTGACCTTCTAAATCCTTGAACCATTTTACTTTTTCTTCTTGGTAGGTCTGTTCTCTTCATAATCTCTAATTAAATAGTTCTAAACAGCACATATCTGCCCCTTGATCCAGTTCAGTATTGAGCTGTATGAATCAAGCTCACATGCTCAGAAATGCAGGAAATGTAACTTTTCTTATTTTTCTGCATTCTCATTTTCATGTCTCTTTTGAGTTCCTTTTCTACTGTGGAGTATTTTAGTGAAATGTTTGTCCCCCAAATCAGGAGGCATTTCCCTCTTTCGTCCTGCCAGACCCTAAAGTAAAGACTTTCTTCAGGGTCAAGTGTACAATTCAGGACTGTAAGAGGCAGAATAGTTGGACGAATTTTTTTAAGCAAAAGCTATTTTCTACCCAAAGTAAAATATAATGTTCTAATCAGGTGTGCAAACTAGTTATTTCTAAAATAATGTATAATTTAATACTTACTTAAAGTTAGACCACACTTCAGAAACAAGATTGCTTTTCCAGTGATTACTCTCAACTAAGCTGTACCCCAAAAGATTATTAAAAACTTGCCAAGTTACTTTTCCTTTCATCTTAGTGCTAAGGATTCAGATGGGTGGCAGAAACTAAGTAAACGAAAGTATACATAATTGGTGATGTGGAAGAACCCAAAGGGAATTGAATGAAGCCCACTAAACCTCAGAGGTGAGGGGTTGCACCACCCAATTTTCAAAGAGGCACTTGGGTGTCCTTTACCTGAGACAGTAGAGTCACTAATGTCTCCAGAAAAAAAGAAAATAAAAGAGAGAGGTAGGGGATGTCACAGCCAAGTGTGGTTAGTAACAGTCACTGCTGGTGTCCACATGGGTGAGGCTGGCCAGCGCCTCTGCAGCTGTGGGTCAGCGTGAGGCTGGCCAAGGAATCAGGTAGCCCAGGGCCCTCTGAGTGAGCCCGTTGCTCCAGTTAAATAAGTAAGGGTCAGGATCTGGGAAGGTCAGCACTGTCAAAGCACTACCAGGAAGTAGGACTGTGCCCAGGGCTTCAAGCTGAGACCCTGGCTCTCAGCCCCATCTTCATTTGATTTTGAACTCTGCTTTGCTCCCTGAGGAGGAGGAGCTCCTGAATGGAGGAGCTCAAGGTCTGTCCACCTTTAGGGACAGAATATCTGCGGTTAGTTTCCAGTGGATCCTGATTACAGCAGAGGCATCCGCAAAGGCTCTCAGCCGCTGGGAGGCTCTTACAGTACTTTAAACCCTTTAGGGCAATTTGAGTCTTCTGTGTCTGTTGTCTTTGAAGGCATCTTGTGTAGTATTTGAAACGTGTAGTGGCCAGGTTAAGTGATTTTTCAGTTATTCACTGGAGATGGAAAAAAATCACAAAATTCTTCTTTATTTTACATTTCTACTCACTTGCAGTGGCTGCCCCAATTCTACCCCTCTACACATGTTTGGATGCATGGAGTAAGGGAAATCTATTCGCAAACACATGAGCAGCTTCCAGATCTGGGAGGCCTAGGGACACTGAGATGATAAGTTGCCTGAATATAGAAAAAGAAGGGAAACCTGGCCCGACCATTTTCTCTCTGTGAACAGCAGTTTTCTCATCTATAAATTAGAGGTAGTGATGCCTAACTGTATGAATTAATGAGCATCGAACCCCTTGACCTAGGGCCTGACACATGAAGAACACAAGTGTCAGCTCCTTCCCGGCAGCCATAATTGTGGATGTGGGACTGCCTCTGTGCCCCAGGAGAACCTCCTTAATGGTTCTCAACTGGGCGTGGTTTTGCCCTGCAAACACGGGGCAATGTCTGGAGACAGTTTGATAGTCCCACCTGGGGGAAGGGTACTACTGGTATCTATCTGGCAGAAGCCCTATAAATTACTGAACATCCTACAATGCACAGGACGGTCTTCCACAACGAAGAATCCTCTGGCTCCAAATGTCAAATAGTGCTGGGGTTGAGAAACCCATCTGACTGAAAAGTCATAGCAAAAAAGGGCAAGGTTGGCTCATTTTCCTTCATCCTTAGGAAAAAGAACATACATTATTATAACATAACAATACTGACCTCTTCTGGCACTTAAAGAAACAGCCTATAAAATCTAGACAGTGCTATAAAACTAAATCTGATTGTGGTGAAAGAAAACAAAAGTAAAGGTATTTTGTTTGTTTGTTTTAATTTAAATAAGCAATCCTATCTATTCAGCTGGTTTCTTGATTGTGGATTGAAGGATCTAAGGCTGGATTTTATTGATTTTAATTTTTACCAATCATACAGCCTAAAAAATGTTTTGCTAGATTTGTATGATTTACTAAATAATTACTGATGTTTGCATGACACACAGAACCAAGAAAAGGTCAAGTGTTAAATTCTGTGTTTAGACACTTACTTCAATTCAAATGAAACTCTAAAGGAAAAAGATATCAAGTTTAGCTTGCCTTAATGTACAAGAAAATGTGCTAGAATTGAGCCCTTGTATCACAAAATATCAGATGTTGATGAAAATTTTTAAATGACTTACTGCACAAGAATGCTTTAGAATCATAGGGCAGTTTGTAAAGCTGGACTTGCCTTGTGTTTCCACGTTGTTGCATCATTAGATGAAGTCTCCTTAGTGGGTGATTACCACCTGCCTGCCTGGGTTACATAGGTGAGCCTGCAGTCGCTGCCATGTTTTATAGTACGTGTTGAACTTCTGCGGTGGCACCCTTCTAAAAGAACATACCTTTTTTTTTTGTGGTACGCGGGCCTCTCACTGTTGTGACCTCTCCCGTTGCGGAGCACAGGCTCCGGACGCGCAGGCTCAGCGGCCATGGCTCACGGGCCCTCTCCCGCTGTGGAGCACAGGCTCCGGACGCGCAGGCCCAGCGGCCATGGCTCACGGGCCCAGCCGCTCCGCGGCATGCGGCATCTTCCCGGACCGGGGCACGAACTTGTGTCCCCTGCATTGGCAGGCGGACTCTCAACTACTGCGCCACCAGGGAAGCCCCAATTAAAGAACTTTTAAAAGCTTATTTAAAAAACAAAAACCAAAAAACCTTGGGCCTGTGGAGGTCTTTCTTACTATTTACCCCTTTCTGTAAATATGCGGGGGGGGGAGTTATATTTTGTTCTGCCTGAGTCCCTAGAAGATGTCTTCTATTGTAAAGGGAATGGTTTTCCTTTTTTTGCTTGAACTTGCCCTGAAGAATGACTCAGACCTTTACAAAGACCCACGAGCATTCAAGGAATGGCGGAGGATGGGAGTGTAGCCTGTGCAGTGAAGCTGACCATATGCAAGCTTGTGTCTGTCTCACTCCCTCAGGGATTGGAGGAAATGAGAAACTGGTCCCAGGTCCCTCGACTGTAGCTCAGGTATCTCAAGACGACTCACCAAATAAATGAATGGAAAATCTAATTCTCGAGTCTATTTCTGATGGTGTAAGAAGAAAGAGGGGAGAAGTAGAGAGAAAAGGAGAAGGGATTCTTTCTTTTTTTAAAACGAGTGTTAATTTTTGTTGATGAGTTTGAATCCAGGATAGTTTATTACCTTGGGCTTTTCCTGTAATATAAGTGAGACTGTCTTCCTTCTTGTTCAAGGAAAAAATCTAAGGCTGGGTGTTAAATTCCGCGGATTTATCTTTTGTCAGGTTTGGTTTCCTTTTCCAAGTTTCATGAGAGGTAAAGTTGAATATGTATATATAGGGCTGGGGGTTGTGAAATGAGGATGGGGATACAAAAAAAAGGGTTATTTAAAAGTTAAATGATCGACCTATTTTTGGTTTGTCTGTACACATTCTTGCAATAGTTTTATTTTTCCACATCAGTGTAGGAGTTATTCAGAGAAGGAAGTTCCTAGAGTCTGTCCATCAGGAAGATTAGTTATTTTTTGTTTTTCCATAACTATTTGTTTGGTTTTTTATTCACAAATTTGTGGCTGCTGCGTTTTTATCACTCTGCTTTTGGATTGTTTTGGTCTGAGTTGCAGATTTATCCACTGTGCGTCTATTTTGTGTGTGTCAAACTGTGCCTTTCTAGAATAGCAAATGATGGTTTGGCATGGGAAGAATATTCCAAGTGCCTTAATCTTACACTTGAAACGTAGGCAATTGGAGAAGCCAAGAAGATTCATGATAAATGTGTCACATCTTTTATTTATTTATTTATTCTCTTACATGTACTTTAAATGATGAAAAGCTGCCCATGACAGTTACAGAAGATGGATGGAGTTACCTTTAAAAATGCTTAAGTTCCATTTATGTACATCTGTGTGTAAATCTGTGTGTGTACATACACGCACTTTTTAACAAGAGTTAAATTAAACTCCCCACTAAAACTCATATATGGGAAATGTGTAGTGGCATTCTCACTTATGGGGAAGCTCAACAAGCTTTGGGAAGAGTCCTAGGACTTTCATATTAAAATAGGAAATACAGGCTGTCTTCAAATGGCTCAAAGCTTTGTAAATCCAGGATGGAAGTCATGCAATTCTGAGACATTTAATCAGGATCTTTAGTTTTAAGTTCTTTTCCATTTTGGGGAAGCTCTTTCAAACGCTTTCTGCTTTCAACTTCTCTTTGGAGACCTAGCTCTCAATCCTTAAGGGTGAGCACAGAGCATGCATATTTGGAATTTTAATGTGTCCTCTTTATGAGATCCAGATTCTAGTGACTGGCTTCCTCTTTGGTTCTTATATCTAAACTCTAAAATTCTATCATCATTAATCTCAGTTGAATCAAACTCTACTCATCTGCCCAAACCATCCTTTTTCCTCTCCCCTAAAGTATTACTAAAATATAGTATACTTTTCAGATGTTTGAGGATAGATTATCTAGTCCAGTAAAAAGAAAAGTATAAACCAAGGAAAGCACTGCCGTCTCCTTAAGAACTGGTACCCACAGAGGATCAAAGACCAAAAATAATACAAAAAGCCTCAACATCTGCAAATCTCTATTTCTACCCCACGTTGTACAAAAAAATGTAGAAACTGTACTATTTCACAGGAAAAAGCACCCCATGATCACTTCCCCGAGACAGTTTCCACATCAGCGATCTTGCACTTAAATTTCCCAAATCCAGCCTCATCCTCTGCAGATGACAATCCTTTTGTGAGCTGAAATAATGTTCAAATTCTGCCATTAGTGTCGGAAATCACTCATTCCTGATTCACGGGCGTTGATGAACGGGTCTGGATTGCTGACATAGCTAAGGAACTTGCAGCATCAGTTGAGCTTCTTACCCCAGCTTGTTGGAAACCCAAACAGCAGTCTGTCTCCATCTTTTAGAAGCCGATGGCATTCCCGCCCAAAACCCTGTGCCACTCTGCTGCGCCTGTGCTTTGTGACCGTGGCCATGGCCTGAAGTCACACCAGGAGGTAGTTTCGGAGCTCATTCCAGAGCTGGAATCTCTGTCCGGATTCACGATGGAACCAACAGATCAAGCAATCTTTTTACAACCCAAGGTCCAACTGTCTGCCTTATCATGATCGTAGTGCCTGAGGAATTAGGAATTCTTGGTTAGGTAGCACGTCTATTGCAGACAGAAGAGAAAACCCTTCAGGGCAGCTGCTTAAGCCAAGAAGGAAAGGAACTTTGCACGGGATTGGCGGTTCTTGTCTGGGTGGAGCTTTTCTCAAAGCAATGGATGGATTTGAAGGCCTCAGATGTTTTCTGGTTCATTGTCCTGAAACGATTCCTCCTCCTGTTGTACTGGAAATAGCTGGCCGTTGCCCCCACCAGGGTCACCACCACCCCGCACACGATAGGAGACACGATTTTTGCTATCTTGTTTCCTTATGGGTTGCCGTACGAGGGATAGCCATCTCCACCTGCGGACGGCCTGGGCCTGGGCGGGTAGCAGCCCTCATCGAGGTCCCTGTTGCTCAGGAAGCCGTCCATTTGCTCCCCTGCTCCCCTTGCTGCATGGCTGGCACAGTCCGTTTGGTGCCGAGAACCAGGCTCGGCACATAGCAAGTGCTCAATGAAATGCTTTCACAGTCCTCAGTGCAAGCTAAGCTGCCGTCCTCAAAAGGGGTCCGTCTGGGTGGGCTGCTACAAACCTGCCAGGGATGCTATCCTGTCCCTCGCACCCACCTGGGCAGCCTACTGCGGCCCTGCTGCACAGCCTGCATGGCGGACCGGGCCCCCAGTCCCAGGACAGCCTTGATGTCCCAGCCGGGAGCATGGGGCACGGCTCCAGACTCTGTCCCCTCTCCCCGTCCTTCAGCCTCCCCGTCCAGGCCTGCCTCGTGTCACATCTTTTAATTGAAAATTGACTTCGTGGGTTTTTTCCCATGGCTTTGAGTGTGGTCACTTGAAATGCTTGTAACCAACAGAAGCCATTGGTGTGGATAAGGCCATGTGACCTCAGGTGAGGAATAAAATCTCAGGTCTGAGTGGCTCACTCTTTGGTTGTGATTCACGTTGGCCTCACACGAGTGAATTTCAGAAGCAGCCCCCGGAGGAACACATCTACCACATCAACCGTAAGGAACTTAAGCTTCTCTGTTTCTGGCTTTCATTAAAGAAAACCCAGTGTTTTCTATACTTGTTCCTTTGACCCACTTTTAAACATTTAAAGAAATTTTTTTCTACAGTATTCACAGTTAACTAAAGTTTTCTTTTATTGATATATTCTAAACAACCTAAATTAACACAGAGGTTGGACAGTGTAACACAACCATGTCCTGGGTGACATGAAGGGACACCTTTCTACCACAGATAGTCCCAGGTATATGTCAATTTTCAACTTGTCGGGATGTTGGGTAAGATCCTGCTGTAGGTGTTTTCTATTACCAAATAGAGTTAATGTTCTAGGGACACCCATCATGTCTTGAGGATCCTAGTTCCTCTTAAACTTTCTCCCTTTAATTACTTGTATCTTTTTCAAAGAGGTAGAAACTTAGAATTATATTATTGGGGAATATAAAGGTATAAACTCAGGCAAAACATTGATAGAATGAAAGCTAGCTTCTGGCTTAATGTAGTTCTTGAAGGGACTAGTTGCAGTAACAAAAATGTAGTGATGGTGCCAGGACAGCTGATATATTGATGTGTGCTGATTGTTACTTCTCTGCTGCGTTATTTACTACTTCTGTCAATGGCCACTGCATTGGTTGTAAGTCTTGATCATTTTGTCTTCAACATTGCAAAACGACAGATGCTCCCCTGACTGAATATCAGATTTAATTTATAGGCATTTGAATAGTACATATATAAAGTCAGGAGAGCTAATTAAATTAGTCCACAAATATTGATATTTATGGAGAACCTTGTATTAAGAGTGTATAAAGTACCTCATAATCTGAAGGAGGAGAAAGACAATGAATTGTGCAGTTAGAATATAGCATAAGTGATAAATATCTTGAAGTCATCAAACTCTCTTTCTTCTTCCCAATGCTTACCAAATAATCTTTTGCTGTTCATTTGGTTTCTCTAGTAGATTTTGTTCTGAGAAAGTAAAGAGCACAGAATTTCCCGAAAGAAATGTGGTCTTCTTGGCAAATCAATCTCCCAGAAGATTTGTTAGTGGAAACTATCATCTAAGAGGCTGATTACCACATGTGAAGTAGTGAAATAAAATATCTGGACTTAACAGACCACAGAATATGACATCTCTCAAAGATGCAGCCAACCTGGGGAATCCCAGCCTGAATGGCCAGCTGGTCCTTCACAATAATTGAAGCCGTATCTTAATGCAAGGACATTTTCTGTAGTTAGCCCAGTAGAATGATGCCACAAAGCAAGCCACTCCCATGGGCCTGGGCAGCGCCACTGTAGCCATAGGGGAGCAGGGCCTCTCCATCCCTAAAATTTCCACAGCTCTCAGTGGAAAGCACCCTAAAGGTGTGGGTTGGGCATGAGCCCGGGGAAGCCTTGGGTAAATGGGACCAGTTCAGACTGTCTGGGATTCTTATCCCTGACGGTAGGTTAGAGTCCTGGTCAGACCTTAGTCACAGAAATGATAATTTAGGTTTATGTGCATCCCTGATTGATTTGAGCTCCTTGAAGATGGCCTGCCCTTCAGGGCTGTGCAGTACTTCTTTAACTCTTGTGTGCCATATACTTTCTGCTAACTTTAGTATCCTATTGAATTTTGGTGACCTCATCAATACACAGTGCACCTAAAAATTTTATATCAAAGGTATGTTTCCTCTTACAGTCAGAAGACAGTTACCTTGTACATATGGGTAAATGAGAAATGGAAGGAAATATTTCCATATAGTTGTTTATCTCTATCTGTAATAGCATGTCTCTTCCATCTTTAGCCAACGTTAGGTTTTGGTCAGTCACAAATTTTTCTTTAGAGAGTAGAGTCTATTTTAACCAGCATCTGACTATATGGATTATTACCTAAACAGCATATTTAAAAAAAAAAGGGGAAAGATGGAGTATAAGAATTTAATTTAGTCGTCTACAACCTCAGAAGCATCTTTAGATAAAATACTTAGTAAAAAGCATAAAGTCCTTATTCAACTGATTAGTACACTCTCAGGCTGAGCATTACAGAGATGATCTTTTTTAACTACATTATTAAATGACACCAAAGCTTTAGAAAATAATGCTATTAGTAGTGGTGACTCATGTGTTCTTCATATTTTAATAAGGATAATAAAACTTTACAGGACAGTGACTGAAATATTTTCTTCATAAACTTGTTTAGCTATAATTATAGTAATATATAGTATTATGTGTATTAATGCAATTTATGAAATGCAAGTCGTAATGTAGCTTTTATGTAATATTTAGTAGTAATATATAGAATAATGTATATCATAATATATAGAGTAATGTACATCGTAATACATAGAGAAAGCAAAAAAGCCATTTTAGATCAATTTAAGGCACATGACATGTTAACTTGTTATTCTAGTGTTGTTGGCAACTTGGTAGGATTCTTAGAAGAGAAACTGAGGAGGAACGGGAGAGAGGCTTTCGAGAGATGGAGTGGCACAAAAACATAAGATTGAATAGAACATGAGTGAGGAAAACTGCATATGACAGCCTGGTAGGTTTTGAGGCCTTGGCGGGAGAATCATAGGCAGGCTAGTTGGAATCACCACTTGTAGCCAGCCGTGGAAGCTTCTGAATGCTAGTGTAAGAATTTTCAAATTTAGGCTAGAAGCAATTCCATTCCATCCGTGTAATGTTTTTGCAACTGGGTTTTAACATGATGAAGGTTATGTGTTCAAAATATTAATTTGAGTGTTGTGTAGATTGGGTGGTGGAGAAAGAGACCGCAAGCAAGGAGGTAAAATTTAGCTAAGATTTAAATAATTTTGAGTGTGTAGTGACAAAAGCCCTAAATCACAGCAAGCAGTATGCACAGCAAGCAGTACTGTGTCATAGCAATGAAAATTCAAAAGGATAGACAGATATGATAGATGATGAAGAGATATGGAAGGGGGGCTTCCCTGGTGGCGCAGTGGTTGCGCGTCCGCCTGCCGAGGCAGGGGAACCGGGTTCGCGCCCCGCTCTGGGAGAGAAATGGAAGGAAATATTTCCATATAGTTGTTTATCTCTATCTGTAATAGCATGTCTCTTCCATCTTTAGCCAACGTTAGGTTTTGGTCAGTCACAAATTTTTCTTTAGAGAGTAGAGTCTATTTTAACCAGCATCTGACTATATGGATTATTACCTAAACAGCATATTTAAAAAAAAAAGGGGAAAGATGGAGTATAAGAATTTAATTTAGTCGTCTACAACCTCAGAAGCATCTTTAGATAAAATACTTAGTAAAAAGCATAAAGTCCTTATTCAACTGATTAGTACACTCTCAGGCTGAGCATTACAGAGATGATCTTTTTTAACTACATTATTAAATGACACCAAAGCTTTAGAAAATAATGCTATTAGTAGTGGTGACTCATGTCTTCTTCATATTTTAATAAGGATAATAAAACTTTACAGGACAGTGACTGAAATATTTTCTTCATAAACTTGTTTAGCTATAATTATAGTAATATATAGTATTATGTGTATTAATGCAATTTATGAAATGCAAGTCGTAATGTAGCTTTTATGTAATATTTAGTAGTAATATATAGAATAATGTATATCATAATATATAGAGTAATGTACATCGTAATACATAGAGAAAGCAAAAAAGCCATTTTAGATCAATTTAAGGCACATGACATGTTAACTTGTTATTCTAGTGTTGTTGGCAACTTGGTAGGATTCTTAGAAGAGAAACTGAGGAGGAACGGGAGAGAGGCTTTCGAGAGATGGAGTGGCACAAAAACATAAGATTGAATAGAACATGAGTGAGGAAAACTGCATATGACAGCCTGGTAGGTTTTGAGGCCTTGGCGGGAGAATCATAGGCAGGCTAGTTGGAATCACCACTTGTAGCCAGCCGTGGAAGCTTCTGAATGCTAGTGTAAGAATTTTCAAATTTAGGCTAGAAGCAATTCCATTCCATCCGTGTAATGTTTTTGCAACTGGGTTTTAACATGATGAAGGTTATGTGTTCAAAATATTAATTTGAGTGTTGTGTAGATTGGGTGGTGGAGAAAGAGACCGCAAGCAAGGAGGTAAAATTTAGCTAAGATTTAAATAATTTTGAGTGTGTAGTGACAAAAGCCCTAAATCACAGCAAGCAGTATGCACAGCAAGCAGTACTGTGTCATAGCAATGAAAATTCAAAAGGATAGACAGATATGATAGATGATGAAGAGATATGGAAGGGGGGCTTCCCTGGTGGCGCAGTGGTTGCGCGTCCGCCTGCCGAGGCAGGGGAACCGGGTTCGCGCCCCGCTCTGGGAGGATCCTATATGCCGCGGAGCGGCTGGACCCGTGAGCCATGGCCGCTGAGCCTGCGCGTCCAGAGCCGGTGCTCCACAACGGGAGAGGCCACAACAGTGAGAGGCCCGCGTACCGCAAAAAAAACAATAAAGATGTGGAAAGGGCATCAAGAAGACTTGGTAAGACATAGAAAACAAGCCTATGGTTACCAAAGGGGAAAGGGTTTGGGGGAGGGATAAATTAGGAGTTTGAGATTAACAGATACAAACTGCTATATATAAAATAGATAAATCACAAGATCTTACTGTATTGTACAGGGAACTATATTCAATATTCTATAATAAACCATAATGGAAAAGAATATGAAAAAGAATATATAGACATATATATGTATAATTGAATCACTTTACACAACATTATAAATCAACAATACTTCAATGTTTTTAAAAAAAGAAGAGTTGATAGCTTGATTTTCTATTCTAGGGGATTAACTCAACAAATATTAGTTGAGCAACTCCTATATGAGAGGGTTTGGGAGATGAAAGCCCACCGTGGACTCTTCCCAGTGCTCAACAGTGGGAGACCCTGCGTATATTAAAGCTACAGACTGCCATAGGTGGCAGCTGGGGTTTATGTGTCACCCCCTCTCTCAAAGGCTGGAGATAGGTTATCCCACTGGCATGTCCTACATTAGGGTTCCAGCCTTGCTTTTAGGATGTGGGAGTGTAAAGCTCTCATTATATTGTTCTTAGCGTTTGAGCCCTCTGCCAAAACTACAAGGCAACAAGGAAAAGCATTCAAAGCCCTATCTGCTCTACATGTGATTCAACAATAGGCTAGATATGAGTTTCTGGTAAATGAATGAAAAGCAGTTCAAGAAGGGAGGTACATAAGAAATAATATTTTGGTTTTTTTGTGTGGAAGATTTAGTAAATGTGCAGAAGGGATTCTAATAAATAAATTTGTTTTATAGCTTTAATTTCTGCCCTCCTCGAATTAACATGTATTAGCTTTTTGTGCACTCAGAGATAATCGTAAATCCAACAATAATGAGATTAGCTCAATAGCTTTTCCTTTAGGGAATAAATGGAGATATTTTGAAGTTTTATGTTAAAAGAATGCCTGAAGCTATTTTTACCAAACATCGTGAAGAAAATATAATTAAGTAATAAATATTACAGTGGTAAATTTATTATTTAAAACATGGTGAATTTTCATTTAAGCTATTTTATTGAATTCTTTTTTTTTTTTATTAAGTCCTAGGATAACTTTGTATTCTTTTTGAAAATATGCACTTCCTTCGCTGGATTTATTTCTTAATTCCTGAATATGGTGCACGCACACAAACATGCAAGATTCTTTTGTTATTTAAAAGAAATTCTGTAACTTTTATATATTTGCCCACAATTCAGGGTATGGTCACTCATCTGAAATCACAGTTCCTAATCATTTTACCTCATAGCTATCTGTACTGTTTCAGTCATGTGCGTAAAGCCACAGCCTAACCCAGGGGAGTGCTTGACAGGATGCATTCAAGTATGTTGGTGCCAATAGGTGATTTCATTTCGAGGTTGGAGGGGAGGCTCTTTAATCCAAAGTTCACTCTTGATTTGTACTCAGCAGCATTTTGTTTACTATTCTTCAGATGGTTGTAAGCCAGGTAAAGGCATAGGCTTAGGACTCAGACTAACCTAAGTTAGAACACAGCAACTTGTAACTGAGCCAGACTCTGAACCCAGGTCCCATGAGTGAAGGTCCCCATTAACAAAGGCTGAGACTGGCCCACAGTGACTTCTCAGTTGGATCTGGTTCAGTTTGTTGTGTCATTCAGTCCCATATGTGGGACTTAAATGAGTCATCACTGGGTCATTGTAGGTATAGAGAAAGCAGGCGGATGGTAGCATTTGACGAGTATTTAAAGACCTACCTGCTTCCCCAGGATGTCACCTGGCCAATGCAGAAGCACAATTCCTGCAGTAGAGTCATTCCTGTGAATATTTGTTACTTTTATTAAGACAAGTCTATATATTTTGTTGCATGTACTAATGAAAGTAAAATGGGCATCTTGAAGTGCAAAATACTCCACAGCAGGTTTGCAAGATTTATTCACACTACATCTTGGTGCACATACTTGAAGTCTTCCGATGCTGACGTTTTCTGCAGATATTACTTGTGATCTTGTCTTCCTTACCTGAGTCTGGGCCCAGTAACCTTTCCAAGCTGATTCAGCTTCACTTTGGCTCTTGATGGCTGATTTCTCCACCCCCTCCACCCAAGACCTCTGGCCAGGGCCAGTAACCTCCGCTCCTGCTGCAGGGGCACCAACCCTTTGCCAAGGCAACAAGTTTCTCCCTAAGTGCTAAGGGGAGTTCTGGATCCCATGCGTGGTTAACGGACTGCAGAAGAGTGAATTGGGGAACTAAACACCAAGGGCCAAGATGCCCAACCACCCAGCACCTGTTGATAGGGATGTGGCTGTGCTCCAGGTTGGTGCAGGACAGCCTGAAAGATATTTTTCTCTGGAGTGACCGCTGCCCTCCAAATGAGAGTGGGGCAGGCTTCCTATATCAGTCAGGGACCAGGAAAGAAGTAAATGGATGACATGCTCAGAGGGGGTGCCTGATTCAAGAGTTTAATGAAGGGACTATTAGAAAGATAGGAAGAATTAAGGGAAACCAACAGGGGATGTTGACGCTCCTTAGAGCAATAGCAGGCGGGGTTCTAGGAACTTGACAAGAGCTGAGCTGTAGAAGAAAACTACTGAACAGAAGCTGTGGTCTTTGGTGGTGGAAAAATAAAACTGCACAGTGCAGCCTGGCAGGGAGAGAGGCAGTCCCTGCCCCTTTCTGTCCCGCAGGGTCCCGCTGGGGCTCTGATGGCCAATGCAGAAAGGAGGCAGAAGGGTGAGGGAACCATGTTGATGTAATCCCTAGGCCAGTCTGCCAGGCACAGAGCAGAGTGGAAGAGGATAGAGGGTGGGTCTGGAGAAGCAAACAGAACCTCCAGCAGGTTCCTCCATAAGTCTGTCTGGGCCAAAACCCGAAGTGAAAGATTGGACATACACACCTCACAGCTCCTCTCCTTTCTCCCTTCCCTCTTCCTGCCTGCTCCTGGGCACAGAGCAGGAGGCACATGCATCCTCGGTAAATCCTCATGCACTGTGTACCTAAGGGGAACTTCCTGGCCTGGATGTCCTGGCCTTGGCTTCTGATGTACAAAGAGGGAAATAAAGATGTGGAGAACATCCCCTCCTAAGAATATTGCCCATTTTGCAAAACTGTTGTCTTCCTGGCAAATCCAATTGCAAATGCCAAAAACCTAAATATTAATCTTAGTGGTTTTTTTTTTTTTTTTTTTTTTTTTTGCCGTACGCGGGCCTTTCATTGCTGTGGTTTTTTTTTTTTTTTGCCGTACGCGGGCCTCTCACTGCTGTGGCCTCTCCCGCTGCGGC
>NC_041223.1:37570966-37592612 GCF_002837175.3 Physeter macrocephalus | reverse complement strand
TGTGGCCTCTCCCGCTGCGGAGCACAGGCTCCGGACGCCCAGGCTCAGAGGCCATGGCTCACGGGCCCAGCCGCTCCGCGGCACGCAGGATCCTCCTCCCGGACCGGGGCACGAACCCGTGTCCCCCGCATCGGCAGGCGGACTCCCAACCACTACGCCACCAGGGAAGCCCCAATCTTTGTGGTTTTTTTTGCTCCTTTCTCTACCTCAGACAGATGGATGCCTTAGACCAGCTAGGAAAATACTATATCTTGGGGGAGGCTAAAACACAAAAGAGAACATAGCACATTAATACTTTTAAAAACTGTCACCCCCAAATTTCACCAATATGTTGCTGAGGTCTGTATGGAAATTTAAACATTTTCACATATCTTATCTGATTTAACATCATTTAATCTTAACAACAATCCTGTAAGGTATCCATTTTACAGATGAGATAATTGAGGTCAAGTGTCCTCTGCTGGTTAGTGGCAAGCCCAGAGGTAGGCAGAATTCCAAGTGTCCCAACTCCTGTTGTAATGCTCTTTCTTCTATGCCAGATAAAGGCGGCATAGTCTGCACATTTGGAAAAGAACAAAATTCATAATGTATTGGTACCTGCTAAAAATTGTGCTTCTTGAACAGTTTTGCCCACTAATAATTGCTTTTATTAAAAATATGTTTTGGGCTTCCCTGGTGGCTCAGTGGTTGCGCGTCCGCCTGCCGATGCAGGGGAACTGGGTTCGCGCCCCGGTCCGGGAAGATCCCACATGCCGCGGAGCGGCTGGGCCCGTGAGCCATGGCCGCTGAGCCTGCGCGTCCGGAGCCTGTGCTCCGCAACGGGAGAGGCCCCAACAGTGAGAGGCCCGCGTACCGCAAAAAATAAATAAATAAAAAATATGTTTTTAATCTTCTCTAATATCTTCTTCCATAGTGACTAGGTTATTTTATACTCATTTTACTGGCCTTCTCACATTATCATCTGTCACTTGGTATCTCTTCCTATTTGCTTTTTTTTTCTTTCTGATTTTGACTCTTTCACTGTTTAATCACTTTTTAAAATCGAACTCCTTTTTTCCCCTACTCCTTGATTCTGGAATTATCCTTTGACCTCATGAGTGATTACTAGTCCCCTAACCCAGTGAGTCAAAAAAATGATGGGGAACTGGCATTTATTTCAAAGATAAGAGTAAAGAAGGTACCTGGTCTAATTAGACCTGACCTAACTAGCAGCTTCTGGGCTCCAGGCAGATTTCCTGAATGGCTACTTTCTGGGAGAGAAACGTGGAGATTCATGACGTCTCTGAGGAGTGGCATGTGTGACAGATCAGAGCTGAAGGCCAGTGCAGGAAATATATCACTTTATAAGATTTAGATACCTTCCCCCTGAAAAGTAGATGCTGCCTGCTGGATAAGGGGAGGTCTGTCTTTCCCTAAATTTGCTAGAAGTTTCCCAATTCACATATTAGCAATTAAAATGGATTTCGAATCTTCCTAGAATATAGGAAGATACTAAAGATGTTTGATGTCTTGAAAAGTCTAAGTGCCTGGAACTATTGTCTGTTCCCTGGTACATGTCCTCTCATACTGTCAAGAAAGGAGAAGATGGAGAATTTAGGTTCCGGCTAAGTTTGAGCAGTATCTGCTAAGTTCCTGGGCCAGGCTGAGTTGGGGAGAAGACCAGAGTGTCTTACAGGTTCCTCCTATGGCTCTTCCCCAGCCCCCAGTGCAGGCGGGCAGCTTACCTTCTGAGCCCATCTCTTAAAACTGTGCTTGGTATTACTGCTGATTCCTGATTTAGACAGTTATCCTAGAACACTGACTAAAAATATATTGGCCACATGTAAACATAAATATTTACCAGCAAAAATAAATGACAGTTTTAAAACTTTTTAAATGACCTACTTAACATTCTTGTACCGAGAATCTAGAGATATTCTCCTAGGTTGCTGATGTTGGCATAAAACTGGCACCACCTTTCTGGGGGATAACTAGGCAGAAGGTTTAAAAATGTCCATGGCCTTTGCCTCTGTAACCCAGTGTGTAGGAAATCATCCATATTTTGCCTAATGACTTGGCAAGGAAATGTTTACTGCAACTCCCCAATAAACAGGATAAATTATTAGTCATACATGAGACAAAATACTGTACAACCATAAAAATAAATAAAGGTAGATACGTGTTTTTAGACATGAAGGATATCATGTTATCCTATTAAAAAAGTAAATTCACAACAGTAAATACATATAAATATATACAAGAAAATGTAAACAAATGCATAGAAGAAATACCAGAAAGGATGGACAAAATGATCATTATTTCTGGGTAGTGTGATTAATAGTAATTTTAATGACTAATGGGTCATTTTATTATCTTTTACAACGAACAGGTATTACTCATGAAAAAGAAATACTTAGCATTGAAACTGGTCTCCCCCACTCCTCAGAGAAAACCATGGTCCTGAATTTTTTACCGTAGCCTTGCTTGTCTTTTTACTTTTATTCCTAAACAGTATTTTATTTAGTTTGTGCATTTGGGGACTTCATATAAGTGCAATTATACTTTATTATTCTTCTGCAACTTGTGTTTTTCACTCAACATCTTGTTTCTGAGTTTCATCCATGTGGCGTGCATGGCTGTAGTTCACTCATTTCACTAGGGTCGAGTTGTCTTGGTGTAAATGACCACGGTGTGCTTATATGTTCTGCTGTTGATAGACTTTTGCTGATTTACAGTTTTTTGCTACCTGAAAGTTCTTATTATTGACCTCAGGTACTGATGTATGAGTGTCTCAGGTATATCCATAGGTGTGGAATGCTGAATTGTAGGGTGTGTGAATGTTCAACTTTACTAGATAATGATCAATTTTTTTCCACTTATTTGTATCTACTTATATTTTTGCAAGCAGTGTATCAGAGTTTCCATCCTCTACATAGTTGTCAACTTTTATTAATATCATCAAACTTTTAACTTTTTGCTAATCCAGTGGGTATGAAATGTTTTAATTTGTATTTCCCGGAATATCAGTGAGGTTGAGCATGTTATTCTGGATTTATTAACCACTTGTGATTTCTCCCTGTAATGAATCTGTTTGGGTTTGTCGGCCCATGTTTCTATTGGGTTATTTCCATTGTTTATGTGGGTTGGTAGGAATTCTGTTTATTCTGGCAACTAATCTTGCTAGTTCTACATCTGGGAGATATCTTCTTCCATTAGTGGCTTCTCTTTTTATTTTCCATACAGTTAGTGTTTTTGATGAAGAAACATTCTATTTTTTGATTAAGAGTTGATTTACAATATTATATTATTTTCATATGTACAATATAGTGATTCAGTATTTTGATAGATTATACTGCATCTAAAGTTATTCTAAAAATATTGCCTATATTCCCTGTGCTGTACAATATATCCTTGTATCTCATTTATTTTATATAGTAGTTTGTCTCTTTTAATCCTCTACCCCTATCTTTTCCCTCCTCCATCTTTCTTCCCACTGGTAATGACTAGTTCTCTATATCTGTGAGCTGTTTCTGTTATATTTGTTTGTTTTATTATTTTATGTTCTACATATAAGTTATAACAAACAGTATTTGTCTTTCTCTGTCTGACTTATTTCACTAAGCATAATACCCTCTAGGTCCCTCTACATTTTTGCAAATAGCAGAATTTCATTCTTTTATATAACTAATGTTCCATTGCGTGTGTGTGTGTGTGTATATATATGTGTGTGTGTGTGTGTATACACACACACACACACACACACACACACACACATATATGCCGTGTCTTCTTTATCCATTCATCTGTTGATGGACACTTAGGTTGCTTCCAGATCTTTGTTATTGTAAATTATGCTTCTGTGAACATTGGGGTGTATATATCTTTCAAGTCAGTGTTTTTGTTTTCTTTGGGTAAACACCCAGAAGTGAAATTGATGGATCATATAGTAGTTCTATTTTTGGTTTTTTGAGGAACCTCCATACTATTTCCATAACAGCTGCACCAATTTGCATTCCCACCAACAGTGCACAAGTGTTCCCTTTTCTCCTCACCAGCATTTGTTATTTGTGGTCTTTTTGACAATAGCCATTCTGACAGGTGTGAAGTGATAATTCATTCTTAATCTTATCCATCCTTTCTTTCATGATTTGCCCTTTTTGTGTGTCTCAAGGAATCCCTTCCTACCCAGAGGTTCATAAATATAAAGTCCCATATTGTCTTCTAAAATGTTTATAATTTAATCTCTGTGAATGGTGTGAAGGTGTCCAATTTTATTTTTACTCTATGGAAAACTATTTGTTCCAGGACTATTTATTAAAAGACCTCCCTTTTTCCAGAGATGTATAAATGCCAGCTCTGTCATAATTCATGTCATAAATGAAGCTTCCGTATATATGTGCGCCTGTTTACAGAGGACGTATGCATTTGCGTTGTCCAGGCACTTCCCACCTCCCTCTGACAGAGTCAGTGTGGCCACAGTACTTCCTCACGGCTGCAGCTGCTCCAGGTTCCATATCTGCATGTTTCCACATCGAAGTGGAAAAAAGTTTTAATACTCTCTTATCTCGAGGTTCTTTTGGACTACCTGGGAGGTTGTGAATTCTCAGGGGAAGCCCTTTTGCCCTGTCCATTTCATGCTGAGTGTCAAGGCAGGCAGTTTGCCTTGCAGACGCCTGTGGGGAGTGAAGGTATTTACTTCCAGGTCACCTTACTCTCAGGGTGTAGCCCTGTGGACAGGAGGATTTATGGAGGGGGTCTCACCATAACCTTCTCTCCCTCCGTGGCCCTGGGCTTTGTCCTCTGCCCCTTGCATCCCATGGGACAGTAAAAACCGAGATTCATCTGGGTGGTAAATGTAGAATTAGTGAAGACTTGTTTTGTTTACATCTCAACTTCCCACTTTCACTTAGTTTTGGGGATTCTTAGTATTCTTTACTTTCTTGGCAGCTCATGACACATTTAGAAGGATTTCTTTCTTCTGGAATTTTTAGTTATTTTTCAGTGGGAGGGTCAGTCAGAGTATCTAGTTCTTCGGACCATGGAAGCAGAATTTGGCTAAATTCATTTTTTAAGTTGCTTATGTTTTGCCAATCTTGCCTAAAGGTTTGTTGGAGACTGAACCACTGCAAGGAAGAGATGAAGACACAGTAGCCAGTGCCGACTTCCCTAGCATGCTCTCTGAGGAGGAAAAAGAAGAATTAAAGGCAGAACTAGTTCAGGTATGTTTAGTAGTCTTCTTATTGTTGCTATGTCTATCTCCAAATCCTGAGAATTATTGTTAGTTGATATAAGTTGCATATTACAATTATGTTGTCTTTCATTTAATAAGATTTAATAAGTGGTATATTGTAAGATGATTCATTTTTCTGAGGTATTTTTATAATGCTAATTGTCCATTATCCACTGGTGGCCATAGGAAAACAAACGGTTATACTGCTTAAGCAACAATAATTAGTTGTAAATATGCACCTCTTACTCTTTTTAGTATCGCAATGCTGTGGGGACAGTAAATCACTTACACACCTTATGGAATTCCTTCAAGACCTTGGTACAGGCGCAAGCTGCCTTTGAAGAGCAGTTGTTGTTTTAGGTCAGCAGCTTAGCTCAACAAATACTGTGAAAGGATTTATGTTTATAATGAACAATTCATTCATAGAAGCAACTGAATTTATTAAGTTGATGTGCTCTTTTTCAGAAGAATAAAGCTCCGGCGGTAGAGAGGGAAGCTATGATGACTTTAGGCTTCATTAGAGCTTGTGTAGTTGCCGTGGGCATCTGGACCTAGAGATGAGGAGGGTGCCTGGCTTGTCGTGAAGACAACTCTTTGTTCAAGCCATTTGTTTGTAGCACCCACTACAAACACTTTGCTACCTCTTAAAAATTTTGCTAGGGAGCTTTTACATTGTAGGAGGAAAGGACAGGAGAAGGGAGCTTCTCAAGTAGAAGAAGCAGTAGGTCAAGAGGGGAAGAGGCCAGCATTCCTCGCCATTTGAATCCCTGGCTCAGAGGGTAGGAAGCTCCTGGTCCAGCTGGAATCAAGGCTTGTCTTCTTCCTCTGGCCTCTTCTACAGGCTGGAGACACAGCTTTAAATTAAGCTTCACCCCGCTGTGTCCACCCCAGACTCTCCAAGCTCTAAGGTTCTGCTAGTGTGTGTTTATGACAGCTCATAATAATACTAAAGACATTTCAGGTGCTTTCATAAGACACACCCTAGAATAACCTCATGATAAAATGAAAGAGCAGCTTGTTCTTCTAGTACAGCAGAAATTATTTTAGTAAGGACAGTGCCTCAGATCAAATAGCCTGTTCTTTAGCTGGAGCTGTCTGTGGCCGCTGATCCAGAACCACCTCATTTATTTCAGATTGGCCACACCTGCCAGAGTGCACGGACCAAAGTCATCCTAAACAGAGAATATCTGAGCTCCACGTTTTCTTAAGGCCTGGAATCCTGGATTAAGACTTGTTCCTATCAATTCTGTTGACAAAAGTTATATTCTGCAGACTGGCATCAGCTAACTGATTCTAAGCTGAAATTTAACTCCTTCACTGTTATCATCCAAGTTTAAGTTCATACACAACCTCTGTAACAGACCAACTTTTATAAAATGACTTGATTTTTCTCGGTTCTGGGATTACTGGGATACACACACACACACGCACACACACACACACACACACACACACACACACACCACACATTAGGTTCTTTCAGATCACACATGCATTCAGATTACCTTAAATGCTAGGGTTTCATTGCATCAAGGACATCTCAGCAGTCCCACGGCTGGCCCTATGAAGAACTGACAGCTCAGCTTCTCTGCCTCAATTCTCCACAGATATTCCTCTGGGGCCTCTGGTCATAAGCAACCCCTCTCTGTTTGAGGGAAGATCCTACTGGGTCTGTTAGCCACTTGGGTAACAGGACACCTCACAGGTCAGCCTATTAGACTGCTTTTGAATCAGGCAGTCAGCTGTGGCCGTGATCCAAAGCAAGAGCTTTGGGTGGGAGGACTTCTTACGTCTGATTGCTTTGCTTAGAGGGGTCTTGGGGTGTGCCAGGCACCCGCTCTCCTCTTCTGTACACTCCTCTCCCTCGTTTCCTCAGATTCTCCTACTGTTTGCTGGCTGTGCTGGATCCCCGCCCCACTGCTTTACCCTGCGCTGTTTTGTGGTCTGTATTCCCGTGAGGGTGCCCTTAGACTTCGGGCGGGCCTGTGACCCCGTTCAGCCACACAGCCGGCACATTGTTGTGCTTACCAAGGGCTGGCAGAAGGAAGACCTGTCCTTGTGGGGAGGGACATAAACTAAGCCAGTATTGTCCAAGGGGCTACATCTTAGCCGAGGTCTGCATCTTAAAAGAGGAATCTGTCGTTAACACAGTTCAGTCTCGAGTTTGTTATTATGTTCATGCAATACGTGTGTTTTTAAAAGTTCCTTCAATGCGGGGCCAATATCACTTCTGATCTGGTGCAGTAGTTTGTGCACAGAAGGTGCACAATTAAGATTTATAATTAACTTGACTCATAGCACCAACAAACATTTATATTTGTGAATACTGGAAGAAGAGTATATATATATATTTTTTTACAAATCTTGTCAATATGTAAAGAAATACTATTTTGTTTCAGATATTTGTTCTCATTAGTCTTATTACCAGCTGATCCTAACATCTTTTCTGAGGTTTTTATGCATCTATTCTGTGGGTTATTTTTTCCTTTCTCCCTTTTTAGATAAACTTGCTCAATATTTCTGTGCTACTAACATCCCACTCCCACTTTTGTTTCACTAAGCTGCATTTGATGCTCAGTATTCTATAATGTGGCTTGCCTTTTGAAAAGGATAAAGTGTTAGCATTAGAACTGTAAATTTATGATTATATAACAATCAAGTACTGCCAATGTCCCCTAGATAAAATGACTCAAGAAAAATGGGCATTAATAGGAGTAGGAAAAATACCAGACAGCATTATCAAGTAGACAATGGCTGTCGCTCAGTGTGTCGTTCCCCAAGAAAAGCACACAGTGCCCTCAAGCCACCCGTCTCTTAGCCTTTACAAAGAAGTGCCCTAATCTCTTCCTTCCTCTCTCAGTTTTTTTCCTTCAAGACTCATTTTTTCTGGACTGAGCTAGTGAACAACTAAAGTCTTCACAACCAATACTGTCTTATTGTAACACCCCTCTGTGTTAATCAGGGTTCTGCAGAGAAGCAGAACCAATAGGATATATATATATATATGTATATAGAAAGATTTATTATAAGGAATTAGCTGTTGTGATTCTGGAGGCTGGCAAGTCTCAAGATCTACAGTCAACAAGCTGGAGACTCAGGGGAGCTGATTGTGTAGCTCCAGTCTGAAGGCCCAGGAAGAGCCAATGTTACAGTTTGAATCTGAAGGCAGGAAAAAACAAACAAACAAACAACAACAACAAGACAAAACAGTGGCCCAGCTCAAAAGCAGACAGGCAGATAGAGTTCCCTTTTACTCAAGGAAGGGTCAGCCTTTTTGTTCTATATAGGTCTTCAACTGATTAGGTGAGGCCCACCCACTTTGGGAGAGCAATCTGCTTTACTCAGTCTGCCAATTCAAATGTTAATCTCATGCAGACTAACCCTCACAGACACACCCAGAATAATGTTTGACCAAATGTCTGGGCACCCCGTGGCCTGTCACACCCTCCCAGATATTATTTGCATTTTAATTTTAATTCTTCCATATTCTTAGCCAAGGCAGGAGTAACCAGGAGAAGTGGCAGGACTTGAAGCAGTGTGTACAAGAGACCAAATGCTCTTACTCCTCAACATCATACTGATACTTAATAGTTTATAAAAGTATTTCTTTTTCTGGATTTAAGTTAGATTTTTATGTAATATAGCAGATTAAATAGAAAAGTAAGTTTTCAATCTTCTAATATAAATTTCATATTGAAGCTAATTCATTACTTAATTTATAATTTTTTTCATTTTTTATTGCAATAAATTGGTGTAATATAAAATTAACTATTTTAAATTGAACCATTCAATGGCATTTAGAAACTTACAGTGTTGTGTAACTACCACCTCTGTCCAGCCCCAAAACATTTTAATCGTCCCAAAAGGTAACCCCATACCCACTAAGCAGTTGCTTCCCATTTCTCTTTCTTCTCTGCAGCCATCAGCCTGCATTCTGTCTCTATGGATTTAGCTAGGTATTTCATGTAAGTGGAATCATACAATATGTGACCTTTTGTGGCTGGCTTTATTTCACTTAGCCTAGTGTTTTTGATGTTCACCTGTGTTGTAGCTTATATCAGTACTTCATTCATGTTTACTACTGAATAATATTCCATTTTATGTATATACTGCAATTTGTTTATCCATTCGTCCTTTGATGAATATTTGGGTTGTTTTCACCTTTTGGCTATTGTGAGTAGTGCTGTTTTGAGCATGCATATACATGTATTTGTTTGAGTACCTGTTCTCAATTCTTTGGAGAATATGCCTAGGAGCAGGAGTGCTGTGTCATATGGTAATTCCATGTTTAGCTTTTTGAGAAACTGAGAGACTGTTTTCCACAGTGGCTGAACCATTTTTCATTCCCACCAGCAATGAACAAGGGTTTCAATTTCTCCACATCCTCACCAACACTTTCATTCCTATTCATTCATATCTGAGTAATCAAGTTGAAATATCTAATCTTGTGCATAAATATTTATCCTATAAGAAGATCTTCTAAGGGGTCAAGAAACCAAAGAACCAGACTCAGTTTCTAGTGAAGATATGATTAATTTAAAATTAAAGGGGAAAGGGTATCTTAAATACTTTAATTGATGATTTACCTGCACTCCAGCTCATTCCAAAATGAATTTGATATGGCTGCAGAGGTACTTACAATGTAGAATTTGCATACTACCTGCATCAGAATATCTGGGGGTGCTTGTTAAAAAATATATGTAGGCTGGCCTCACCAAATTTGAGACATCAGAATCTCAGGGCATTAAAAGGGGCCTGCTTCTAGAATCTGCATTTTAAATGTGCTCTCTGAGTGCGTTTTATATAAACTGAAATTGAGAACCACTGGTGTAACTAGGCCATAAATTCTCATTAGTCAAATAAGTGAATGAATCTCACCAGGATTGTCATTTAAAGCATTTGTGATTAAAGGCCTTTCTGCTGTGTCAGGACTCTCTGCTCAGCAGAGAGAGATGAGATTGGCCATTTTCAGTCTTGCATGTTCATGTAATTTAAGATTATCTGTTTTTTCACCTTCTGGGTTTTGCTTAATAGATATTTTGGCATATATTTAGATCACTGATAAATAAATGAAAGCTTTAAGAAGTGTGAGCCTTACATTTTATTGAAATGGTGAGACTTTCATTATAGAACCTGACAATAGACCCAACTGAGTAACTGAGTTCATGTTTCCATCATTAGAAGTTTTTTCTCTACAAATGCCTTTTAACATATGCTTCGATTTTTAAATTATTAGGTGTGGAATTTTATCTTTCTTTAGGATGGTGTTTGGTAAATTGGTCACTTCAATGTTTCTATCACTTTTGGGGATCATGGATTTCATTAGAAAATTGTGAGTACTTTACCCACTCCTCCCACCCCCAAATAACTAATGAATATCTTACTGTCCCCCATAGTTTTGAATAAATTTCTGGGGTTCCATAGATATAAGATTGAGAATACCAAGATGTTTAAACCTCTTTCTTCTTCTGTACATCTTTAATTTCTTTCTGCAAGTTAAAAAACTTCCCATTAATTTTGTTACAAGATGGAAACTACAGTAATACCTGATATATGTACAAAACCAGATTCCTAGTCATTTCAGTCACTCAAACTGAAAGAAAGCCGAAAAGGTCTTTCTAATACAGAATAAAAGGCTGAAATGAAGCCCACGTATTTTCTATGGTAAGAGAGCTAGAGATACAACCTTGAGAAATCTTAGGCAGCAAACTAAATGCAGAAGAACACATTGACAAAGATGAAAAAGTGGAATATAATATGAGAGCAAAAGGATAGAAGGGTTTGATTTTAAAATGACAGTGTGTTCTCATTTAACGAAGAAACTAAAAACATGATCCCCTTTGGTGGTCCCTGAGTACACTCCTTTTGCAGTAATGAGTATATGTGTGCATACTGAAGACTCTTGCTCATCAAGAAAAGACAGGGTGCTTTTGATTATAACATGTTTATGGAAGGTGAAATTCATTTTAGAAAGATTTCCATGAACATACAAGAAATGTTCCATAACCATTAAAAAAATGGATAATGTTAGATTACTAGGACATTTTGCTGATATTAAAAGCTCCAAGATAGGGCTTCCCTGGTGGCGCAGTGGTTGCGCGTCCGCCTGCCGATGCAGGGGAACCAGGTTCGCGCCCCGGTCTGGGAGGATCCCACGTGCCGCGGAGCGGCTGGGCCCGTGAGCCATGGCCAATGAGCCTGCGCGTCCGGAGCCCGTGCTCCACAAAGGGAGAGGCCACAACAGAGGGAGGCCCGCATACCAAAAAAAAAAAAAAAAAAGCTCCAAGATATTGTTCTTTTTCTACTAGATTATTTAATATGCTTGATTCAGTATTTCTGCCTGTTTTGCTTAAGTGATTTTTTGTGAATACAAAGGTTTACAATGCTATTTTTGTCTGTTCACCATTGGGGTCAAATCTTCCTTGCTCTAATAAAAAGGGCTAATTTTTGCAAAGGTAACTGTCATTGTTGAGATGTGTTTTTTAGCAGCTATGTCTCTGGTGACCCAAGGAACACATTTGCAAGATGACTGACAGGGTTAGTGATGCTCCTTGTGGTCAGAAGTAGAGTGACACTTAGAATGTAAATGAGACACAGATCTCCATTAAAAAAAATAATAATCTCTTAAAGTGTCAGGCACTTTTTTTTTTTAACCTCTGTGCGTGTGGGATACTAAGGGAGTACTATTGATTCTCTTCTGGCTTCACAAAGAAAATCACAAATATTTATACTTTTCAGAAAACAAAGATGTAAATTTAAGCAATATTTCCAGGGCAATATGTTACAAAGTGTGACAATGGAATAAAGTATGATAACTGAAATCAAAGACTTTGAGGAGGTTCAAAATTATTTTCACAAAATATAGCAATGCTCTCTAAAATCTGGGGATTTTACAGAACTCCTTTGTTAGAAATTAGATTTGCAAGAGCAATTTTTTCATGACTTATTTATTTTATAACAGGAAGTTTATACCTTTTTGTCCCCTTCACCCATTTCACCCACCCCCCTCCCTTGCCTCTGGCAACCACCAATCTATTCTCTTTATCTGTGGTGTTTGTGGTTTTTTTAAGATTCCACATATAAGTGAGATCATACAGTCATATGGTATTTGTCTTTCTCTGTCTGACTTCTTTTACTTAGCATATTGCCCTCAAGGTCCATCCATGTTTTAAATGGCAAGATTTCCTTCGTTTTAATGGCTGAGTAATATTTCTGTATATGTGTGTATGTGTGTATGTAAAATATCTTCTTTATCCGTTTATCTATCAATGGGGACTGAGGTTATTTCCATATCTTAGCTATTGTTAATAATGCTGCAATGAACATGGGGGAGGTGCATGTATCTTTTCTGAGCTAGTGTTTTTATTTTCTTTGGATAAATCTTCAGAAGTGGAATTGCTGGATCATATGAGAGTTCTATTTTTGATTTTTAAAAGAATCTCCATACTGTTTTCCATAGTGTACAAGAGCAATTTTATGATGCTGAAGAGATTTGCTTTTCTGCTAACACAGGGGAAACAGGAGATACATCAGTACAAAGACTTCTACATGAATATTTATAGTAGCTTTAGTTGCATTAGCCAAACCCAAATATCCTTCAGTAGTTGAATAAAAAACAAATGGTGGTATATCCATACAATGGAGTACTACTCTGCAGAAAAAAGGAAAAACCATTGATGTTGCAGCAACATGGATGAATCAAATGATCTCAAATTATTTTATTGAGTGAACAAAGTCAGGTAAGAATGAGTTTATACTGTGTAGTTCAATTTATATTAAATTCCAGAAAATACAAACTAAACTCCAGTGAAAGAAAGATCAGTGACTGCCTGGGTGAGGGAAGAAAAAAGGGAGGGAGGAATTACAAAGAAGAACTAGAAAACTTTTGGAGGTGATCATTTCTTCACTCTGTTGATTAAGGTGATGACTTCACAGGAGTATACATATATCAAGACTTACAGATTGGACACTTTACGTGTGTACAGTTTATTGTATGTTAATTACATGTCAATTAAAATTGTTAAAAAGAAAAATCAACACAAATCACTCCCTTACATACATTCCCTCCTCCCTTGTTCATTCTCTCCTGAGGCACCACCTTGGCAAACCACAACGTATGCTAGGTGTGGTTGGCAAAAAATAAACAACACTGACTCATAACACTTTAAAAGAAGTTGTTAGGCATAGACTACAAAACCAGTCTTTTGTTAAAAAATTATATCTATGTATAATTTTAGAAAAACGTTTGGATGATTAGAAACCAAAAAAATTGAGCAGTGGCTATTTCCTAGTAGATTACACATGATTTTTATTTTCTTTACATTTTGCTGTATGAGTGAATTTTTTACAAGGAGGAGTGATTTCTTTTAGAATCATTAAAGCTAAAAAAATCTACTTTCATTTTTAAGTATTAGACGGTCTTCTCTACAGGATGTGTTTGCTAAGGCCGTGCACCGGGCTATGTAAACAAGAGGGCGCAGAGGCTGCTTTGGAACACTGAGGGCACCCGTGTGTGTTTTAGCTGGTCTGACCTCTTTCCCCACCTTTTCCCTCCTATCTGTAGCTAGAAGACGAAATTACAACATTACGACAAGTTTTATCAGCGAAAGAAAGGCATCTGGTTGAGATAAAACAAAAACTCGGCATGAACTTGATGAATGAATTAAAACAGAACTTCAGCAGAAGCTGGCATGACGTGCAGACTACTACTGCGTAAGTATACGTTTTTCTTAAAAAAAAAATCACTCAGCCTGCTGTCTTGCCTCTTCAATTTTTTTTCCCATGAGGCTGATTTCATACTGGTGGCTAGGGAAAAATATTTTCTCCAGAAGTAAAATAAGGAAATATGAATAATCATTAATATGTTGCATGATGCAGACTATAAAGTAGCTTCATGAAATAAAACTTTGTTCACCAACACTCTGTTTTCACTCAGACTACTTTTATGGAGTTGTACAGTTTAAAGTTCTTTCTCTTCATTATATATATATATATATATTTTAACATTTGTTAAATATATACTTTTTCCTTATGTTTTCTCATAAAATTCTAAATCCTCAGAATACTTGGCATTCACTGCATATTTTGAGTTACTATCAAAAATGGTTGACAGCTTTAAAAACTGTACAGACTTTTTGTCCATTTACATGAAAAGAAAAGCTTGTACCTCGCATGTTTGGGGGTGTGCTTTTATCCCCACTACGCTAGGGAATGTTAGAACTGGGTTAAGGCCACATGAAGTAATAGAATATATTGGTTCCTGCCCCCAGTTTCTGGCACAGAGCTCCCCAAACCCTTATAATTTCCTACACCAGGAGCATCTTTTGTTCTAACATTTGCATTTTGACCCTGGTTCCTGACACAGAGTTCCTAGATCCCTTGGAATTTCCTGGGTGATAGCAGTATCCTTGGTTCTAATGAGGTGACTCTTGTTGGACTCCTGGATGAGGGCTGGTCACCGGAAAGACCAAGCCATGATTAGAAGCTTGGAACTGTCAGTCCCACAGCCCCGTTCTCTAGAGAGGGAAACGGAGCTGGAAGTGATCTATCATGCCTACATGATGAAGCCTCCATAGAAATCTCACAAATATGGGGTTTGGAGACCTTTAGGGTTGCTGAACACATGGAGGTGCCAGGAGGGTGGCGTACCAGGAGAGAGAATGGAAGCTCAGTACCCATCCCCACATGCCTCTTCCATCTGGTTGTACATCTGTATCTTTTATCATATCATTTTTACAATAAATCGGTAACCTAGTAAGAAACCTGTTTTCCTGAGTTCTGTGAGCCACTCTAGCAAATTAATTGAACTCAAGGAGGAGGTTGTGGGAACCTCTGATTTATAGCCCACTGGTCAGGAGCACTGGTGATAATCTGGACTTGCCATTGGCATCTGGAGTGAGGTGGGTGGGGAGCAGTCTTGTGGGACTGAGCCCTTAACCTGTGGGATCTGACTCGATCTCCAGGTAAATGGTGTCAGAATTGAGTTAAATTGTAGGACGCCCAGCTGGTGTCACAGAATTACTTGGTGTGTGGAACCCCCCCACCAGCTGATGTCAGAAGTATTGTGAGTCTGATAGTAATGTGAGAGTAAAGGAGAAACACAGGAGAAGCAAGTTTTTCTTACTTAGACCAACAGAAATGTTTTCAGCTTTGCCATTATCTTCCTGTCTGATATTAGGCAAGGTACAGAATCGGTTTGGGTATTCTACAATCATGCTTTCATGGGGTTACTTTTTAAATTACGTGAAATATTTAACTATTGTGGTACTTCGCTAATGATTTAAAATATTTTGCTTGCCAGGGGGTCTTGTGCCAAAGCGAAGAAGGTGCCCGCATCATAACGCGATGGTTCTTCCTTTTGTGTGTTGGGAGCTGGGGGCCGATGGAGAAACCACAGAGGCTTCCTATCCCTTGACCCCAGATTCCACCATCAAGAAATTTTTGTCTTTGTGTTATGCATTTTCTTCCCTACTATTCCTCCTTGGAAGGTAAAGATACTACATTGCTAGTATCTAAGTGGGAAACAATTTTTCTCTTTGCTGGTACTTTTCTCCCAGGCATAGAGGGGCCTGGTAGTAAGAAAAGGTACCCATGATGGAGAGCAATTATTTCAGTTTGGCTGAGGGCCAACTTTTCCTGCTGGTTACTGAGAACTAAGATCTAAGACCTTAGTGAAGATGCCCTTTGCATGAGGAGTTAGATCTAAGAGGAGCCTGACGTCTCCACACTGTGG
The DNA here is from genome assembly GCF_002837175.3 of Physeter macrocephalus. Taxonomy (NCBI): domain Eukaryota; kingdom Metazoa; phylum Chordata; class Mammalia; order Artiodactyla; family Physeteridae; genus Physeter; species Physeter macrocephalus. The sequence continues at coordinate 37,576,671 of NC_041223.1, read as the reverse complement.
TTCCCTTAGTGTCCGTGTAAAGGGGAATATTCTCTCCAGCTCTAAGCACCTAGCAAGTCTATCTGCATCTGTGCATGTGCACCCCATGGGCTCATCCAGAAAGGGTCAGGACACTGTCCAGAGTAGGGCAGGATGGAGCCAGGGAGCCCATCAGTGTCTCTCCAGAGGTTAACCAACCTTCCCCAACCTGATGATTATGGAAGAAGATAAGAAACTACACATGATGTTTATCAATTTAAAAAATATATATCGCCAACACCATATGAACAATCTCCTGAAAATTCAGGATAGCTGGATCTTAGGCACTAAATTAAATGAGCTTATCTGTCAGTAGTTTTGCTTTTTGTCTTTGCACTTTGGTGGCCTGTACCAGTTAATGGCCCTGATAGGGTGAGGCCGAGCCGTCTCTAATTCCCTGGGTCTGGTGGCCTCTGTATTTAATCCAGGTCTGGGGTTTCTTGTCACTTGATCTGAACTTCCTTCTGGGGTGTCAGAACCAGGCAGGATCTTTCTGCTTGGCCTCCCTGACCGCACTGCAAGGATAAGAGAACCCAATGGAGGGAGGGCAATTCTGGCTCTTCTGTTGCTGAGAGGAGGGAGGGAGCAGCGAATATCTGAGCAGAGGGTGTGGCCAGTTTGTTCTGGGTCTGCCAGGGCAAGCGGCGGGGGGAGTGAGGGGAATGGGTCATGGTTTCCTGAGACATGGAATTAGAGCAGGCAAGTTCAAGGAAGGCTTGTAGCCTCTTTGCACACTGGAGAATATATAGTTTCTGGTTTTCCCATGTTTGAAAAAACCAATTGGTTTTATAGTCAGTACACTTAGTATCAAGCTTTTTGTTGAATGAGTAGAACAGTTATTCCCTGGGGTTATCGAGTTTACAGTCGTGGTCAGGAAAACAGAGTTTTGTTTTTGTTTATTTTACAAGTTTTTACAAGTAACCGGTTAAAAGCTAAGTGTGACAGGGTTGTAATGGCAAACCCAGGGTATTGTAGGGGATGTAAAGCAGGGGATGGAACCTTGCCTGGGGTCTCAGGGAAGCTTTTTTGAGTAAGATGTTTAAGCAGAACTCTGGATGATGATTTGGAGTTTAATCCGGCCACCGGGGGCAGGAGGAGCGTCCTGGGGGACGCACAGGCACGGCCTGGTTGAGGCGGGCAGAGAAGGCTCCTTCTCCTAAGGAAAATCCGTCCAGTTACTTAGTCTTGTTGAGATGGTGGGGAAAAGGGGCCGGGGCTTGTGGCATCTGTTTATAACAGAGTTATTCTTTATCCACAGGCAATAGAAAGCTGTTAGGGGGGGTCCTGAAAGTTTGTTTACCCAACAAGTGTTAGTGAGTGTCTGCTATTAGGCATTATTACCCAGGAGCTAATCTAAGCCCTCAGGATACAGGATTCAACAAGATGGACAAAGTTCCTAATCTCTATGAGTGTTGAAAGGGAAAAGGGCAGGAAACAAGCAGCAAACAAATGAGCATCTGTCGGGATGCTACGATGAAGACAGCATAGGTTGAGGTACTAGAGAGTGACTTGCGGAAGAGGGTGGAAGCTGCTTTGATGGGTCCCTGACAGGGAAATCCTGTCCTGGGAGGTTTCTTTGAGCTGAGACCTGAATGACAGAAAGATATGATCTTGTGAGGATCTGGGGAAGAGCTTTCAGGCTGAGGAAAAAATTGCCACAAGGACACTGAGGCAAGACCTAGCTTTACAGGTTTCAGGAAGCAGAGGAAAGAGCTGTGTCTGGAGTGTAGTGAGAGGAGCTTGAGGTCAGAGCCTCTGGGGCCTCCCAGGCCAAGGCGAGGAGTGAGAATTTTATTCCAAGAGCTTTGGATGCTGTTGGAGAATTTGCAGCAGGAAGTGACTTGTTCTAATTCGCCTTTTTAAAAGAACATTCTGGTTAGTTTGTGTAATATAGATTGTGAAGAGGCAGGAATGGAAACCAGAAAATCATTTATAAGACTGTTGCAGTGGCCCAGGTTGTCGTGATGGAAAGTCATGAGCAGAGAGGGGACAGGATCTGGAGGTCGACCCCATGGGACTTCCCAGTGGTTTGGAGGTGGGGGGTTGAGGGAAATCGAGGGATCAAATGTGACCTTAGGTCTCTGACTCGGGCTACTGGGTGAACACTGAGACTGGTTACAGCAATGGGGATTTAGCATTATAGTTAATTAAGCTGGTGGGCTGTGGGCTCCAACCAATTGCCTGGTTTGAAATCTAGGTCCCCTGCCTCCATGAAATGAGATCGTATTAGTACGTATCACAGGTAGTGAGGATTCAATGAGTGCACAACAGTGTCTGACACTGTGTAGGCCTGTTTGGTGTTCTAGGAAACAGGTCTGGGGACACCCAAGAATTCTGTTTTGGCTGTGCGCAGTCTGAGATGTCCAGTAGATAAACAAGTTTATATACTGAGAGGGCAACTCGGAGGAAAAGTCAGGGATGGAAATGGACATTTGAGAGTCATCTACATATTGATGCATTGAAAGCTGCAGACCTAGATGAGATTTCCTCGGAGATTAGTTAATAAATACAGATGATCATGGACTCACTAACCTTTAGGAATGATGTGAACTTTCCTTTGTAAAGAAGGATAAATCTCTTTCTTAAGAGGTAGGCATGAGTCTTATCAGCAACATAATTTCAGGAGAGCATCTTTCTCCCACCATTTTTTCTTGGCTGCTGAGGGAAAGGGAAAAGTCTTAATCTTATGTTAGGGGGAGGGGGGCGGACAGAAAAGCAGAATCTATTTTTCCCCTGAATATTTAAATCCCTGCTATGAGTGTCCATGATACCCATTCTAGAACAATATCTATACCTCATACAGTGAAATTTTGATGTGGGGGAATGATGAACTGGGGTAAGGTTAGATTGGATAGAATTAGATTTCAAAGCACTAAAAAGAATTTCAGCTGTCAGAGTATTGCAGGTATCCCAGAGGCAATACTTTGCATACCGATTAAGCAATCATGACCTATTTAGTTTGATTTATAATGAAAAGAAAATCTGTGATATGTTAATGAAAGATCTTGGCATATTTTAGTCTGCGGTAGGATTCAAACTGGCATAGGACCAGATGAGTAGGAATAACTACACCACAGACTAAAATTATCTCCTTTATGGAAAGATAACCATACAGTAGTAGGTCGAGAGGCCATCTGTGTCCCTGGGTTTGTCGTTGCTGTTGTTTTTGTCATAGTTTTTTATTTGCCTTGATTTTGGAGAATCTAAGAACACTCACAAGAATTCCCCCCACCCTCATCCTGAAGCTTTTTAATGCTTTTAGGCTTCAAGGAAGCATGGGGGAGGTGGGCGGCTTTGGAGTGAAGAGGTGGGGAGACCACTGGAGGAGAAATTGAATCTCTTCTGGAAATAGAAGGAAAAGGAATTTGTAAGCTTGATGTCGTGGTGGGCTATTAAAACTGACATGCTTCGTTTTATTGAGTGTTCAGCCTTTGCTAACCGGTGAAATTGCCCACCAATAAACACTGAGTTGTATCATAGAACAAATGGTAGGTCTGCAAAGGGGAGAAGGTTGTGGAATGGAATTTAAACCATTCCATCTTTTTGGAAAGCTTAATAACTTCATCCTGTATACAGAGGAGTAAAACTCTAACATTCAGCATTAAAAGAAAATGCACAGTGCTTGAAAATTGAAGCTCAGTTTATGATTTATTTACTCTTTGCTTTTGTGCTTCTAAAACTTCCAGCTTATTATGGTCAGTAAAGATTATTATCTCTTTTTATGAGGAGCCTGTTGTGGCACCATTGGGTTCAGAAGTGCCAGTGAAGATTAAAGACCTAATTTTAAAAGACCACGTAACGCATCTCTCACATGGTCGTTCATTCTTCTTACCTTTTGGCTTTCATCTTATCACACAAGGCAGGAAGTAGGTTCTACTTTTCTAGATTCAAGTGGTAAATCTATGTTTTGATAGTGTGTTTAGGGAAGCTTTGGAAGAAAAGAAGCCTAAATAGTTTTTGTGTCTTTGGTGAAATGCTGCATATGCAACTGTTCAAGTAATGCTCTCTTTTAAATTCCATAATAGAAAACAGATTTGGGCTATAAGATACCTTCTTGTAAAAAGACTGTTGAATTAAAATTTTTTTCTTCGATCCGTATGTAGAAAAATGCTTTAAGTCAGAACATGTTAGAAGATGACACGCTTTCTCCTTTTGATTATTAACACTGACTTTCAAATCTGTAAGACATGAAGAGGAATCTGCATGAAAAGTCAACAGAATGCCTTTTATTTGGCTTGCAGAGAACCTTACCCCACACTACTGAAGAGCCCCTTGTCATTGTGCTGGCCAAACAGCTCACCTGTTATAGCAGTTAAATGCTACCCATTCCTTAAAGATGTGCGCGCACGCGCACACACACACACACACACACACACACACACACACACGAATGCAATGGAATATTATTCAGCCATGAGAAAGAAGGAAATCCTGCTGTTTGCGACAACATGGATGGACCTTGAGGGCATTATGCTAAGTGAAGTAAGTCAGAGAAGGACAGATACTGCATGGTATTACTTATATGTGGAATCTAAAAAAAAGTCAAACTCTTGGAAACAGAGTTCAAGGGTGGTTGCTAGAGGTGACCGTATGGGTGAAATAGGGAGAGGTTGGAAAGAATACATACTTTCAGTTATAAGATGAATAAGGTCTGAGGATCTAATGCATAATATCATGACTATAGTTGGTAACACTGTATTGTATAGTTGAAATTTGCTAAGAGAGTAGAACTTCTACACACATACACACACACACACACGCATATGTATGTGAGGTGATGGATATGTTAATTTACTAGATGGAAAAGAGTCCTTTCACAGTGTATATGTATATCAAATCCAATATCTCACAATTTTGTTGTGTCAGTTATACTTCAGTAAAGCTGGGGGTGGGGGAAGCTATCCATTCCAGCCAAACTGAATCTCTGAAAAGTAAAGCCTATTTTTTGTTGACTTTCATTGGGAAAGAGGAAGATTACTTGTACTCAAAACAAGCAAACAAAAGCCATCTTCAATAGGTTAACGCATAAAAGTGCTTAATAAATGTGAGCTGCCATTTGCTTATCACAGTTAAACTTTTGCTGAAGAAACGTTCAACACTGGACCATATTCGAGCCTTGTTGCGAAGTGCAGGTTCCTCCAAAGCTACTGTTTGCTGGATTGCTTTAGAGCACGCAAGGAAGAATTGCCCTCACTCACCTTAAGGTCGCTGTGGCTCTTCTCCAGAGTTAGAAACTTCGCACTGCCAAGTTCTGACTCTGCACCTGTAGCTGAAGCTGGGGCATCCCAGCCTCCAGAATCCAGAGGAAACTCACGTGACTCTTGCTCTAGTTGATTCAGGCACTGGGGATACAGTGATGATGAACAAGACGTGGTTCTGCCCTCAGGAAGTTCAGGGGAGTCCCAGAGAGAGGTTTAAAAACCGTAATTGCAGCACATTGGGAGGATGTTTGCAAAGAGCTGTGCAGAGGGGATTATGGGAACCCTGAGGAGAGGCACCCAACACAGACTTCTTGAAGCAAATACTCCCAATTTTCTTGTTTTCTTGCCTCCCAGTGCACAATTGACAGCAACCTGAGGATATCTTTTTTCTTTTTAATAAATTTATTTATGTATTTATGTATTTATTTATTTATTTATGGCTGCGTTGGGTCTTCGTTGCTGTGCGCGGGCTTTCTATAGTTGCGG